>NC_060145.1:364037428-364345106 GCF_021461385.2 Schistocerca piceifrons | reverse complement strand
CAGCCTAAAATCCCTAATCCGTTTTGTTGGTAAAAGTTACATGCAACATTTGTCACTATTCGAAGTTACACTAAATGAAATCAGTTTTACGTCTTTCTAATTAATAATGCTTTGACATCATAGCTATACAACACGTTGGTAAAAAAAGCGTAGCAATATGACTATTTAATAACATAGTCCACTATTTCACTTACTAAACACATCCTAGATTTCATCAACAGGTGTGATGTAACTACTTCTGTTTCCATTCAAAGACTGTTCCATGACATGAAATTGCTACACTTTTGCATTTAATAAAGAAAGTGATAACAGTGTGTTCTCTGTTCCACAGTCCTGTCAACACTTCCGGTGGTAATCGAAAGTTTTTACGTGCGACATTTACCAAAAATAAAGCTCTGAAGTCCACTATTAATGACGGAAGCCGTCCTCTACACACCACAATGTAATAAACAGTAGGCAGTACAAAACCTACAGTTGAACTGAAAGCAAACTACCCTCTATAATTATTATAATTGGTATTCTCCTTCCGTTGTTTACTTGTAACAGGAACACTTTACTGTGTGTAGGTAAGCTGAAATTAGGATCAATCACTACCATGCCAAAATCATAATGAAATCTTATTCACTGAGTCCGTAGATAACCTGGAATTAGTTCCAATTACTACCAGCAAAAATAATAATGAAATCTTATGCAGTGAGGCGCTATTTGTATATTTACTGACAGAACTCTAGAGACAGAGTTCACAAATAATTTACACAACAGTGGAAAGTGAAGCATGCCCTTCCTGAGAAATCAATCCATTACGGAAAAGTTCGTCCACTCATAGTTAGTTGCACCCACCCGCCTTAATCCGTCCCAGACTAACAGGCGACATTTTTAATAGTTGCTTCCATACCACAGTCGCTTTAAAAAACATCCTGGTTGAAGTCTTCTAGAATAATATCGTTACATATGTTTCAAAAAACTATCTACGCCTGTAATCACTATTCCACTCATTAGCCATAAATATCAACTGGTAAGTAATTATACTTCGCGCCATATTACTACAGATAATCTCTCTCTCTCTCTCTCTCTCTCTCTCACTCTCTCTCTCTTTGTGTGTGTGTGTGCGGCGCCAGTAATCTCCGTGATAGTGTTCCCACTCTCCATCACCAGAACAGTAAACCATCTCTCCATTCTTAATTCATTCATACAAAACAATAATAATTAGAATTATCTCTATCTCTCTGTCTTTAAACAAGCAGTGGTTTACAATAATGTGTAACAGGATATACCTCAGTATAACTATATTAACCAACTTTTACAAATATTAAGAATAAATAACCTACTATTTACGTTCACGCAAACTCTGTCTCTGGAATTTGATTACGCTCAGCAAAGCATGCTAGTAGTCAAGCTTTGCAGATTTCTTGATAGGTCACACAATGACTTATCACCAGGTTGTCGTATACAGCCAGACAGAGCAGTAGTCGGCTGGATGCAGACATCACGTCATGGGTCTCCATAAGTCTAGGCGCTGACTGAGCTGGGCAGGCCAGTCTAAGGCCACGCTGATGTTAATTGGTCAGCCACGACAGAAACGAGAACTGCTGCTGAAGACAACAGAAATGCCAGTCTCTGTCCAGTCTACGTTGGCTCTACACCACGCAACTCTTTGTTGTCTGTGGTACGGCGTTAGCGATAAACGACGCATGTTAAGTCGATCTCTCAACCGAGCTTCCATCACTCTCTTACCGACAGTTCGTGCTAGTAGTCTCTCTGCCCTACAAAGTCACATTGTCTGCCCTGATTTCAGCTGTTGTCATCCGTCTGTTCTTCAGACCCAGCTGAACAATTCTCTGACTCCCTAGTGGTGTAGTCCTGAAGGAACAAACTCAAATGGTTGAAATGGCTCTGAACACTGTGAGGCTTAACAACTGAGGTCATCGGACCCCTAGACATAGAACTATTTAAACCTTTAAACCTAACTAACCTAAGGACATCACACACATCCATGCCCGAGGCAGGATTCGAACCTGCGACCGTAGCAGTCGCCCGGTTCCGGACAACATCAGCCTGCTCTTTCTGCCACACTGCTGTTGTACATCCATTTCGTCGACCCTTGTTTTGCAGTCACTGTAGTAGAGCAACTATTACATTTGTATTCCGTAAGCAAATTTAGGTCATGCGTGCGTGAGTATGTGAGAGTGGGCGAGCGGTACCGCTGGTACCACTGGCCTTTCGATAATTTTCTGTCCATACTCTAAAATGCTCCGAGTGACATATAACTTTCTCGCCATAATCGTTTCGCGAGACATTTGTTGGAGGAAATATCATGTTGTCGGACAATTCTTCGAGCATTCGCACTCGTAATTTAAACACTAAGCTGCGTTCAGCAACACCGTCGGAGATTTTCGAGAGTACGTCTATCACTCTCGCGCTGAGTCAACGACCTTGTGACGATACCTGTTCTATTAATCCTACTTGGTAAGGATCCCACACTAATAAGCAATACTCAGGAATAACTCAGACGAGTATTTTGCATGCTACTTCTTTCACGTATGAAATGCATTTCCTTAAGATTTGCCCAATGAATCTCAGGCATTTACTTTCGCTGCTGTTGTATGTGGTCTTCCCCATTGAAGTCGCTCTGAACGGTTTCTTCTAGTCATTTTACGATAGTAACTGGTTCCATTGATTTGTTGCCCGCAACTAGTGTAATCCAACAGTACTGGACACCTTCACATATTTATGAGCAGTACATTACATTAATCTTACTTCAGGATCAACTCTGAATCTCGCTACCAATCGTAAATCCATTGCAGGCCTTCTAGTAGCCTTGGTACGATGGTCGCATGTCCCTCATACCAATGACTTAACCTCTCTGGAGCAGAAATACAGAGGTAAGATATATGTGCACGTTCTCAGGGCATGCGGTATTGCAATCTCCTCTTGAAAAGTTCCTCTAATGTTGGACACGTCCAAGAACCTTCATGTACTCACACATCTCTAAGGACGGTGTCCTGAAGTTCATAAGCTGGAATAAAGATGAATTTCTAACCACGAGAATTCGCAGGACAGTAGTAATGGAGGATCAAAATGGCTGCGTTTTATCAATGGTGCCCATGGTGAAACATTTTGCATTTTCGTCCTTGTAATTCAGTTGATGACAAAATCATTACTTTCAAATCTAATGGTTCTCCTACACAATTGTATGTACCACAACACAATTTCCTCCTTCAATGCTTCACATTTTACACAAGGGAGCAATGACAATCAGTATCACTTCGCAGCCCACTGTGAGCTGTAAACTGTCTAACTACCTCCCATAGCACAGTAAAGTGCGGGCGCGATATTTGCCCGTGCAGTTGCTGGGTGGCTAGTCGCAGCCAGCTGCAACTGCGTGCTGCTCGCTTTCCGGCCATCAGGCGATTGAATTTAGAGAAGCGGCACCGCTGCGTCAGACAAAAGCCGACCGGGGCCGTCAGCCGGCAATGCCGGCGCGAGGCCCGGCAGGGCCCGTCGTAGCCCAGCCGGCTCATCAGCGAGAGTACCGGCCCGGCTCAGCGCGCTGCGAGTTATGCAGACCCGCAACGCACAGACTGCATCCAGTCGACTGCTGCTCCATCTAGTTGTATACGACACTCGCTGAAGCTCCAGTCACACGCTACCCCACCCCCTAACGCGCAGTGGTACGTATGCTGAACGTACACCGTCGAAAACAACAGATGTAAAAATTATTTTGGGATTATTCCGAGGCACTGTTTTAAGGCCGCCTCTGTCTAAAATATCAATATACGGTGTCTGTTCAAAAAATTATCATTTATTCTTTTTTGGTAAGAATTTTATTTGCCAGCGTAATTGTAATGCCATTCATAGTAGTTCCTACTCTTATTCACTTAAGCCACTCGCTTTATAATCCCCAAAACACATACATTATGTTTTGCGATATGCCTCTCCGCAAAGGATTTTAGTCTATTCTGTTGTCTAAAATCATAGTCATTTGATGTCGCCTTCATTTTTGTGCATTGAAAAGAAGTCTGAGGAGTATTGCTTTTGGGACACTACAGTTTTTCGCCAAAGTTCCACGAACAAAGTTCAAAGTGTGAGCTGAACAGTAATATGGAACAGGGTATAGTAGAGACCGCTCGCGATACGGATTTCCGTACCGTATTACTCCACAGATAATACAGAAAAGTCTAAGATGGTATTTTGTCATGGGCACAAGAAACCATGCGGTATCGATTTGATCTTTTAATTTTGAAGTTAATGGATTTGCTTACTATATATTGAATATAACATTACTGAAATATTTACCCAGCGCTGCCACAGAGCCGTCGTCCAGCTGTTGTCTGGAGTATTTAATGACTGTTCTGCGGGCCTTAACATTCTTCACGTCAGATCCTGCCTGGGATAATCGGTAAAACTTGTTACATTGCGTAGACGTTTCCTTGCAAAAACTAGCACGCTTGTTTGACAACATGAGAGTCTTGGTTTATGCTTCAAAATACTGGGACTCCATTATAAAAGAGGCGGCTAAGATTAGAATGAACACTAACAGTTTCAACAGAGACCAAAGTGCCAACGTTGCCTTCACCCACTCCTCCAAGAACATATTGCCCATCTCCTTCCAATCCCTTCATGGATGTCACATTTCCTCTCACATCCTCAGCCCCTGCCCTGAATACATTCGTCCTTTGCAACCCCATTCGCAAATCCTTGATGTCTGCACCCTCACACTATAAACATGCAGGCATGCCTCCTACGACCTCACAGCTCCAATTACCCCCGCAGAGACTTTGGTCTCATCAGGTACACCTCTCCTTCATTCCACACTAGCCGGGCAGTGTGGCCCAGAGGTTCTAGGCACTTTAGTCTGGAATCGAGCGACTGCTATGGTCGCAGGTTCGAATCTTGCCTTGGGCATTGATGTATGTGATGTAATTTGGTTAGTTTTAAGTAATTATAAGTTCTCGGGACTGATGACCTTAGATGTTAATTCCCATAGTGCTCAGAGCCATTTGAACCATTTCATTCCACACTGACCTACTCTGGAAACCTCCCTATGTCACTTTTGGCCCACATTTGTCTCTTTCCTTACTTCCTCCTCTCCCCATCAGCCCCAACCCATTTCATCCTCCAACCCTTGCTGCCATGAACACAAAGCTCAGCCTCATGGAGGTATAGATCCTGGAGGAATTGGATCCCCACCGCACCATGGAAATCAACTTAGCTTGACGAATCTGCAACGACTATGGCCCTGCTTTCCTGATGTTTGTATTTATTGAGTCTGCCGCCTATACTGATCAACTCCTTACTCAAGGAGCACTGATTTTTAACCATCACTACCCCGTTGACCCCTTCCATTCCTCTCTTCAATCCTACTGCTGCCAATGATGACTCCCCTACAAAGATGACCTCACCCTAAACTGCAAAAATACCCCTGGTCACTGTTTTAGAAATTGGGGGTCCTTACAGGGGGAGACACTGTAAAGTCTCCCACTTCCTAAACCAGTGACCTAGAGCCGTGGTAAAAATTGCTGTTTTGAAGGGCGCGCCGCAGTGCGTAGTGTGAAGCAGCCGCCCTCCTATTCTGGCGGTGGCACCGCTGTGGCAGCTTTTGTGTCTCCCTCTGGTGGGAAAGGGGAAAGGTTGCCTGTTCACGTGCATTTAAGAGGCGCTATGAGCTCGCCAGTGAGTCAGTCTGGGGTTAGTCTCTCGTCCTCAGCTTGCTAGTCTGTCCGTCGTCCGCATTTGTTAGGCAGTTAGTGTCTGTCTGTCGTTCGGAGTGTTAGTATGTCTGTCGTTCAGATCAACCTGTAAAGCCGGCAAAATGAGAGTCTGTCCACTCCGCTGTTGTGGACTGACAAGACAGCCAGTCCACAGTGACGGGTAACCGAAAGGCACGCGCTTAAACTCAAGCAGGCTGGCTTGAGGTCTGAAACAGGATACGGAATGAATGCCACAAAGAAAAGTACGTAGTTGCTGGAATACTCAACTTCAATCCATCATTTGTATACATCGCTCTTGATGAGACATGCTTCATACGATAACTATCAATTGCTATGGCGCCTTGCTAGGTCGTAGCCATTGACTTAGCTGAAGGCTATTCTAACTATCTTCTCTCCAAATAAACGAGGCTTCGTCAGTGTTGCATCGCTAGCTAAGTCGTCCGTACAACTGGGGCGAGTGCTAGTAAGTCTCTCGAGACCTGCCGTGTGGCGGCGCTCGGTCTGCGATCACTGACAGTGGCGACACGCGGGTCCGACATGTACTAATGGACCGCGGCCGATTTAAAAGCTACCACCTAGCAAGTGTGGTGTCTGGCGGTGACACCACATCCGCCAGTAAGAGAACTCAGTGAGTGGTCCCCCGGTCAGGGCTTAGTTTCTGCATCTGAGTCTGCGCGTTAGGTCTCCAGTTCGCTCGAGTTTGCTCAGGCAATTGTCATTGGCGATTGGATCGATCGGTTGGTCGGTCGCCCACTGAGACGCAAGTTGCCTTGTCCGTCTTGAGCGTCCGCACATGTGAGGTCGCCACGTGAGTCCAGCGGGACGCGTCGTATAGCGAGGGGTAGTGGCTTCGCAGTCGACGAGCAACATGAGTCAACCCACGACATTGGTCTGGGCGGTGGCGAGCTGTGACGCCGTGTGACGGGAGATCGGCGCGCCTTCCTGCGTACGTTGAAGCGGCTAGCAGCGGACGTTTCGGGAGAGAGATTTGGGGGTGCTGCGCCAGGCCTTCTCGAGATATGGCAGTTATTAGAAGTTAAGTGATTGTTGTCATGTGGTGTGATTTACTCTTATTAAATTCTACTTGTTTTCTTGGTCAGTCGTCCCCAGCTTGCTCGTCTGTCTCTCGTCTGTTAGGCAGTTAGTGTTGGTCTGTCGTTCGGAGCTGCCTCTGTCATGTTTGTCTGATTTGATGTGTTAACGAATTTATTGCTTGGAGTGTAAAGGCCTAATTCCTGAAATATGTTTTGACCTTGCCTATCATCTTGAGAGGCGGTATCTGTGTACTTAAAGCATCTTAACTTGTTTGGCCACCCTTGTAAAATATTATATAAGATTGCATTTTATGGGCTTTTATTTAAATGATCATTTTCGTATATAAAGTTGCCACCCTTTCAAAGTAAGACTTTTCTTAGAAGTTAAAATCAAGTTTCACCTACGGTGGCAAAGTTAATATTTTAATCTTTAGAGTTTTATACCATTTACATCCCTCCTACAGGGGTGCATAGTTTGTGTGCTTGTGTAAATTATTAAAACTTTTAGTTTAAAGTAATTTGGTGCATTGCAGATTTGCACCAGTGTAGTCTTTCAGAGGCTGCTGTGAGCGGTCGTAAATACGGCCGTGTAAAAATGGAGCAGGAAGGTTCTTTGCCTGAAAGCTCATACAGTCAAAACTTGTTTCTTTGTGCCTCTGAATAAATTGTAACTTTGTTATTTAGAGGGTGCTTTCTAATTATAATTTTAAATCTGTTTCTTTTAAAAATGCTTTTATGCACTATTAAAGTGAATAAAATTTCCATTTGTTAAAATGAATTTGCTTATGATTTCATCAGTTGCTCCCTGGCAACTACTTCCATTCTTACATAATGTGATTAAATGTGTTAATGTTCTTGATGCATCGCTAGTAAATAAAATAAAGTCTTAAGAATAGTCTTTGAAAATAAATCACGGTTCAGACCTAACCTCATCACTCCTCCTTCGCAAAACCTGCAATGAATCCCTTCCCACCTACACCTATAAATGTAATGCTATGCGCCCTCCCACCAAACCGCCTTCACCAATCCCAAGCTTTCCATTTCCATTCATCCCATCGATCAGCCCATTCATCCTAACAATTCCTTCCACCCGCCCCCTACAGCCAAAGACATAATCTATTTCCTCATAATCATCCTAAAGAAAAGCCCCTCTCCAGCAGATCTCCCTTGCAACCCATTCGACCATCCATTTGACCACCTACGACACCTACCCTACAACCACGCACATTTACCTGCCTCAACGCCCTCATTGAAGCCTCTCTCCTCCTCCCTCCATTCCATTCCTTCCTCTCCAGTCTGGTACACAAGCAGTATTGGCTCCTCCACCAAAAGATCCAAGTCTTCCCTGCCGACAAATACTTATTCACACATACTCTGTCCCAGCACAATGTTGATTCCTTCTTCCTTAATGAAACCTTCCTTGAAACTCACCATGATGTCCTCTCCTTCACTGTACCAAAAATCTCGTTCCCCTAGCAAGAGTAGGGGCCGCTATTGGCCACCTAAAGTATATCCCTATCTGGCCACAATCTCTGATCAATAACCTGACTAAACACATCATCCTCAGCGTCTTCTTTCCCTTCGCACTATCACCCGCACAACCAATGTCTGTGCAGCAATGCCCTCCCTGTGACTTCATCTCCCATGTTGACCACACCTTCTCCACCTATGTAATTGATGCAGACTCCAACATCCACAGCCGTGAAGCTGCCACCCTTCGGTGGTGGGATCAGTTCCTTGCCACCCTCCAATGTGACCTTGTTACCCTCCCACAGCACACCTGTCCTGATAGTGACTCCATCCTAGATGCCATCCTTGCTTCCGCAATCTCCTCGTATCATTGCAGAAATCCTGGATCCTATTGGTAAAGACCACATCCCAATCCTTCCCACCCTCACCCCCTCTTCCTGGCTGCCATCCTCCTGCTCATACTGAGTTTGTGCATGGCTACTGCTGAGCCGACTGGTATGCTTACTGGTAATCCTTTGCCACCCAGGTAGTAAGCCATCCACTTATCTTCCAGTATCCTGCTGACATCAACCATGTATCATACTTCCTCCACAAGACCATCACTGATGTCATGGAGACCCACATTCCTACCAAAATTATCCTCCCTCACTGCTCTTCCTCTACAGGCCATTCTTCATTGCTGCCAACCCTGCAGACTCTACAACTACTTCACTTGCTCATGTGACTGGGATGGAATCCTCTGCCACTGGCAGTTACAACAACACATATGCAACTTCGTAACAGCAAAGAAACACCAGTACTGGTGCCACACATGTACACATCTCAACACCACCCTCCCTCTCTACTCCTCCAAGTATTGGTCTGCCTTGCACCACTTTAGTGGTAGCCATCCAAACCCACATTACCCCATTCTTAGTAACAATCGCCTCTTCCCCCACAACCTCAGTAAGGCTAACCATTATGCTTCTCACGGCTCTGAAGTATTCTCCATTCCTGCCACCCCTCTCTTTGAGTATTCCCTCGTCCCTGCAGTCCCTAAATGCACTGCTACCGCTGTCCTGCCATTCACTCCCAGCTTCGAGTACTTGGATCAGCTAACCTCTGCAGATTTAAGTACTCCCATTACAGCACACAACATCAAACTCACTCTCCATTCCAAATCCAACACCACCTGTGGTGGCAACTGCATCACCTACTCCCACCGCAAAGAATCCTGCACCCTCCTTCCTGGATATCCCCGCTACCTTTTGTATAATGTCTTCCTTTCCACTGGGTTTTACTCCAACCTATGAAAGTCTTCCCATGTCCTGCTGTTCCTTAAATCCAACAAACCCCCAGCTGTCACCTCATCCTACTGTCTCATCTGCCTCACCTCCATGTTCAATAAGGTCATCGAGTCTATCCTTTCCTGACATATTCATCATCACCTCAACAAGAATCACCTCCTTCCCCTTACCCAATGTCACGTCAGGCTCTCCTCCTCCACCAATGACCACTTCCTGAACCTTACCAGTCTTCTTCCCCTCCAGTTTAACTCATGTTGTTGCATTATGTTTGTTTGCCCTGACATCCAGAAGGTGAATGGCAGCCTGGGCTCATCTTTAAGTTCCAGTCCTACTCCCTTCCTGTCGATTTCGCCGCCAGACTTTGTTGCCGAGCGGTCGCAGGTTCGAAGCCTGCCTTGGGCATGGATGGGTTTGACGTCCTTAGGTTAGTCAGGTTTAAGTAGTTCTGAGTTACAGGGGACTGATGACCTCAGAAGGTTAGTCACATAGTGCACAGAGCCATTTGAAACATTTTTTTCGATTTCACCCATCTTGTTACTGCCTTTCTCTCCCATCGTCCTTTCTATGTCATGATCGACAGCACCAACTCCCTTACGTTTTATACCACTGCAGGTGTGCCTCAAGGCTCCATCCTTTCCACTCTCTTCTATCTAATGTGCACTGCAGATATGCACAAACCTCCTCCTCACGTTTACCTCCTTCAGTTTGATGATGACACCGCCTTCCTGGCTCTTTTCAATTGTCCCAATATACTCTCCAAACCCAACTTGACCAGTCCTCCACTTGGCGCAACTAGTGACTCCTTTGCATCAACCCTTCCAATTACTGGGCAATGATTTCCATTCTTTCTGATACCACAATTTTGACCTTAACATTTATGGTCGTCGTATCTAACTCACTCATAGCCTGAAATGCCTCGGCATCATCGTCGACTGTCACCTCACTTGGACTCCCCATCTCCTTATGACCGAACACAAACCTCACAATAGACTTTCTCCTGAAACTCCTGTCCAACCTGACACGGAATCTGCATCCTCCCACCATCCCTCACACCTACAAATCCTTGATCCATTCCATCCTTTCCTATCCCAGTGTAGCCTGGTTTTCGCAAGCGCGACGCCGCATATCAAAGCTCAGGTCCAGACTCGGAATACTCGTCTGTGTTGACTCACTGCATTTGTTCATTGCGGCCGGCTATGCTGTTGGAATTCCGTGCCTTGGGGAGCAGTAGTTCGAGGGTTACGTAATGCTGTACAAAAAACAAATATTCAGTCAAAAATCTACAGTCAAGAGCTGAGAGGGCGTAAAGGATGTGGAACTGGCTACCGACGAAACGACAAACCGCGTTTGACGATGAACGGTTGCGAATCAATGAAACAATTATAGAGGAATGTACGCTCGGAGAAACGCTTGTTGGTGATGACGGACACTAAATGAAAGACGCGATTGGCTTATGCGTGGAAGGGCGGAGTGTCGTACACGTGTAGCGCGGTCAGTACCCTGCCGCCTCAAGATGGGGGTCCACAGATACACGGATCTGCAGCCTCCATAAATCGTAGTGGCTAAACGGCAGCGCCTAAGCCTCTGCGACATTAAACCCTCTCGCCTATTTATCAACGGTCATAGCAATAAAAGCTTCGCGAAGAAACCCGGTAAAATGGATGGCAGCGACGTTGCAGCAGTTAAACATGTATTTCCTCTACACGATAATGTGGTAACTAGAAATTCTGCACAGAAAAGTATTTGAAGTGCACTATAGGCACCTCCATATCTGCATGGATAAGTTCATCTCTTTTAAAACAAGTGATGTTAATTTTTGTATTCGTGAGTTATTTTTTGGTTGATTCTTGCAGATGGTTGGTTTTATCTTTTTCAACTTTCACCCACTTACAATGACAGTGTTAAATATGTTGAAGTACCTTTCGATTATTGGTAGCCGTGTCTCATTCATTAGCAGCAAAAAATCACAGGGATGGCAGAAAGAATAACAAGAAATTTAAACTGCGATAAGTACTTACTGTGTAGTGGCGCAGTATCGGAACTAAGGATCCATACATGACAAAGTTACGTTTTTATACTTTAAAAGGCTATGCTCAGCAAACACCGTGTTGCATCTGAGAAGATCAATACGAAAAACATTACAACATTACAGAATGTTTGTCAACTACAATCCAATAACAAAGTGTGTGTTTTTGTAGCATAATTCTAGAACATTTTGTCCCACCTAAATCAAATATGACCCATAAATAAACTACTTTATTAAAGAAGTAGGAACAACACTAGTTATTTTAAATCCAGAGGAAATGTTTTTAGATAGCTGTGAGCATCGGTTCAAAATGGTTCAAATGGCCCTAAGCACTATGGGACTTAACGTCTGAGGTCATCAGTCCCCTAGACTTAATACTACTTAAACCTAACTAACCTAAGGACATCACACACATCCATGCCCGAGGCAGGATTCGAAACTGCGACCGTAGCAGCAGCGCGGTTCCGGACTGAAGAGGCTAGAACCGTTCGGTCACAGCGGCCGGCTGCGAGGGTCGCTACGCCGCCTCCGCTTTTTGGGAGGGGCGTCGACCTCGATCGAATGTGCTCGACGGAGTAACAACGAGGGCGACCGTGCCGGGCAGCCTGGAAGTGTTTTTAGGCGGTTTCGCACCTACGACTAGGTGAAGACCAGGCTGGTTCCCATGTCGCACCTCAGTGGCACGATTCGCAAACGATTGTCAGAAGTGACAACACTAGACGTAAATAGATGTGGCACACAAATTCCGTTCAAGGGGATGGGATATTGACAGGAAGGGCATCCGGCTACCTTCTACCAGAACCATTGCCAAACAAAATTAACATGTCGACTCCCTGAAGACATCGGAAAATTTGGAAATATGTCCTAAGTTCCTATGGGACAAAACTGCTGAGGTCATCGGTCCCTAGGCTTACACACAACTTAATGTAACTTAAACTAACTTACGCTAAGGGCAACTCACACACTCATGCTCGAGGGAGGACTCGAACCTGCTACAGGGGGAGCCGCGTGAATCGTGTCAAGGCCCCCTAGACCAGGCGGCTACCCCACGCGGCGACGACACGGGATGACGTGAAGAAAATGGACACCACGATTTCCAACTCCAGAGAAACCAGGTGCCGACTGCTATTGACTTCGTAGTCCCGAACCCCCGTAACTTTCTTCCACATGACGTTTCGCTATCACCAAGTTGTTAAGCCAAATACTTGCACACATTTCTTCATCATTCCTCCTGCCATTTATTCATCGAAAGAGAGATAAAGGTTTTCAAACTCACTACGTATTCAGTTTTTCCATTGAAACATCCAACAAATTGAAATTCCAAAATCTTCTGCAACTTCTGTGATAGACGATGGCTGCCGCCAGAGCATTTTTAACGTGCTTGTCACAAGCGGATATCAAAACCCTTCCATGTCGGACGTCACCTGCCACTGACTGATGAGTACTTTTCAGCCATTAAAACACTTTGAAACAGTATTGCGACATCGAGTGTTACGTTTGTAAGCTTACTTCCGAAGTACAGACATTTCCGTAAATTTTTCCTCGTTTTCAGGTAAAATTTCGTTTTGCACCGTTGATTCCGTTGTATCTGATTGGAGTTCCCAAATATCGTAACACTTATTACTCAAATAACAATATAGCTGCAAGAAAATGCTTTATTAAAAACTTTGAACATAACTGTTGCTGAGGAGGTTGTGACGCAAGAAGTGTTACCCATGACACGTCACGAAGACGCTTCGTTACCGAGCAAAATAAATTACCTCAGATACTGCGGTGGGGAGACCGGGTTGACAATGCACATTGCGTACCAAAGTAAAAACGTCTTCTTTCTCTCGTCCTTTTGAACAAATACAGCAGGAGAATAGTGTAGCTTTACATAACTCGTTCCTTCGCGTCATTTTTAATGCAGAGAGGAGAGACTTCACTCGTATTTTCCAGTCTGTACTCTGAGAAAGGAGATAGCAAGCCGGAACGTCGGCGACAATGGCGATGGAATGTATTTCAGCAGGAGAGGAAATCCCCTTCCTGTTCTGTCTCACCGTTCGAGTTATTTTTCTTTTTCAGAAAGAACGTACATATAGAACTAAAGGGGTCACAGAAATATCAGTAGTTTTTCTAAGCTTTCTCAGCAGCTGCACACCGCTCTTGGCCATAGCGTAGACCACATTCTTTTTGTCCCTCCCTCCTTCTGCTCAATTCTTAGCAAGGAAATTTCGTAACCAGACGAGACAATCCGTGATCCAGATATTCAAATGTGATCGATTCCACTGTAATACATTTCAGTTTTGGAACCTAGTTCTGCTATAAATGGACATGTTTTACCACTATTAGTAGGAAAGATTTTTGGAAAAATTTTGTGTGGATTCTATAGAGTAGACTGAATCGGAGAGTAAAATATGTGACTTATGACTGAATAAGCGATGCCAGTACACATTGTCTATGTAAATATGGGGCTTCAATATTTAAGACAACATTACTTTTTTTAAGGCTGTGAAGCATGGACGGACAGTAGAAGGAAATACATTTGTGTATAATGGGGAACTGAATGAGTATGTCGCAGCTTTATTATGAAACAGTAATTGCTTTGTTTCAAAATCTTACAGGAGCTTATCAAACTAGTTTTTTACCAACGAACAACAAACTGAAACTCGGAAGGTATTCTGTTGACGCACAAGCTTCTATTTTAAAAGTTGTGATAAAATGCTTCACAGTGTATAACGCTTATTGTCGTGGGAATCAGTGAAAAGTATTGGCATACGATCGCAATGAATTTGTACAATTCCGCCAACTACCTGTCACGTAGTTAGACAATTAAGATATTGGAGGATGAGCAGTCTCAATAAACATAAATGGGCTTGCGGACAAATAGTCAAACGATCCCATCTCGTTGATGATGTTAAAACTGGCTACGTGGATTTCATAACGATTACCTACGATAAAAGCAAATAGCAACACTTTATTACTACTCAGAAGTGACCGTAAGAGATGGGCAAGAGCATGAAGTTAGATGTATTTTAATCTAGGCTGAGTTGCCTTATATATATATATAATAAATATTTTGACAATGAAAACGTACGGTGGGGATCCTACATGTCAGTTTTAAGCAGCCTGCAAAAAAATGTCTACGAACTCCACAGGACTGAAGATAATAACGTAGCAAATGATCTGTAACGTTACTGCCTCTCATTTAAATGTGTGCGGAAGAAGGACGTGAACATCTGCCCAGTTATGATGAAATGAATGGAGCGAAATGAGTTTCTGCGTTTTTTTTTTTTTTGCGTTATCCCAAGTACGAAAAAATATGGAATTTCAATAGGAACTACAGTTACAGATATACGAGTAATTAATGACTGTGGCCTGAACTGGGGAAAATACAGCTTGCGAAAGGTGATTGCATGGTAGAAATTACCTTATATTTAAATGTCTATAGGAATCTGTTTATAGTCCGAAGACACAAAGTGTAACGTTCTCGATAAATACTTATGGGGATAATCGACCACGATAGCAGTTTTGCGTCTATCACTGAGAGAGCCCCTAGATATAATTCGCAGTTTTGAGATTAGAACGAATGCAAACTCTGATTTAGCGCAAACATTTTAGCGGTAGCTCATATCGACATCTACATTTACATACATACTTCCAAAGCTACCGTATGGTGTACGATGGAGGGTACTATGTAGCACTTCTAGCCATTTCCTTCGCTGCTCCACTCGTAAATGGAGCGTTAAAGAACAACTGTCTATATAGCTCCGAACGAGACATAATTTCTCTTATCTTGTCTTCACGGTCCTTATGCGAGATGTACATTAGCCGCATTAGAATCAGTCTGCAGTCAGCTGCAAATGTATGTTCTCTGAGCTTTCCTAATAGTGTTTCGCGAAGAGATTTTCGTCTTCCCACCAGCGATACCCATTTAGGTTCACAAAGCATCTCCGCAGTACCAAAGAACGATTCACACAAATGTTCTACACGCGATCTAGTTTGTAAATGAGCTACACACTCCTACAACACTCTCAATAAATCAAAGTCGTAACTCGCTTCCTTCTACCTTCCTTACATACTTTTTCCGCTTCATATCGCTATCCATCGTTACGCGTAGATACTCGATGGACGTGGCTGTGTCGAGCAGCACACCGCAAGTACTGTACTTGAACATTAGAGAATTGTTTTTCCCACCCATATGTCTTAACCTACATTTCTCTATTCTCTATATTTGTAGCACGTGCCATTCGTCACAAAAAAAAAATTCTTTCAAGTCATCACGTACATTCTCCAGTCACTCAACTACGATAGTTTCCCGTGTACTATAGCATTCTCAGACTGGTGCTCATCCTATGGAGTTATGTTTGAGAAGTGGCATGAAACAAAACTATAACATAATTATAAATGGTTGTTTAGGAAAACATTAAGTAACGTTACCTACCATTCCTAACTAAAGTGTACGCCTAACTGGAAAAATTTACTTCGGACAGTGGCAACTGTCGAAGGATAATAGAAGAAATTAGATGGGTTTGGCCGAGATATGGTCTGCAAATAGTACAGAAAATCGTGGAATCGTTCGCAATGGTCACAGACTGCAGCGACAGAAAGGCTGCCTATTTCTGTCTGCATCAAGAAAATCTTAAAAGTGTGTCCACTGATCTCAGTAGTTTCAGTGCCGTACCAGTAGCAACAAACATGCTAGAAAGAGGTTACACACCTGAGCTGCGCACCTGGAAATTTGTTCTGAGTAGAGCGGTAAGGGTAGTAGTTAGGTCTGCAGTGATTGAAGCTGCAATAGCGAGAATAGTAGCTTTAGTACCCTTAGCTGAGTAATGGAGAAAGAGATTACTACCAGTTGTGATATTACTACGTAGGTAGTGTTCTGCTACAGAAGATGAAGGCAGATAGTGATTATACACAAACTCTTTAACATTATTAATGTTGTAACACAGCCTTTTTGGTAACTTTTATTAACAAGTTACAATTGGGAAAGCTTATGTAAAACAGTTGTGAGAGACTGAATTTTATACAAGTTAATCGACTAACAAAAGTATAGAGAAACCTGTACCGAAACAAAGGAGCAGAAGTCGTTAGAGGTTACAGAGCCTATATTGGGACGGAAGGAGACAGAAAAAAACTATTACCATACAATAATTGTATCCACTTAAAGTGTTACTGATAAACCTCCCGATCTGATTCATCAAAAACGTTACGAATATTCCAACATCCAAGAGAATTTTTCAGAACTTAAAGACGAAGTAACACGTCTTGCGTAAGAAAAAAGAGGATTCTTATCTGAAGTACATATATTGTACAAGAGCACAGATAAAGATTGTATAGTGCTGTAACCTCAGCTCAGCGTAGTATCCCTGACAAAGATTTTCTTACAGGACTAAACAAAGTCGATGTTAAAGCGAAATAGTATTCAATTCAGTAGAAGATCTGGTACAATTAACACCTCTCTGTATCACATAAAAGAGTAAACTGTAAAATACTTAAAAAATCAGAAACCATCAATTAAAACGGTGAACGACACTACTTAGTTAATACACTGACACCTGTCTGTATCACATAAAAGAGTAAACTGTAAAATACTTTAAAAATCAGAAACCATCAATTAAAACGGTGAACGACGCTACTTAGTAAATACAGGTAGTAAATACAAGACCTAGAAGGAGTTGTGCGCCATAAACGAAAGTTGGTATGCGTGTTTCTACACCTGAAAGATGATGTCTAATGAAATTTTGCGCTAGTCGCATAGGAGTAGCACTAGGAGCTCTACTATGAGCCTGCAAATCAAATTTGCTTTAATGACACTGTAACGGCCGTGAACGTTACTTACCTTTCAGATTGGACATGCTCAGTTGACGTTAGCCAAGAATACCTTTAAGGCGACAAAAACGCCATCATCAACGTCTCACTGACTTGAATATGCTCGTGTAACAGGGCTACGAGGAGCAAGATGTTCCTTCTGCGATACTGCAGGAACGTTTGACAGGAATGTAGCCACTGTACAACGGTGGTCGCTTGAATGTACTGTCGCAACAAGACCGGACTCCGGACGGCCAAATGGCATTACCAAGAGGGCAGAGCATCGTGTTCGGCTTATGGCTGTTCGAGCAACAGTTGGCACCATGGTGACACGTCGAACTGTTTCAAATCGGTTCCTTCAAGGACAGCTCCAAGGCAGAGGCTCTGTATCGTGCATTCCAGCAGCCCGAAACCACCGCAATTGACGACTTCACAGGTGACAAGCCAGAGCTTATTGGATTGAAGGGTGGAGGTTTATTGTGTTTTCTGTTGAAAGTGGGTTCTGCCTTAATGTCTGCGATTGCCGTGTGTTGGTTAGACGGAAGCCAGTGACCTGGGGTGTAGGCAGAGTGGACCTAAACCTTAAGTATTGGTCTGGTGTGCGATTTCGTATTAGACCTGAAGCACTCCCATGGTTATCCCACGTAACATGACTTCCAATCTGGTGGTTCAGCCGGCTGTACTGCCATTCATGAACAGCACTCCAACACGATACCATTATGGTTCTGTAGTGTGGTATTAGCTACCTGATAATCTATTCTGTCACGTATCTTTCATTTATGGTAGATAAAACTGTGACAAATATTTAAACCTTGCTGGAATTATGCAATTGATGAATAAAGGTTTGCCTCGGGAAAGGCACGCCACAAATTCGATGGCACGATGCGATTTCTAATACGACATTCATTGAGATACAAACAAATTTTCTGTTATCCTGAATTACTGTCATTAAATATTTGTGCTATCACGCACTGAGATCCTCTGATGTACAGGTCTATTGAACATCATCAATGTTTGAAGGCACGTTGACGTGAAAATACTGTATCGACTTGCATATAAAAAATGTTATTGGATATTAATTCAGACTTCGTAAAAATATATATGCAAGCTCGACTTGTTGATGTTACAACACTTAAGGGACACGATGAGATTAGCCATCAGGCGATCTCTCTTAAAACAATGGATAGACAACATTCTCACACATCTCCTGGAACGTATGAAACCATGAGAATAAAACTAATATGGTAATGACAAAAGGTTTCACAACGATTGCAGACATAAGTAATTACGGATAAAACTACTACTGTTCAATAGATCAGATATTACACAGAGAGAAAAACACGTAACTCCTAATGCCTCGGAGTCAGAAACATTAGTAAGTATACACAAGTGAAAGTGCTCGCTTCTTAACGGGACGTTCCTTTACCAGAAAAAAATTTAAAAATTGATGCAATACAGAGGTAGTTTATTATGCCTCGTATACACTGTCTGGTCGTTATAATTGACACTGGTTACCAGTACTTGACATAACATACACATTTCGTGATATAATTCTAATACAATTATGGTTTCTTCGTAAAAATAACAAAAAGAAAATAATTCATCGTTTATAGCATACCTTTACAAGCTCCTCAATAATGAGTACTGACTCACCACATAAGGCAGTCAACACTGAAGCACGGCAACAGATTATTATTAAAGGAATACATTCTCTGTGTAACATTCACGAGATAAATTTTTGGCTACAATGCGACGAGAAGAAATTATGCCTCTAACAGTAATAAACATTATCTATTCGACGTATGAAAAAACAGGGAAAACTTATAAAATTTAATTATTTATATAATATTCTATGATGTAATTAGACATATCGATGTGTATCATACAAAGACAATGATAATTGTAAATTCCTTTTATGATCTGCGTTTGTCTTCCTTTGTTTTTACCTTTTGCTGGTTGCCTTTTGTAGGTTGCGGACGCATATCGAACTGAGGTCTGTTAAGAAATTGTAATTATTTGTTAATTATTACTTGAAAATAGAGTTCATTATTATTATAAATATGAGTGAATAATTATTTGTAACTTTGATTCCTCTATCAGTAAGCATTATCTGTGTTAATTATTTCTTTCCGCTGCAAAGAGCGCAGCCATTTATGATAGCGATTTGTATCGCGTTTTCGTCTGTGTTTTCCTTAGAAACAAATCAAATGTTTGCTTGATGAAGTCTAAATAGTGCACCATACGAAAGTAGATTTAATAGCGTTTAATAAACATTTTAAATATTTACTTATTTGCTCTAACAATAGAAAGTTTCTATCAGTTGTCTGCCGCCATCTTAACAATTATCACAGCGGCAAATTCAAATTACGCAACTCTGCAGAATAAATACCGAAGGTAATACAAATGTGTAAAAATAAATGTGCACCGGTGGTCCCGAACTCATTTTAATGAAAATGATTCGAATCAGATTGGTTCTTTAAAAACAGTGCTCATAGCACGATCTTTATAAGAAACTTTTCTAGCTGATTTATGGAGCTGAAATTAACTACACACGAGTTGCGAAGAATATTGTTTCAGGTAACATACGTCAGTGTTGTGCGCGGCTGATATTCGGTGGTTTTAATCATCATTTTGCTGAAGATAACTGCTTCCATCTTAATCAATCGTTGTATTGAATCTGTTGTATGAACTGTGATTTAGTGATACTTACACAACTTACAGACAACACTTTAAACGACGGTAACTTGGAGTTCTTTAGCAACTTGATCAAATCTTTAGCCGGGAGAAAAATTATTTAGTAATTACTCAATGTAATAAAATAAGATTATCATTTCCATTTACAAATTAGTTAAATACCAAACTACTGAATAACCCAGCGAACGCCACGCTGTCGCCCAACGTGGGGCCACCAATGCACATTTATTCATTTTAATAATTGAAATTGTGATCTATTACAGGTACGGAGTACCAAAACAATCTATTAATCATTGTATATTTACTTGTTTCATGAGCATTGACATCTTCCTACAGAACTGCTGTATGAAGCTGTATCTGCACTGATGCCAGACACACGAGTAACTTCACATAAGCAGTGCAGTCCACAACTCTCAATCGATAGAGGTAGGAACAGATGTTCATGTTCTGTAATTACATAGTAGCACACTAACAACATTTGCAGCGTGTGCAATTTTAAATTAAAATCAGTACCTGCAGTCATAAGTAGTAATAATTGAATATTCTGGCTGCGATAATAATATGTTTTTGGTGTTATTTGTGTGTATGTGTTAGTTATAAGACCATTTTGTGTCAACTGGTGCTTGTCAGTGATTTATATATTTGTTGTGCTATATTGGTGATAGAATGGTTAAACAAAAGAAAAATAAACCGAATGAGCATACTGATGTAGAGATGACATCAGAGTCTCAGGTAGAACAATCTACCCATATTTCTGCCGAATTATTAGAAAGTTTAACTATGAATGATAATTTAGAAACTGATGTCCCGAGTGATAGTAAAACCGAGGAGTTGCCAAAACAAACTGACACTCCTGGATTCAACCAGTTAGGAATTAATGACAATATTTCTTCCGGGCAAGGGGCAGAAGTTAGCAATGCACAAGCTATGTCCATACAGGATATGCTAACAGCATTATTTGAAAAGTTTACTACTAAAGAGCAGGAACGTGAAAAACAACGCGAGCTTAAAGAGCAGGAGCGTGAAAAACAACGCGAGCTTAAAGAGCAGGAGCGTGAAAGACGTCAGCTGGAAAAAGAAAATCGTAGACAGGAAAAGCTTATTGAAAAACAGCAACTAGTGCTCAGGGACCAAGAAAAGGAAAAGAAATTTATGGAAAATATAAACAATATTTTTCTGGAAAGAGACAAAGAAATTGTCCGTAGGATAAATCAAGTGTTGTTCGATCGTGATAATGCTATTATTACCCATTTCAAGCAGGAAATCGATGCAGTAAAAACCACTATTGAACCGTTAACAAACATTACAGTTCAGGTCAATAGTCTTCAAACTGAAGTAGATAGACTAGAGAACAAATTCAATGCCTTGGCTACCGCTGTGGAAACAATGCAGGAGGACATTCCCTCGGAAATCCGAAAGCAAGTCCGAACAGAAGAAGCCAGGGTGCTGAGCTCTGAAAATCAAAACTTTGAAAATCTGATAGTATGCAGTAATGACAACCCTGGTACTGACAGGCAAAAGATCGCAGATAATCTGACGGCGAATATTAATGCACCACAAGGAAGGCCAAATTTTGATAATCAACCGATATTACCAGAGGAATATGTTACACCAAGGAACAATAACAGTGGAATAGAATGTACTTGTAATAAAGTAACCACACCACCTGCGAATGATAGCAATTCCATGCACTTAACTACTTTGATGCATGAAGAAAGCCTGATTAATCATAGACAAATATTTAACGAAGAAAGCAAGAAAAACATACATCCAGTAGTTTTCATTCGAAACTTCAAAAGTGTTCTTCCAAAATCATGGTCGGAAGAACAGAAAAAAGCAGTTTGTGGTTTCACATATTTCTGGTGATGCGTCGCTCTGGGCATTAAATGCAGCAGAAACTTGCAAGATTTTCCACGACTTTGAGAAGGCGTTCCTTGATCAATTCTGGTCAGCGTCTACTCAAGAGCGACTCCGTAAAATAGTTTATAATGCAGAAATGTACAATCCGAAGTCAGGTTCCTTAAGAAACAATATATTAACATGACTCGGTACTGGGATGAGCCAGTAACCACCAGAGACATATTACGAGTGTTAAAAGCTAGATTACCTATACATATTAGAGAAAAATTGTTTAATGTTACAGATACCGATCTGAAAGAATTTCTGTCTGTAATTGATTCTCTGGATCTAGTGCAAGAGACGCCAGAAAAAATTCTGACGTGATCAGCAATAATAATAGTCCTAATAGAAAAAATTCATGGAATGGAAATAATGGAAATAGGGGCGAAGGTAGTCCAAAGAAAAATAAAAGTAACGCTTATAGTAACGGAAAACACAATAATAATAGTAGTAGTAGGAACCCCTACAACCAAAATTTTGGTTATCCTAATAATAATAACAGTAATTATCAAATGGCCGAATGGTAATCAGAGGCCACACCACAATGAAAACCCAAACAATAACAATAGCAACCGAAAAAGACGAAATGACAACAGGTCAGACAGTCCATATAAAGACAAGCCTAAAAATATGCGGGGTGACTGAATATTGGCGACAGCCAGGGCCAAGTTATTGGGAGCCGCAGTAAAATTCTATCAATTCAGGGCAGCCAATAAATTATGTACAGGGTATACCTATACCAAGAAATCAATATCCACCGTGGTGGGATCCAAAAAGGCCTCCTCCGACTGAAAACTCACAAAATGTTAGAATAGTGGAGGTACCTTCGGAAACAAAACAAAACACTCAGAAGCCAATAAACTAATTTCGGTCCCTGTAGACCTTCGCCAGGTGACCGAGGCCAACAATGAAGGCAACAGGTCGACAGAACAAAAAATATACATGATACGGTATCAGGATGGCAACAGGATCGAAGATGAGCTATATCAGGAACCTGCTGTCTCTGATAAGCCACAAAGGGGAAATATCCAAGCAAGTGTCACCGGATCTGCAAATGGTGTAACAACTACTATTCTGCTTGACACAGGTGCTAATGTATCAGTTATGAACACGCAGTTTTTCAAGAAGGTATCGGAGATAAGGAGATTGCCGATTTTGCCGGTTGTAAATTGTAAGGTTATAGGGGCATTGGGAAAAAAGGCACAGAGTATAAAATACCAGACACAGGTGGAAGTTTCCTTGGGAAATGATAGCTTATTATGCACGTTCCTAATAATGGATAACTTGTCCATACCGGTGCTACTTGGTCTTGAGTTCCTTCGGGAAAGGGAAGCTGTAATTGATCTCGCCCGTGGGACATGTGCACTTAAGTACCAACAGCGACCCATAACATTAACGCTGAATCGGGAGTTCGGTGCGAACCTTCCGCTGATCAGAAAAATGAATCTTTCTGTCAGCAAACAGAAGTTGTTAGTGTTGGATCATAAGCACCCACAGATGTGTCACAAAAATCGAAATAACGATGCACCCAGCAACGTGAGTGACATTGTCACAACAATAGAAGAGAAAGTACAGGAGGCTACATGCATTAATGCTTCAGAGGCTACACAATTTGCAGAATTATTATCCGGATACCTCGAAGTATTCACTGAACGCCCTGGAATCATAAAAGATTACCAGTATAATATGAAAATATATCCGCACAAGACCTATTGCAGAGCATCTTACTCGGTCCCCTGGACTAAGAAAAACGAAGTGAATATACAAAGGACCAATCAGAAGTGCAAGTGCACTACCCCATAACTGTAAATATAATGATTATGGTAAAATAATTAGCAGTAATAATGTTATAATATTATGTATGTATTAGTTTATAAGCTTTTATGTCAAGCATTACACTGTAATGTTCTTGAATTATTTGAACAAGGAGTAGAGAATCTCCACAAAAAATGTATTTTTACTCTAAAAGGGATCAATAACTTGATAAACACTTGAGTTTTATTTCATTAAATGTGAGGAATTTTACCTTTCTATACGTAGGATACAAATGATTAAAATGCTTAAATAATATATTTATTCCTGTGTAAGAATGGATATAACAAAAATATTTTCATAATATTGAGTCATGTAGTCTCACACACGTAGCGAGTGTTGGTGGTGTGTGACCTGTGTGACTGAAAAAAAAATAAACAAATAAATAAAAAATAAAATAAACTGCTTTCACCACTAGTGAAGCGAAATCTGAATGTGTACTGATTTACGTACACGGTTTCATTACGAAGTCATTTAAAATGCTCTTATGAGGAACATTCCGGTTAGATAAACCGAACATGGACATCTGTCCTAAAAACATGGTAAATAGCAATCCGAATAAAAAAAAGTAAAAAAATAGAAATATATAAATATATGTATTTGTAATAAAAATGGAAATGTACTGTTATCTGGATAGTTCAGTAATGATCTCATGGTCAAGATAATGTAGCAGATTCTGAAAGTTTTATATTCTCTCATGTTTATGTGACAGTGTAAAATTTAAAATTTTGTTATTCAGTCATGGTAATATGATCATACGTGCAAGTGTACCAGACTTCATTATTTGAAAAGTGTCATTTGCATATAGATTATCTGTTAAGTACTCTGGAAAACTACTGGCAGCAATCAGAACAGTGAAACGTGTTTCGCAGGAACTAGTGGACGCGCGAAGAACTTTGATTTATATTGTGAATAACGATGAACAGTGATAGAAACTGCAATCACGTAACCTTATGAACGCTTTTGGAGTGTCAAAGTTAGCAGCAATGCTATGAACGTTGAGTACTGTTGACTGTATTAATAATTAATTTGAACCGATGACCTTCAGTAGTTTGATATGAAGCGTCTCAGCATGCCAAATTTAATGTGACGACAGACTCTACAGCCAGCCGCGCGGCAAAACAATAATGCAACGTTGGCTACGCAGCGCGTCGCAAAAATATTTACATTCCGCTTAAGTAAACGAAGCACACTACGGACACTTGTATGATTAACGGTGCAGTGTTCAAAATGTGCATATTCTGATAAACTTACATGTGAATCACTACATTGTGTTGAACAGTGTCAAAATACAGAACATACTCCAAAAACAGTCTAATTCCATCCGTGTGAATGCAAGCGAAATGGACACTAATAAACTTTTCGACAGGTTGAGAATAGTAATTTTCTTGTCACCTATGCTTATATATGGACATGCCATGTACCCGTCTTAAACTGAGGGACGTGGGAAATGAGAATCAAAACCTGCTGCAGCGCGACTTCTAGCCAGCAGCAGATCCAAACCACGATGCAGCCGACGGCAACCGACGCCCCACCGACTCGGCCGGGGGCGGTCCAGCAGCTGCCACTACCTGTCTGCGGTCCAACGGCTCGACACGGGGGCGGTCTTACGACCTCAGCAGCAAATTCTTACGACATTCGATAAATGAGTGACTGGAAACTGTTATGATATACACCATGAAAAAACATTCATTATCCCAGATGCTTACAACAAAGTCATAAATTTGCATTTTCCAGCATATTTTATTACATTCACGTCAAGCCTGACTGTTAAAAGTAGGTGTCTGTATTTTCTTGAAGCCTCTTGACGGTTTTATTCCCGGTTTTCCGAGTCCAGTGAACCCAAATAGGGGGGGGGGGGGGGGGGATAAGTTAATTCGGGAAGTATCCGCAGAAATTACCGAGTTAATACAGTCACTCAAGTCATTTAAAGTACTCGATTCAACTATAATTTTGTCATGTCTAAAACAACATTGAAACTAAACATTTGCATCTTGAGAGTAGCAAATCTACGTGGATTACGTGGACTGATAAAAGAAATATACAATAGATAAACTAATTTTTTTTCTCAGCCCAAGGGGCATTGTAACATCCACGAGATAAACTTTTGGCTACAGTGCGACGAGAGGAAATTATGCCTCTAACAGTTATAAACATTATGTATTCGACGTATGAAAAAACAGTGATAACTTATAAATATTAATTATTTATATAATATTCTATGACGTAATTACACATATCGATGTGTATCATACAACGACAATGATAATTGTAAATTCCTTTTATGATCTGCGTTTGTCTTCCTTTGTTTTTACCTTTTGTTGGTTGCTTTTGTAGGTTGCGGACGCATATCGAACTGAGGTCTGTTAAGAAATTGTAATTATTTGTTAATTATTATTTGAAAATAAAGTTCATTATTATTATAAATATGAGTGAATAATTATTTGTAACTTTGATTCCCCTCTCATTAAGCATTATCTTTGTTATTTCCTTCCGCTGCAAGGAGCGCAGCCATTGATGATAGCGATTTCTATCGCGTTTTCGTCTGTGTTTTCCTTAGAAACAAATCAAATGCTTGCTTGATGAAGTCTAAATAGTGCACCATACGAAAGTAGATTTTATAGCGTTTAATAAACATTTTAAATATTTACTTATTTGCTCTAACCATAGCAAGTCTCTATCAATTGTCTGCCGCCATCTTAACAATTATCACAGCGGCAAATTCAAATTACGCAACTCTGCAGAATAAAAACCGAAGGTAATACAAATGTGTAAAAATAAATGTGCACCGGTGGTCCCGAACTCATTTCAATGAAAATGATTCGAATCAGATTGGTTCTTTAAAAACAGTGCTCATAGCACGATCCTTATAAGAAACTTTTCTAGCTGATGTATGGAGCCGAAATTAACTACAAACGAGTTGTGAAGAATATTGTTTCAGGTAACATTCGTCAGTGTTGTGCGCGGCTGATATTCGGTGGTTTTAATCATCATTTTGCTGAAGATAACTGCTTCCATCTTAAACAATAGTTGTAAGGAATCTGTTGTATGAACTGTGATTTAGTGACTCTTACACAACTTACAGACAACACTTTAACACGACGGTAACTTGGAGTTCTTTAGCAACTTGATCAAACCTTTAGCCGGGAGAAAAATTATTTAGTAATTACTCAATGTAATAAAATAAGATTATCATTTCCATTTACAAATTAGTTAAATACCAAACCACTGAATAACTCAGCGAACGCCACAGCTGTTGTGTCCAGTGAGTGAAAAAAAAGAGAGAATTTAACGATATGTATGTTGAAGGAAAGAGTGCGGCGATGTGATGAATATTTAACACTTTTTCGTTAAACTCATTTAGAGCGAGTACATTTTAATGTTCTGGAGGCGCCACCAGTTGCATCGAACGTCGGACTGAAAAATCCGTAAATACACCGACAGAAAATGATCGCAACAGAAAAAAATAATCAATGTAGGGTAATGAACTATGGGACATACATTTGTCCACGTAACGTATGTAAATGATTAACAATGCAAGATCACAGATTAATGTAAGGGCGAGACAAGCCACTGAAAATGTGAAATGCTAGTACTTAACTGTGTTGGACAGGAACCGGATTTCAGTTTGTGGGATGAGCTTCCATGCATGGGGTACTTGGTAGGTCAGTAGAGGGGAGGCTAATGTAGGTTCTGGATGACGGTGGAGTTGTAGTCAGATATTGCCCCATATATGATTGATTGGAGATAGATTTGATCATCGAGTAGGCCAACACAACGTGTCGACGCTCTGCAGAGCATGTAGGGTTACAACGCAGTGTGTGGGCGAGCCAATATGACACATGAACTATCACTTTTACAGTTTCCTCTAAAGTATGTTACAACGGTGTGCAATGTCATAAAGGTAAAATCAGTGAAAATAAAAGTTGCTGAAGACGGTAAATGTTTCAGTTGCCATCGGTGTAAGATACGGGACATGTCTGCCTCGGGCGAGAAGTGTTTTCCGTGTGTGACAAGAAGTGAATCTTGAGGCCCAGAGCTCATTTTATGGCAGCTACTGCACAGAGTAAGCTTCTGCCTGCTATGAGAATCGTTGAGCAGTGCTGCATGTGTGACCTTTAACGTGATGCACTCACGGAAGAGACTCGACGTCTAGAAATAAAAATGTGAATATTTTACTACTCTACGTCACGCGAACGCTATGTAATCTCGAAGTACAGTTCGTCGCAGTTGGGTTCATTCGTACGGCGTTGCTACCCCCACCCCACACACCAGGCCCATCCGGGTGTAAAGCACCAGTCATGAGCATCTCACTCTTTGTATTGTTACTAGCGAATCTGGAAATGCTTTCTAATTGCAAAATTTATGTGGCATTTGCATACACGTTCCAAAGTTCATCCCCCTTCTCTCTGTCAGACTTCTCCTCCATCCACCTCCCCCTGTCAGTCTATTTTCTCCTCAAGCCCGCCCCCCCTTTCTGTGCATCACCTCCTCCCACTTCTGTCTGTCCATCTACTCCTCCCTCCACGCAATGTCTATTTCTTCCCTCCTCAACCCCTTTCCTACTGTCCTCCTATCCTTCTTCCTACCTTCTGCCTTCTTTACTGTTACTACAAACGAAATCTTGATTTCCTTAAAATGATTCGGTAAATCAGTTTGGATCATTGGTATACAGAGTATAAGGGACACCTCTCCGGTAGCTGTATCTGTGGGGATAGTAGCTTCAATGACGGTATTCCGCGTGGTTTTAATCTACGAACAGACAGGATCACGAAGCTTTGGTCGATTCAGTTTCCGTAGTACTGTGCTGATCATAAGCCGATAAGCCACATTTACAACTCACCTGTTTTTGTAAAACCGGCGATGAAGTAAAAATAAAGAATAATATGGGAGAAAACATTAGTGTTAAGGTTTACACACCCTCCTCTCAAGCTTGAAATTGACTGTGTGAAAGAAACCGAAACCTCACATTATCACATCACAGAACAGCATCTTCTTTCTCGCATTCGGATGTACTCGTAACAGAAGACCTGTACAATGTCGTGTGAAAGTTTGAAGTAAACTAGTGACAACCCTTTTCAAGTTTCTTGGTAACAACGTTTCCTCATTATATACTACATATACAACTTCTCGAGTGGTTTGGTAACAACGTTTTCCCTTTACATGCCATATATGTTACGGAATACATACCCGTCACAATGTTCCCGTAAAAATTTGAAGTAAATCAATCAAGTAGTTTTGGAACATTTTGGTAACAACGTTAGACAACGACTCGTGTTTTTATAATAGTGTAGATCACAAGTGCATGCCATTTTTCTAGGACACATAACATACTGATATAAGTAATGCCTTGAATCCCTGTTACGAAGAGACTACACCACCTGGAGTTAGAGGCATTCGTGGCACACGTCAAATTCTCCCAAGATACGCTGTTAAAAATACACAAATGTTTGTAGACTCATGCCCCACGAGTAGTTGTAAAAGAAGGTCACTTTGGGTCAGACAGCTCTCAGTTTCCATCGCCATTCTGTTAGCAGCAGGGCATAAGCGAGGAATGGGGGGTGCCATTACGTTCTCCGCTAGTTGCGCTGTTTGTCCTGACAATAGTGTCCTGCAAACAGGGAGAGTCGACGCCGCCGAGTTCATTGTCTGCTGTTCGTATGCATGGGAATTGGATTGTGACTACTTTAACCGAGTGGGACATAAATTTCAATTCTGGCTATACAGACGAGCGTGATGGAAGTACCGGCGAAGACATTCAGACGTGACAGAAGAACTAGTCCTACATACTGGCGAAATTGTACGTGCGAGACGTCGGTTCATAATTTCCTAGCTTGGTGTTGATGTTTCCACAGATATCAAGGACAACTTCCATTAATATTGTTGCAGAATGGTTACGGTGACATACATTTTGTGAACGGTAGGTACCAAAATATAGAAAGGGATGTTCAAAAAACTGCCTCGCCATTCCTTCATTGCTGCCATGAAGAAGGGGAGAAATTTCTCTACAGAAATGTAACTAGGTACGAAGTTCAAATCTCACAAAACGTTTCTACATTGTACTTTTATGTAAACCACTTTTCACACCTCTCCCAGCATTGTAGGAGGGAGGTTGTAGTTTCAGGACAGTGCTTATTTCAACGTAGTAAGTTATACGTACATCAATTTTGGTTGAAATAAATCCGGTGGTTTAGTACGAGATGTGGAACATACGTACGTACATATAATGACTTTTATAAATGTAACAGATAATTAAAGATAGAAATACACATCAGATTTTATGCAGTGCTCGATATGCAGTCAGTGCTCCATCTCACGACGTGCGACAGTTGAGGTACCGCAGTTTTAGTGGCAGTTAAATGACGTATCACCACACACAGACCTAAATTTACTGGTGTGAGTGAGGAAAGAGATCACTGCAAGTCCGCTGGACTGGAGGCTATGACAATGTTCCTAAATCATCTGCTGTGACTATAGAAAGATTTTTTTCGGAGGATTTTCAGCAACCATTCCCTGTTTATGGGATTTTGAGTAGTCTATGTTGTTCAGATGAACGAAGCAATATTCCTTCGGACATACATGTATCTTATATATGAACAACACAGGCGCCGTGATTTCCTATTTATCAGCTGACACTGGGTAAGCAACTTTCGATTAAAGCATCTCCCCTGTACAGGAATATACATGATGGATGTACAATTGCAGGTTGAAGACACGTGGTTGACTACATATGGTAATCCTGGTCTAGCCTTGCAACGTGCTTGAATAGCCTAGTGGAAGCCAGCACAGAAGCTCAACGTGTTCGGTCACAGAGCTGGCTGATCTCTGTAATGATAATAGTAATAATAAAAATTGAGCGGAGCAATCAATGATGAAATTGAAGGGTATCATGTGACGTTCGCTCAGATCAAATGACGAGAACGATGTCAAAAAATTGGCAAGGCGACCGCTCGCGATACGCGGGAAATCCGGATTCGGGTCCTGGTCTGGAAAACTTGTCATTTTCGTCATTGCAAAATCAGCCCATGGTTGTCTATATTCGCTGTCGCGAATACATTAAAGTAACTATTTAGTTTCGAAGTTTGGTACCCATTACCGACTTGTAGTGTTCTCATCCACCTACCCCAGAAGATGAATATTTACACACAAAACAAGTGAGGAAATTGCTTTTTTCTCTGACTCTCACATTTTCCTCTTTCGTCATTTCAGCGTTCCTGTAGACAGCTTCGAGTATACTGCCAACAAAGTTTATCAGTCTCATACACCTGATGGTGTAGCAAAGTAATAGGTTGCTTGGTCGATTGATTCAGGGGAGGGCACCAAAGAGGTAGGTCATCGGGTTATTGAAGGATGGGCAGGTAGTCATCCATAGCTTTTCAAAGGAACCATCACAGCTTTTACTTGAAGCGATGAAGGTAAATGATGAAAAACATAAATCAGGATGGCCGGACGTCCTCCCGAATGCGAGCCTACTGTGCTAAACGCTACACCACCTCGCTCGGTACACAACCATACTGATGTAGTAATTTAAGCAATTATGTATCATAATCGTACTGCTATTATTATTGTTACGTTAGCACGTGATGGACAAAATACCACTTAATATCACTATGTTATCAATGAGTGTGATAAGATTCCTCAGCTCAACTCGTTTCAAATGGCTCTAAGCACTATGGGAGAGCACATCTGAAGTCATCAGTCCCCTAGACTTAAAACTACTTAAACCTAACTAACCTAAGGACATCGCACACATCCATGCCCGAAGCAGGATTCGAGCCTGCGACCGTAGCAGCAGCGCGATTCCGGACTGAAGCGCATAGAACTGCTCGGCCACAGCGGTCGGCCAACTCGTTTGAAGAATGAAAAATTATAGTTGCTTTTTTGATCTTATAAAGTGTGCATCTGACTGTTCAGGTTCCATATACGACTGTGAAGACCTGAAAATAGGAAAGAACAGTAAAAGAAACTTCATTACCTAAATTGTGGCTGCTTACCGAAAATTCAAATCGATTATAAGTAATATACGATTCAGATGCTCTTCCTTAAGCCATTATCCAAAAATATTCAGCCAAGTAGTTGTGTTACTGTTTCCCTTCGATCTTATCATATTAGGCGAGGCCTGATCATAGATATTTCATGGCGAGGACAAATCCAACCTAAGCTACACACGGACTCTGAACTACTAGGACAAACCTCCACATCAATGTTGTTAGAAACTCTTTACGTTTCCGTCTCATTATGGTCTCCGCCCTACGTTTGTGATACGGGAACTAAGCTTAGGACGATGAGAAAGAAGATTAACACAGGGTAGTCATAACATCCGGTCAATCATTATGCGTAGTAAGTCAACCGCAATTTCCTGACGTATGAATATCCACAGTAATGAATGAAAGAATGGCGGGAAAGAGGTGTGCCAAACACTTCTCTCTGGCTAACGATCGAGCAACCAGAAAATGTCACCTCTCTCTAATTAATGATCTCTGCAGAGAACTGTCAGTCCCTGACAGCAGTTGTGTGATTCACTCTCTGCGGTATCGATCAAAAAGAATCACCTGTCACTCAGAAAGAGACGTGACCGACATTTACAGGAGCGTTGCCGACTCAAATTCGAGGGAAAGTGCAATATTTTCTGTGTTATATATGAGTAATAGAAAATGAATTCTGAACGTTAATAGACAGGCCATATAGTGGCGTTATTGGTGTTCATCAAAACCCACCATATAGACTTTCAGTAAAGCGACCGCTCAAAGTATTTCTAAACTAGTGAAGGAAAACAATAACTGTTCACGTTATAAAGGAACCCTCTCTCTCAGCTTATTAGTTTTCCTCGTCAGAAAACACTACTACGAAGCCTCGCATAAATCGTTACAGCACACAGATGTGTGTTGAGTGGTAGATTATGCAGACGTGAGTCGACAAAAGTAGTTGTTATTTAGAATGTATCTACCACTAAATACACGTTTCTGGTATGTACTCAAATTTGCACCACTCTCTCTACTTAATTCTAGGCAACGGATTTTCCCACGAAAAGTGTAAATGTATACATAGTAATTTACTTGTCTACTGTCTCTGTCCGGTAAACATTTTAATTAAACTGGCAGTACTGCAAGGATATATCTCAATATCGTAAACGGGCCATGACAAATAGCACCATGATGATGTCAATTCTCGCCTTTCTTTTTGTGTTGTGATACTGTAACAGGGTTCCCATGAATTTTACGATACTAGTAAATTATCTAACGGCTTAGTGTAATCTGAAATACTTCCAAGATTGTGTGATGTCATTAAGAACAGATGAAGGAGATTTTTAACAAAGCTCGACCACGTACTGATGTGTGAGCACTAAGATCTGTATGGTGGTCGATTGTGGATTTATTCCATCAATACTACAGTCCTGAGCTCACACGTAGTCATTATCATACAGTCCTGTGTGAAACTTACACAGCTTCTCACCATTTCGAGGGAATCATTAAATCTGCCATCAAGTTATCAGGAATATTACGTCATAGTACATCACCGGATCGTTTGAGAAATCTTTAAAACTGCTTGATGGATGAGATCTCTGTGACAGACTGAGGATTTAAACATAAATTGAAGACAGGTACGCAGTTAAATCCTTCAAGACTTGTTGGTGAGTGTACCACATTAACCTTAACGGTAACAATATATACCACAAAGAGCATCTGCGAAACATATGATGAGGAAAATGTAGCAACTTGTTGACAACGATGTTGGTTCTTTTAATATTTTGCGCATGCAGGAATGTGACTTGTTTCAAGAAAAAATAAAATATCGTAAAAAACTGAGTTCTAATTTTCCATTTAGACTGATACAGCGCCGGCCGCCGTGGTCTAGCGGTTCTAGGCGCCCAGTCCGGAACCGCGCGACTGCTGGGTCGCAGGTTCGAATCCTGCCTCGGACATGGATGTGTATGATGTCCTTAGGTTAGTTAGGTTTAAGTAGTTCTAAGTTCTAGGGGACTGATGACCACAGCTGTTAAGTCCCATAGTGCTCAGAGCCATTTGAACCATTTGAACTGATACAGAAGGAATTGGTCATGAACTTGTTGAACGACCCTTTGCAGGTTTGAAGTGAAGTAGAAACGTAATTTGAAGCATTTTGAGTATTTTTCGACCATGACTGTCTCAAGAAGTATGTAAGGGCTTTTTTTTAAAAAAAAAATTACTGTTAACAGTCACAACCTATGTCAACTATTGTATTACTTATTTATGTACCGACATGATTCGAGGGAATACATCTTCAGGCTAAATGGCATTACCAAAACAACTTTACAATAAGGTGATACTGATGTTACATAGACTTTTCGTAAATGCTGTGGTCATCCTGTGGAGGACGAGGAAACTTAGTAAGAGGCGATGTCAATTTGGAACCTGGACTGGTGTTTGCACAAAAATGTTTTTTAACAGTCACTCACTTTGTTCTTCGGGCGTGGCAGTCTCGTTGTGATGCGCTGAGGTGTTACCATTTTCGTGGCTCTGTTGGTGACTGTTCAGAAATTGTCACTAACATAGCAGTAACTTGTAACATCTGACACCACATAGATCGACAAATCGATAATAAAATCGAACCCAACTGTATTTCGACCGCCATCTTGTCCACTGCACCACAAAACTGTTTGTGATCGTGTTACCAAGTTACTGCTATGTTAGTGACAATTTGTGAATAGTGAGTAAGATAGCCACGGAAATGGAAACACCTCAGTGCATCACAACGAGACTGCCACACCAGAAAAACGAAGCGAGTGACCGCCACTAAACATTTTCGTGCACACATCATTCCAGCTTCCAAAGCGTCATCGCCACTTACTAAGTTTTCTTCTACAGGATGACCACAGTATTTACGAAAAGACTTTGTAACATCAGTATGACCTCATTGTAAAGTTGTTTTTGTAATGCCACTTAGCCTGAAGATGAAATATTCCCTCGAAACATGTCGCTAAATATATAAGTAATACAATAGTTGACAAAGTTTGTGATTGGTAGCAGTAGTTCAAAAAGCCTTTACACAAACGTAATTTCAGATAGACACTTTGATCTGAACTTTTTACTCACAAATTAAAGACCAGTGTTTCCATCAAGGATAACGATTCGATTTCCGGCCTGGTATCCTGTTTTACAAGAGTTTACACTGCACTGTATAGTGAACATTACACTGTGGTATCGATAAGTCGTGTTTAGATTGCCTCATATAGCAATTCTCCCCCCGACGCGATTCCAGAAATGATTGTTTGCAGTTTATGAAAAGGTGAGTGCCATTCGAATATACAAACCCCAAACTGTGTACCGAGTCGTACATGAAAAGACCAGTATCTGAAAGCAGCAGCAACGATGCTCCTTACTGCATTAATATTTCTGGATTTTGTCTCTAAAATATTCATTATCTACGTCAAGAACACTGTTGATAACAAAAATTGCAACACAATGAATGTGGCATGTGACAGCATCACACTGATATGGAATGAAGTACATCCTCCGAAATGAAAAAACTTGTATTTCAGCGCAACGGAACACCGTGTACAGACGACAAAACAACAAAACTGTCTCACGCCACGACACCTCACAGGACAGTCATATTTCAACGAGATAACTCATCAATCTAAGTTGCTCGAGCTGCGCTGAACTATCTCGATCCAGTGGCCAGCATATTCTATAGACGAAATTAGAATTGTATTAATGCTTTTAGCTGCTAACGGGCGTTGATATATATGAACGGGGACAGGTTAAAATATGTGCCCCGACCTGGTCTCAAACCCGGGATTACCTGCTTACATGGCAGACGCTCTATCCATCTGAGCCACCGAAGGCACAGAGGATAGCGCGACTGCAGGGACTATCTCACGCACGCCTCCAGCGAGTCCCACATTCTCATCTTGTATGTCCACACACTATATTTGTAGTTTCCCACCCCAACACACTCATTACTCGTGGAAGACATTCTTACCAAGTCCCATAACAGTTTGGGGAATGTGTGTGCATCCGCACATAAGAAGGAGGTCATGGCCAGTTCAAATGGTTCAAATGGCTCTGAGCACTATGGGACTTAACATCTGTGGTCATCAGTCCCCTAGAACTTAGAACTACTTAAACCTAACTAACCTAAGGACATCACACACATCCATGCCCGAGGCAGGATTCGAACCTGCGACCGTAGCAGTCGCGCGGTTCCGAACTGAGCGCCTAGAACCGCTAGACCACCGCGGCCGGCGTCATGGCCAGTGTTGCCAGAACTATATACTCATATGGATATACTGTCTGTTCTTTCGGACATGTCAGATGTACACATATTCCCCGAACTGGGGTTGGACACTACGAATGTAGTGTGTGGACATACAAGATGAGAATGTGGGTCTCGCGGTAGGCGCGCGCGAGATAGTCGCTGCAGTCACGCTATCCTCTGAGCCCTAGGATACTGCTATGGCGGTGTAATGGCTAGCACATAGCCGGCACGGTAGCTCAGCGTGTTCGGTCAGAGAGCTGGCTGGCTTCTGTAATAAAAAACTGAGTAAAAGGGTCCATAACGAACTTGAACGGATGTTATGTGACGTCCGCAACGACCAAACACAACGACCAACAACGGACAAAATGAAAAAAAAAAATGGATTGAGCGTCTGCGATGTCAGCAGGAGATCCCGGGATCGAGTCCCGGTCTGGGCACGCATTTTCACCTGTCCCCGTTGATATATATCAACGCCCGTTAGCAGCTAAAGGCGACTCCAGATAAACAAGTCTATATATATATATATATATATATATATATATATATATATATATACTCCTGGAAATTGAAATAAGAACACCGTGAATTCATTGTCCCGGGAAGGGGAAACTTTATTGACACATTCCTGGGGTCAGATACATCACATGATCACACTGACAGAACCACAGGCACATAGACACAGGCAACAGAGCATGCACAATGTCGGCACTAGTACAGTGTATATCCACCTTTCGCAGCAATGTAGGCTGCTATTCTCCCATGGAGACGATCGTAGAGATGCTGGATGTAGTCCTGTGGAACGGCTTGCCATGCCATTTCCACCTGGCGCCTCAGTTGGACCAGCGTTCGTGCTGGACATGCAGACCGCGTGAGACGACGCTTCATCCAGTCCCAAACATGCTCAATGGGGGACAGATCCGGAGATCTTGCTGGCCAGGGGTAGTTGACTTACACCTTCTAGAGCACGTTAGGTGGCACGGGATACATGCGGAGTTCCAATGTCCTGTTGGAACAGCAAGTGCCCTTGCCGGTCTAGGAATGGTCGAACGATGGGTTCGATGACGGTTTGGATGTACCGTGCACTATTCAGTGTCCCCTCGACGATCACCAGTGGTGTACGGCCAGTGTAGGAGATCGCTCCCCACACCATGATGCCGGGTGTTGGCCCTGTGTGCCTCGGTCGTATGCAGTCCTGATTGTGGCGCTCACCTGCACGGCGCCAAACACGCATACGACCATCATTGGCACCAAGGCAGAAGCGACTCTCATCGCTGAAGACGACACGTCTCCATTCGTCCCTCCATTCACGCCTGTCGCGACACCACTGGAGGCGGGCTGCACGATGTTGGGGCGTGAGCGGAAGACGGCCTAACGGTGTGCGGGACCGTAGCCCAGCTTCATGGAGACGGTTGCGAATGGTCCTCGCCGATACCCCAGGAGCAACAGTGTCCCTAATTTGCTGGGAAGTGGCGGTGCGGTCCCCTACGGCACTGCGTAGGATCCTTCGGTCTTGGCGTGCATCCGTGCGTCGCTGCGGTCCGGTCCCAGGTCGACGGGCACGTGCACCTTCCGCCGACCACTGCCGACAACATCGATGTACTGTGGAGACCTCACGCCCCACGTGTTGAGCAATACGGCGGTACGTTCACCCGGCCCACTATACGCCCTCGCTCAAAGTCCGTCAACTGCACATACGGTTCACGTCCACGCTGTCGCGGCATGCTTCCAGTGTTAAAGACTGCGATGGAGCTCCGTATGCCACGGCAAACTGGCTGACACTGACGGCGGCGGTGCACAAATGCTGTGCAGCTAGCGCCATTCGACGGCCAACACCGCGGTTCCTGGTGTGTCCGCTGTGCCGTGCGTGTGATCATTGCTTGTACAGCCCTCTCGCAGTGTCCGGAGCAAGTATGGTGGGTCTGACACACCGGTGTCAATGTGTTCTTTTTTCCATTTCCAGGAGTATATATATATATATATATATATATATATATATATATATATATATATATATATATATATATATATATATGTATGTATATATATATTTATTCTCTAAACCTCCCAAATCATTTTCAGCCACCACTTACCAGCACGAAATGTATCTTCCTCCTAAGCACAGTTCAGCTCAGTCGCCAGCAACGTAGAGACATTACTGCTTCTAGAGATAGCTGATACGTGTACTGAATTTCGAATCCTGTATATCACCTACAAATTTCTTCATGTGTTCTTCCTACCATAATTTTACGCATTATGAGTAAAACTTATGGAAACTTCCTAGCAAATTAAGACTTGTGCCTGCTTCGAGTCCCGTTCCGGTACAGAATTTTAAGCAGTAAAGATGTTTCAAGTCAACGCACATTCCACTGCAGAGTGAAAGAGCCATTCTTAAAATTTCATCATTTGTTAACCTACCTGCTATACCATAGTTAACAGCCAACAGGGTAATCACCAGTTCCTAACTGCTTCTGATACTTAAGTACCATAGCCATGTATGGACGAATAATGCAGCTGGTTTATTGTTTTGTAAAACACTAAATTTAATTACGATAGCATGAATATTGGTTGAAATATTGTAAAGGAAACTGAGGTCAACAATATTTAAAATTTACTTGCATATAAATTGAATGTCAGTGTTTTAAGCATGTCTTTTTCAAAGATCCATTCACATACACACTCACCAGACGTGTAATGAGGCAAAGACGTACTTGGAATGCTCGGCTGGAAGCAGTAGCTGCCGCAGTTTCGGGTTCTGAACTCCGTGGCCTTCAGGAAGGAAAGTCGTTTTGGTTTCCCAATTAGCACGGGGTTTCTTTTAAAACCAGGTTACGGTAGAAACCTACACAAGAGTATAAGTGACATGGGCAACGACGCCGTTAATTGTATTCACTGGTAGAACTCCGTACGTAATTTTGTAAGTTAAAAATGAACGTGTGTTGTCACTTGCAGATATGAAACCGGAGTTTCCCGAGAACTAATCGCATCTGTTACGTGCTTTTGTCCTCAGCGACTGTACACTTCCCTCTGTTATCGGTTAATTATCGTGTAATAATCGAAATTAGTAATGGACCAGCTCGTATAACATAGAGAACCTGGCACGTAAGTCAATACGAAGAGAAAAACTTCAAGAATTGTTTATAGAGTCAATATAAATTAGCAAAATACCAGATCCAATCCGTCCAACATTGAAACAGATCCGGTGTTAAAGCTAGAAAATACTAGTAACAAGGGTAAAAGTAGATATGGTACATTCCACAATAAAAGGCTTTCCAATGTAGATCAATATTGACAGTCAAAAGACTACGATCATGGACAAAACACAACACCAAACTGAAAACGTGTCTGATTCTTCTAGAGAACAGACAAAAATAAAGAGTAAAATTGGCAGAGGGTCTCCCTGTAATGCATTAAATCCTGGGTTCACAGAGAAATAAGCTTTTTAAGAAATAGTAGGTGTACCGCAATTTCCATACTGAAGTGTAAATCCACATCTGCATCTACATGCTGACTCCAAAATTCGGACACTTTTTTTCGGAGGGTTGATCGATTACTTGCACTCTATTCCTCTACCGTTCCACTCTCTAACAGTGGGCGGAAAAATATAACACTTAAATTTTCATGTGTGAGCTCTGATTTCTCTTATTTTATTAAGATGATCATTTTTCCTTACGTAGGTGGATATCAACGAAATATTTTTGGGTGGGGGGGGGGGGGGACTGTAGAAGATTCAGATTTCGTGAAAGGATCTCACCGCATCGAAAAACGCAAATCATATCTGTGTCGCTCTCTCTCCTGTTCCGCGACAGTATAGAACGAGCCGCCCTTTTTTGAACTTCTACGATGTCCGTCAGTCCTATGTGGTAAGTTTCACAAGATGAACAGCAATACTCTAGCGGAGGAGAGACAAACGTAGTGTAGCGAATCTCTTCAGTACACCTCTTGCATCATTTATGTGTTCTGCTAGCAGAAGGTAATCTTTGATTTGCTTTCCCGAACGCACTATCGATGTTTTCGGTCCAATTTAGTTCAGCTGACAGCTTTCAGATTTGTACGATTAATCGTATAACTTTCGTATAAATATAGCGGATTCCTTTTAGTACTCAATTGAATGTCGTCATACTTTTCATTATTTAGGGGAATTCCCACTTTTCGCACCATACAGGTACCTTGCCTAATTTATTTTGCAATTGGTTTTGACCTTCAGCTCCGTACTAGACTGTAGATGACAGCATCAACTGCAAACAATGTAAGAGGGCTACTCAGATTGTCTCCTGTATCTTTTACGTATATGAGGAGCATCAGAGGGCCTATAATATCTCCTCGATGACTTTCCTCAATTTCTACAAACTGTAGCCTTTCTGAAAGGAAAGACGCTACGCCACAAGCACGCAGTTTGATTAGAAGACGCTTATGATTAACGGAATCAAAGCCCTTTTGGAGATTTATAAATAAGGAATCTATCTCGGATCCCCTGTCCATTGCACTCATTACTTCGTGGGAATAAAGAGCTGCTTGTATTCCCCAAGAACTATAGTTCCTGAATACGTGCTGATTGTGTGAACAATATTTTCTGAATACCTGCTGACTATGTAACACCAAACAGTTTTCCTCGAGATAATTCATAATAAATGGGTTACCATGTGCGCTGTTGTTTATAAACCGAAAACTGTTTTCTATCGTTGAGGTGTAACTGTGTTTATGGTACACCAAAATCTGTAGAGAAATTTGGTGCAGTACACTAACATCCCAGAAAGGAAGGCGCGCCAGTCCCAGATCAAATATTTAGCTAAATTCTGGGCTGATCCTCAATTCCCGTCTCAGACAATAAAATACACAAACAGTTAAACTGAGTTCATACAATTTGCAAACAAATGCCTTAGGTTAACAGAATATGGGACTTAACTTCTGAGGACATCAGTCGCCTAGAACTTAGAACTACTTAAATCTAACTAACCTAAGGACATCACACACATCCATGCCCGATGCAGGATTCGAACCTGCGACCGTAGCGGTCGTGCGGTTCAAGCCTAAAGCGCCTAGAACCGCTCGGGTACACCGGCCGGCGAAGAGGATCAAGATACAAAATTAAACTATAAGTAATGTCACCAAATCACGGAGACAACTGATCGCATACAACGTGATCAGCGCAAGGAAACAGGAAATCTAAATTTACAGTGCTATTATATTCCTCTGACATGCTGGAAGCAGTGACAAGGCAAGAAACGCGTACTGATGGTTAGTTCGATATTCACTTTTCACGCAATAGGCCTAATTGTACGTAGCGTATGGTAGCTTGGATGTGGTAGGTGATACAAATAGCACCTTTCTTCTCGCCCGTTTCAGCTTGTTTTTTTTTTTCTTTTTTTCCCGTTGTTTCACCTTAATTATTGCTTGACAAGCTTTGTATAAACAGTGTCACTGTATTAGTTATTTGGGTCACAGAATACTGACATTTAATCCTAGAATTAGAAATACAATTGTAACAAGTAGAGTGGTATTTTAATAAATCTTCTTTGTAATTATTTTATAGAAATTATTTAAAGAGGCAATGACTGCCGCGTGGAGGATAACATTGGTATCTTCAGAGTTTCTCTTTATTTTTGAGGAAATTAACAGGTTTGTGTGACCATAATGATTGATGCTGGCCTGATTTTTAATTTGATTTTTTCGCTATAACAAAACTGTCTATTACAGCATTTTTCCATATGTACCTCAGAGAGGAAATCAAAGTCGTTAATAACCGCGCACCGCTGAATGCGGGAGGGGGCTGTGTTGCAAATACGCCGTTGCTCGTGCGAGCACAATATGGCTGCAGCAGTAACAGCTGTGCGTCTCTGTGCTTTCCACAATCACACGGTTCCCTTTCACATGTAGTGTAAAGTACGCTTTGCACGGTCTAAATAAACTTGATACTTTTTATGTGTCCTTCTTCTACCAGTTGATGGTAGTATGTTAAGTGAAATAAACCGCTCCACATCGAAACACCAACTACAATGGAAATGAACCCCAAAAATTATGTTAGCCGCCACCTTTGTCATCCTTTGACTGGTATATGTGATTGCAGAGCGGTATACAACTGTGAGAACAAGGGAAACATGTTGTAATCGCTAGTCTGCTCTAAACCATTAACTGTCAGCAATTTCGTTATTATGATGCTGATAAAGTGTTACACAATGTTTTTATCCCGGTCTGGCATGCAATTTTAGACTGTTCACTCTACGACACAGCTTAAGAATCGATCTTAATAAATCAGTTATACGGAATAAAACGTGTTTGGCAGCCAAATTACATTCATTGAAATAAGTAGAATTATAATTAATGCTGGCCGAGATGGCCGAGCGGTTCTAGGCGCTACAGTCTGGAACCGCGTGACCGCTACGGTCGCAGGTTCGAATCCTGCCTCGGGCATGGTTGTGTGTGATGTCCTTAGGTTAGTTAGGTTTAAGTAGTTCTAAGTTCTAGGTGGTTGATGACCTCAGAAGTTAAGTCCCATAGTGCTCAGAGCCATTTGAACCAATTTTTTTATAATTAATGAGGATGCTGAGTAGGACATGATACATCAAACTCCTATCAGAAATGCCGTGCAGGCAAGACGAAAATGTAATGACTACTGGGCAATTCGTGTAGGATGTTAGGTGCCAGTTTTCTCATGACGTTTCACACAGTATATTGCAGAATATTTTATGTTCAATTCCGTTGATCAAGTAGTCGGTAACTAAGGCTGCAAAATAACTGCAGCCAAGATTCAGTACCTCCAGTGACTTTTGTTTTTTTTATTTCTTTTAGTTCACTTCTGTTTTTAGTACAGTGGAGAGACTGCAGAGCTGGGAAATTCAGAGGTACCTAGCAAGAGATAACAATCCTTTTACGAGGATTTGATTACCACAAAAATTGTTCAGAATCCAACACGAAGTCACTATTTCACGTAGACTGACTGGCGTTCATTTCCTTATCCCACACTCTCCTGGCACATATGGGAGGACCGCTTTCTGTCGCCAAAACACAATATCGCCGTAGAAGCTTTTTAGCAAGGTAAGAGATCTGTTGCCAGTTGTCACTTCCATGAGTTTAGCGCGTGAATCTTCATTACCTCAAAAGTGATGACACGAAATAACGTTCAGTTTAAATTTTCAGAATCCAGCGCTCTGACAGTTTCTCGGCCGTGCCTACCCGTCAAATCCTTTTCCAAATCGTGCCACGAAGTGGGAGATATCTTCTGTATTCACCCCCACCTCAGAGCGCTATTGGTTGTAAACAGCAAAAATCCGCAAGAGTATGATATTGTTTAACATCTTTACTTTTCACAGGACAGAGCTCGCAATGTCTGCCAGCAGTGGCTGGCGAGTTCCTGCTCTGCCGAGAAGTAACGAAGTTTCACTGCGTTCAGAAAGAGAAAACTTGTCGCTAGGTTTATGGCGAGTAATGACTTCACGATATACTACGGGAGAGTAATGATAGGCTGCTGGACGTCTGATGTGATGGGACTTGCAGTCGCAAGGTAGTTGCACTTGAGTTCTGAGGACAGAAACAAGCATAACTCTGAATAGCCAGCCGCTACTTCTGCAGCCTTCCATGTCACGCTAAGACGTGGCATCACTGCGATCATCAATTTGTAGGAACGTGATATCAGTTAATTCCCTGCATGAGCCAGTTATTCTGTTTTAATATTCCACAAGCAGCTAGTTTCCTTTCAATATGTGCTGTAGTGATGTCACTGGTGTTCAATCCTATTTTCCAAGTTCTTCCTGGAATTTACTAGCCAAGCTTAGAGTCACTGGTCGTATTCATGTACTATTCACGTAACTATGCGTTTAGCTTGCCAAGCCAAATGTGTCAAGGTTACAGTTCATCATTAGGACCCCTTGACCAAGTATTTAATGTTCATTTGTTTACCTAGTGCATAATATGTGTGTTTAACTTCGCAATAATAAATCTGTTATAGATTACATGGTACCTTGTATTATTTATATGTCTACATGTGCATGGTGTGGCACCCTGCTTTGTCATGTTTGATTGGGCCACCGCTTCTAACCATCATTCAGTAAGACGTTTCCATCGTGCGACATTATTATTTCCCTGAATTTATTTGCATGACCAAACAGGTTGTTTCTCTTCTCTGTAGGTCAACAGAGATCAGACTTCAGCGCCATAGCGATATGTAAAATAATACAAATGACACAGCACAAAGAGAAGAATGACGAAGTCGGATGTCCTGCTTCTTCACTATCTGTGAATTACTAGGCTACGTATGCACTTCTATCTTCCCACTACAACAAGCAGCTGTCATGAGTGTCACTTGGAAATAACAGCACTGGGATTCGATGGATCCGGCCGCGGTAGCCGAGCGGTTCTAGACGCTTCAGTCTGGAACCGCGTGGCTGCTGCGGTCGCAGGTTCGAATCCTGCCTTGGGCATGGATGAGTGTGATGTCCTTAGGTTTATGTAGTTCTAAGTCTAGGGTACTGATGACCTCCGATGTTAAGTCCCACAGTGCCTAGAGCCATTTGAACCATTTTTGATTCGATGGAGCCGGTAGTCTACAATGCATGGGAATGCATGTCATTGCATTAAATTCGCTAAAGATAAGTGTATGGAGTCAATGGGCATGAGATCAATGAAGATGCATTGACATGCAGACACATAATTTAAAACTACTTACGAATATGAAACCTTAGATTTTATGAATATTTCGTGACGCAATTTGTGTGAACTCAAAGCTGTTTACTCTGATTACTGAGAGTAGTCTTCTTACCCATTCACAGCCCATATGGGTGTTACTCCCAGTGACTTACCTTGGGAGAGTAGCTTCATTCGCAGTTTCTGAAGCTATTTTACTTATGGGGGGGAGTGAATTTCAATTTCTGAATGATTTATTGTAGGCTCTCCGCGATTTCTTCGCCTGTGTCAACATCTTTTATCTCAGATCATACCTTAACTTAATATCCTCAACGACTGTTTCTATATATTTTAATCTAGTCCTGCCTCAACAATGTCAGCCTTCTGGGGCTACCTACAGCGCTGCGAACGTTTCTTCTTGATGTCTTAATGTCCTATAATAACGGTTTTCGGCATATTGTATTTTCATGATAATTACGTGGAAAACTTTATTTGTTACCTTGTTAATGCACTTAATTTTCACTACATATCAAATGCTTCTGTTTTCTTCATTAACTTTTCTTACTCTTTTCTTATGTTATTTATCTCTAAATTCTCTCGCTTAATAGGACACTTCTTAAATAACTTTATTAACCTACTCCGCCCCTAATTGTCCGCTTATATGATGTATGATAGACTATTAGTGGAGTAGGGCCTCATCTAAAACTTCCTTGCCGATCAAAACTACGTTCCTGACCTAGGAGAAATCCTGTGTTGGTGGGTTGTGAGTGACGACCGGACAGCTAAGTAGATGGAATAGTCGCGGGCGAAATGGAAAGGGGCTGCTTCCGGGTGCTGGTCCAGAACACAGTTTATGTCTGCGATGATGTTTAGAGGTACGGGATGTTAAGCCACTACATTTTGCCAATAGCTGCAGACTCGGCCTGTCTTTTCGATGAATTTCTATCCCGCGACGCCATCGGCAGCGGCGCGTCAGCTGGCAGGCGGCCTGTCATACGGCGTAACTGCAGGCGACGGAAATCGATAGCCTCGGTGGGACAATGCAAAGCTCATCTCGGCCGCGCCGGGATGAAACAAAGCCGGTGACGCTGCAGCCACAAGGGGAAGTCCCGAGCGGGAGGTCGGTGACGGAGCAAGGGGACTCCGTTTACGTGGCTAATCAAAGGCTGAGCGAGACCACGGCCTGGCTCCCTCCTGCACGCGTAGTCGCAGCAGGAGACCATTCACGTGGCACCGCCAGCATCGTTTGACCTCTCGTAGTTACAAGCTGTTGCACAAAGAACTATATTTATGTAAATTTTCTATCGTGATGGAGTGCGGAAAAGCAGCTGAATGAAGGAATAAAATTGCCTCTGCTTCATTTTCTTTTTGTTGTGCCATGACAAGCCTCACCCTCAGATGCACCTGTTCACCTTAAAACTTTTGTTTGGAAAAAGAATGTGACGCCATTGCCTACACAATACAAAAGCACCACTCGTTGATTATATGTTAAAATTCTATGACCATTGTTGTTATGCTGAAGTCAAAGAATATGTGAAGATAGAATTCCACATAGACACAGGCAGAAAGGTTAAGTGACATTATGCAACTCACGGATTTTAAGCGTCATCTACTAATGTTGGCAATCAGTTTAAAACTAGAATTAAAAAAGGTATACGATGTGACTGAATATAACGTACTCCACAGTTCGTCGCCCGTTGACAGGGGCTGATACACACACTCTCACTGTAAACGTTCTGACCAAAAGAATATTAACTGATCTCATGAGCGCAAGAGGTCACAGAATGTGTAACACACAGTCAACGAGTAATTATATTACGTTGACGTAATATAAAATTTTTAAAAAAGAAAAAAAAAACTTAATGTGAAGAAGTACATTTGAAGGTTGGGCTCGTAGCACCAAAATCGACCATGATACAATATAAAGAAAATTAAGACCGGTTCTACATCTACATATATACTCCGCTAGCCACCAAGCGGTGTCTGGCGGAGGGCACAATTAGCGCCAAAGTCATATCCCCCCTTTGTTCCACTCGCGGACCGCGCGAGGGAAAAACGACTGTCTGAACGCCTTAGTACGAGCTCTTATTTCCCTTATCTTTGAATGATGATCATTACGCGATTTGAAAGTTGGTGGTAATGATATATGCTCTACATCCTCGGTGACGATCGGATTTCAGCATTTAGTGAGCAGCCTTTTCTGTTTAGCGCGTCGTCTATCTGCAAGTGTGTCCCACTTCAAACATTCTATGAGATTTGTAACGCTGTCGCGATGGCTAAACGTACCAGTCACGAATCTTGCCGCTCTTCTTTGGACCTTTTCAATCTCTTGAATCAGACCCAACTGACAAGGGTCCCATACAGACGAACGATACTCTAAAACTGCACGAACTAAGCCATTTCCTTTGTTAAAGGACTGTATCGCTTCAGGATTCTACCAATAAACCGCATTCTAGAGTTCGCGTTACGCGTTACGTGTGCAGTTAGTCTGCAGTCCGGTTTGGTGTGGTGCGCCACGAGTTCCTCTCCTGTACCAAACGTTTCGTCTCCGTGCAGAATCTTTGCAATTATTTGGTCCATATACTTCAATCTGTGTCTTTCTACAGACAGCTCTTATCCTCTACGGCCCCTTCTTGTACAACGAACAATATTATTTGATGTCTGAGCAGCCCTCTTAGGATGTTTGCAGATGAAGCTGTCATTTACCGTCTAGTAAAGTCATCAGAAGATAAAAACCAATTGCAAAATCACTTAGCTACGATATCTCTGTGGTGCGAAAGGTGACAATTGTCTCTGAATAAGGAAAAGCGTGAGATCATCCACATGTGTACTGAAAGGAATCCCTAAACTTCCAGTTAAACCATAAATCAAACGAATTTTAAAGATTTCAGACCAACTAAATAACTAGGAATTACAATATTACGAACAGCTTATACAGAAACCATCTCACGGATAATGTAGTGTGGCAGGCAAAACGAAGAGTGCGTTTTATTGGCAGGACATTTAGAAGAGGCAAAAGTCTTCTGAAGAGACTCTCTGCACTGCACTTCTTCATCCTCTGGTAGAGTACTGCTCACGCAGTGGGATCCTTACAAGTTGACGGACGAAATCTCAAAAGCTCAAAGAAGGGCAGCGCGTTATATATTCCGCGAAACAGTGGGCAAAGTGTCACTAATACGATGAGAGGATTAGGATGGCAATCATTGAAACAAAGGCGTTTTGCGTTGCAGGCAGGTTTTTTCACAAAATTTTAATCATCAACTTTGGCTTACCAGTGCGATCTACCCGACGGGAGGCCCTAGCCACACGACATTTCATTTTTTTAACAGTGCGATAATATCTTACTGCACCAACTTACATGTCAATAAGAGAGTAAGAGAATATATCAATTCAATAACAGAAATCAGAGGCAGCTCTGAAAGATGGGCCTACGCGCTGTTGGACTGTGGAACTGTAAAGAAGTAGTCTGAAGAACTCTCTGCCTTTCACTTACTTGCGAATTGCGGGGTAATGATGTAGATGTAAATGCGGAATCAAACTACCAACTTCCTGCCAATTTTTCCACAAGTTCTTCTCTTTGCTGATTCTGAGAGGAAATTCGTTTACATCTTATCAACATATTTTTATAGCACAAAGTCTCAAAAAGTATGATTTTTTTCTTTTACGTTTTTACACTGGTCGGTGATTCATTTCTGTACAATGCTGTGCTCCAGACATACATTCTGACAAATTTCTTCTTCCAATTATGTACAGTGCCTTATACTATAGTGTAGTCGGCGTAGGTACATCCCTGACATCTATAGTCCGATCTAGAAAAGGTGGCAGTTCGCACACCTCAAGAGACGAATAGGAACTGCATTTTTGTCGGTTCCAACAGACGGTTGCGGTAAGGTAGTACACGATATCTGCGCTTTGACTATGCAGATTTTGTTGCTTACCACCATAATCAGCTATGACAACTCGCAACAAATGGAATAAAAATTATCAGAATAACTCGCTGTAGTTTCGCAGTAGCTACGACATCCACAACAGAGCACTGAGAACACTACTGAAGGCTCTTCCACTGTCGGAAAATGCGTGATGCAGATGCACAGAGCAGGCCTCAACTCTACAGCCATCGCTCGTGGCTCCAAGTATAGCGTCGTTGTTGCCAGCTTTCAACTGTGGTGTGGCATTTTCATCGAAATAACTGCAGTTTACATCTGAGAATGTTTAAGTGAGGCAGAATTTGCAACCGACTACAGAACGATCTTAATGCCACTAACATTCATCTAGCGTAAGCATTGCGAAGACAAGATAAGAGAAATCATGGATCATGCGGAAGCAAACAGAGAGTCATTTTTCCTTCGCTTTGTTTGCGAGTGGAACAAGAAAAGGGAAATAAATAGCTGTGGTACAACGTACCCACTGCCATGCACCGCTGGCTTGTGGAGCTTATATGTAAATGTAGAACAGTAAGTTTGGAACAATGTAAATGAACACTTTGTAAGCGTAACACAATGCATTGATGATTTTCTTCCAATGAAGACCATGTAGTTGTTTGCTGCCGCTGGTAGTTTGCACACACATTTCGTGTGTCCGTAATGTACGATGTAAAAGTGATGTAAGATAATAAGATACTATATTCAGGTTATTAAAAACGCATTGCTAGAGAATTGTATATCATACTTTCTAGAACACGTTTTACAAATTACCTCATATTGTATTTAATTTACAATGTTCAGGACCTAGGCTTAATACTCCGACAGTTAATACAGATAATGTTATTAAACAATTTTTTTGCTTTGAAGCCTTTTAAAATTAATGGAGTGCTAAGTGATTCTACTGACATACTGCATCTAAACCTGAAAATAAAAGAAGGTAAGCTAATTTTTTACGTTATTATTAGCCTTTTTTACATGCACTGAACATTACTTAAGTCGAGAATGTTAGACACAGTAGCGTATTTAGATACATAGTCATCATTTCCCCCATGAACCATGGACCTTGCCGTTGGTGGGGAAGCTTGCGTGCCTCAGCGATACAGATGGCCGTACCGTAGGTGCAACCACAACGCAGGGGTATCTGTTGAGAGGCCAGACAAACATGTGGTTCCTGAAGAGGGGCAGCAGCCTTTTCAGTAGTTGCAGGGGCAACAGTCTGGATGATTGACTGATCTGGCCTTGTAACATTAACCAAAACGACCTTGCTGTGCTGGTACTGCGAACGGCTGAAAGCAAGGGGAAACTACAGCCGTAATTTTTCCCGAGGACATGCAGCTTTACTGTATGGTTAAATGATTATGGCGTCCTCTTGGGTAAAATATTCCGGAGGTAAAATAGTCCCCCCATTCGGATCTCCGGGCGGGGACTACTCAAGAGGATGTCGTTATCAGGAGAAAGAAAACTGGCGTTCTACGGATCGGAGCGTGGAATGTCAGATCACTTAATCGGGCAGGTAGGTTAGAAAATTTAACAAGGGAAATGGATAGGTTAAAGTTAGATATAGTGGGAATTAGTGAAGTTCGGTGGCAGGAGGAACAAGACTTTTGGTCAGGTGATTACCGGGTTATAAATACAAAATCAAATAGGGGTAATGCAGGAGTAGGTTTAATAATGAATAAAAAAATAGGAGTGCGGGTTAGCTACTACAAACAGCATAGTGAACGCACTATTGTGGCCAAGATAGACACAAAGCCCATGCCTACTACAGTAGTTTATATGCCAACTAGCTCTGCAGATGATGAAGAAATTGATGAAATATATGACGAGATAAAAGAAATTATTCAGGTAGTGAAGGGAGATGAAAATTTAATAGTCATGGGTGACTGGAATTCGTCAGTAGGAAAAGGGAGAGAAGGAAACATAGTAGGTGAATATGGATTGTGGGGAAGAAATGAAAGAGGAAGCCGTTTGGTAGAATTTTGCACAGAGCATAACTTAATCATAGCTAACACTTGGTTCAAGAATCATAAAAGAAGGTTGTATACATGGAAGAATCCTGGAGATACTAAAAGGTATCAGATAGATTATATAATGGTAAGACAGAGATTTAGGAACCAGGTTTTAAATTGTAGGACATTTCCAGGGGCAGATGTGGATTCTGACCACAATCTATTGGTTATGAACTGCAGATTGAAACTGAAGAAGCTGCAAAAAGGTGGGAATTTAAGGGGATGGGACCTGGATAAACTGAAAGAACCAGAGGTTGTAGATAGTTTCAGGGAGAGCATAAGGGAACAATTGACAGGAATGGGGGAAAGAAATACAGTAGAAGAAGAATGGGTAGCTCTGAGGGATGAAGTAGTGAAGGCAGCAGACGATCAAGTAGGTAAAAAGACGAGGGCTAGTAGAAATCCTTGGGTAACAGAAGAAATATTGAATTTAATTGATGAAAGGAGAAAATATAAAAATGCAGTAAATGAAGCAGGCAAAAAGGAATACAAACGTCTCAAAAATGAGATCGACAGGAAGTGCAAAATGGCTAAGCAGGGATGGCTAGAGGACAAATGTAAGGATGTAGAGGCTTGTCTCACTAGGGGTAAGATAGATACTGCCTACAGGAAAATTAAAGAGACCTTTGGAGAGAAGAGAACCACTTGTATGAATATCAAGAGTTCAGATGGCAACCCAGTTCTAAGCAAAGAAGGGAAGGCAGAAAGGTGGAAGGAGTATATAGAGGGTTTATACAAGGGCGATGTGCTTGAGGACAATATTATGGAAATGGAAGAGGATGTAGATGAAGACGAAATGGGAGATAAGATACTGCGTGAAGAGTTTGACAGGGCACTGAAAGACCTGAGTCGAAACAAGGCCCCGGGAGTAGACAACATTCCATTAGAACTACTGATGGCCTTGGGAGAGCCAGTCATGACAAAGCTCTACCATCTGGTGAGCACGATGTATGAGACAGGCGAAATACCCTCAGACTTCAAGAAGAATATAATAATTCCAATCCCAAAGAAAGCGGGTGTTGACAGATGTGAAAATTACCGAACTATCAGTTTAATAAGTCACAGCTGCAAAATACTAACGCGAATTCTTTACAGACGAATGGAAAAACTGGTAGAAGCGGACCTCGGGGAAGATCAGTTTGGATTCCGTAGAAATGTTGGAACACGTGATGCAGTACTAACCTTACGACGTATCTTAGAAGAAAGATTAAGAAAAGGCAAACCTACGTTTCTAGCATTTGTAGACTTAGAGAAAGCTTTTGACAATGTTATCTGGAATACTTTCTTTCAAATTCTGAAGGTGGCAAGGGTAAAATACAGGGAGCGAAAGGCTATTTACAATTTGTACAGAAACCAGATGACAGTTATAAGAGTCGAGTTGCATGAAAGGGAAGCAGTGGTTGGGAAAGGAGTGAGACAGGGTTGTAGCCTCTCCCCGATGTTATTCAATCTGTATGTTGAGCAAGCAGTAAAGGAAACAAAAGAAAAATTCGGAGTAGGTATTAAAATTCATGGAGAAGAAGTAAAAACTTTTAGGTTCGCCGATGACATTGTAATTCTGTCAGAGACAGCAAAGGACCTGGAAGAGCAGTTGAACGGAATGGACAGTGTCTTGAAAGGAGGATATAAGATGAACATCAACAAAAGAAAAACGAGGATAATGGAATGTAGTCAAATTAAATCGAGTGATGCTGAGGGAAATAGATTAGGAAATGAGACACTTAAAGTAGTAAAGGAGTTTTGCTATTTAGGGAGTAAAATAACTGATGATGGTCGAAGTAGAGAGGATATAAAATGTAGACTGGCAATGGCAAGGAAATCGTTTCTGAAGAAGAGAAATTTGTTAACATCGAGTATAGATTTAAGTGTCAGGAAGTCGTTTCTGAAAGTATTTGTATGGAAGTGAAACATGGACGATAGCTAGTTTGGACAAGAAGAGAATAGAAGCTTTCAAAATGTGGTGCTACAGAAGAATGCTGAAGATAAGGTGGGTATATCACGTAACTAATAAGGAGGTATTGAATAGGATTGGGGAGAAGAGAAGTTTGTGGCACAACTTGACTAGAAGAAGGGATCGGTTGGTAGGACACGTTTTGAGGCATCAAGGGATCACAAATTTAGCATTGGAGGGCAGCGTGGAGGGTAAAAATCGTAGAGGGAGACCAAGAGATGAATACACTAACCAAATTCAGAAGGATCTAGGTTGCAGTAGGTACTGGGAGATGAAGAAGCTTGCACAGGATAGAGTAGCATGGAGAGCTGCATCAAACCAGTCTCAGGAGTGAAGACGACAACAACAACAACAACAGTCGTCATTTCATTGAGTATTGGTTTCGAAATCTTTGACTAGGAGCTGAAAAGGCAGAAGCTGTCCTAGATTAGTGAGACATTGAATTTCCTGCATACCTGCTGGGAAACGGTTTCATGGGAATGAAAGGGGGACTGCGGTAGGGAAGTCTTTGGGAACGCTTGTGACGTTCTCTTCTGGCACTTCATGACATGAAGCAGAAATTACTCGATTGGGGAACAGGAACTACGCGCTTCAGGCACAGTTGGATTAAGTAGGGAAAAACCTGCCAATAAGTATCTTCTACAAGAATTCTATTTCTGGGAGAAAAATGCGAGATTTTGTATGATATTTCCTTGAGAAATTCAAATCACACATCAGAGTTTCACAATCCGGAAATCTTTTCCAGTAATCTGAATTTTCATATAGTATAAATCATATTGTTATTTGCGGTAAATAGAGAACATTTTTGTAGTTACTAGTCGGTAATATTAACACAAGACAAAACAGCCTGCATCGAGTTTACATGATTTTCCTCTCCAGCATGTAACAATTTGATGGAATTTAGTCAAAGAGAACTTTTTTCTATGCCCTACGTTATAACTGAGGCGACACTGACGTTTTGCAGTGATGCTACATCCTTAATGAAAGCACCCGACCATATAAGTTGAGACTCTTTATAGATGCGTCGAAAATAACTCTCAAGGGCGTTTTGTTACACGACAGAAAAAAATATTGTCTGTCCCAATTTCGTTTTCCAGTTTGGCTAAAGAAAGTATTCTGATGCTGGTAATCCCATCTGGGTTGTTTACCAATATAAACAGGAATATCATCAAACCTAATTCCCTAGTCACTTTCAGGGAACCTCAAGGGATGTTGCGTTTGAATTGATTAATTTAGATTTTTTTTAATGCGAAAAGTAACAAGTAAGCAAACAAATCAGAAAGGGTGATGGGAGTAGTTATGGATGTCATTATATAGCATCGTTAAACAGTATACTAATACATCTCATCAATTAAATACAGCGAGCGTAAAATGAAGATTTGTAGAGATCAGTAAGTAATTGCATGGCTTTTTGGAATGGAAGAACGTTACACAAAATATGGTTATTTTCTTTGCGAGTGGGATACCCTTGGTAGAAAATAGCATTACATAAAATATAAATGGCCTGAACGAAATTGTGGAATCTTAAAGGCTGTAACGTCATAAAGAAATCGTTCTTTCACCTTTTCCCATTCTACTCAGTTCCATTAAACTATTTGTAACGGTGATGGAGCTAACTGGCTAAGGTTTGCCGATATTACGTTTTAATTCTTATACTCCAAAAAAATGAAAATGAATCACTTCAAACCCACCGACACTTGAGGTTTCCTGAAAGTAACTATTAGATAAGGTTTGATGAAATCTTTGTTTATAGTGGTACGCAATCGAAACGTACCAGCATAAAAATACTTTAGCTAAACTGGAAAATGAAATTGGGACAGCGAGTACTTTTTCCTGTCGTGTAACAAAACACCTTGAGACTTATTTTCGACGCATCTATAAAGAGTATAAACTTTTGTGGATGGTATTTGTTGTCGAGTGCTTTCATTAAGATTGTAGCATCACTGGAAAATGTTTGTCCCCCCTAGGTTGCGAAATAATTCATAAAAAAGTATGTTCTCCTCCTCTGCATCACAAATTAAGGAAGGTGTAGTTACGTGGGCTCATATCAGCGAACTTCAGCTTAAACAAAATTTTGAAACATGCCTGACTTACGCTGAAGTGTGACCATGGGAGAGTTTCAAGGCAGCATCATAAAACGTCCTTAGAAGAAGGAGGAGGAGGAGGAGGAGGAGACAGAGAAGAAGAAGAGCTGCAAATAACAAGGAAGTAGTCAATTAAATGATGAACATCTTTCAAGATTTTTCTTGCAACCTGTCTTTCAAATTACATTTCTCCCACTCTCACATTCACTTTATCCCAGATAATTGCGGTGGTGTGTCGGACCGACACGGAGAAAAATACTACAAAGTTATCTCGTCCATGGAGAAACAGTACGATATTGGCGAATATTGCTGAAGTATCATTCCAGGCAAGAAAGATATTTCATACAACAGAGAAAAATGACATGTGCAATTATTTGTTGGCACGTTTGTACAGTTTTCTCTGTTTATGCCTACCTTCCATTAAAATACATGGTAGAAAATGAATCGTTTTCTGAAATCAGCCTCCTTAGACTTCCGTAATATGGTAGAGTCACATTACTCAATTGGAATGACTGACCTTATTATTTCTTGAGGAGGACAAAGCAGAAAGTTTTATTTTGGAAGCAAAAAGGTTACAGTAGTTGCTAGAGTCAAGTGAAGACATATTTCGATTAGAAGCAGGTATGTGAAATATGCAGCAGGTCAAAGCAGTGATCAGATATCCCAGAAGTATGAACAACGTTGGGAAGAAGAAAGAACTGTAGCTACGAAAAAACCATGACTGAGCACATTATATAGATAGTGACGTGGACGAGTTAGCGTTTCTGAGTTGTGACATATATGTGCGCTTTCCTTATTTATTTCGGAACCATCACTACTATGCCTTAATAGTAGTGTAAAGCGTATTTATGCAAGGCTGAACATGACGTTCATGAAGGTTGAATGTGGGCATGATGCACTGGTACTAATTGGGACTACTGAAAGGTGGAACTTCACAAGGCAGGGCTTACACCTGAACAGGACTTGGAAGGGGAGGCTGACTTATTCATGGAAAGCACAATGGCTGGGTGACGAGCTACATATTATATAACCCATGTCGTCATTGGCACGCAAGATACACCTCTTTCAGAACAAACTCAGACAAGAGATGTCCCAGCTTAAAAAAAAAAGTCAGTTAATGGAGAAACGTCTCCTTCAGGTGTTAAAGCACAGATTAAATCACAAAAAGTACTTGCTTATTTGGCATCAGAATCAGAAAGAAGCCACAAGGGCAAACAATGCTAGATTCATGCAGATGTGACAAATAATATCATCAAAATATTTAGTTAATAAAAATTAAAACGCAGAAATCTGAAACTGTGCTTTAGTAATTCACGTGCACAGTAATTTGCGTCCCGGAACACTAACATTTATAGTTTAATCCAACACACGACATCGTCCACGCATCACAAATTGTTACTCTAAGACTTCCATAAATGGTGGTGGGTCACGTATACATATAGCAAAGTGGACAGAGTTTAAACTCAGACATTACCTTCCCACAGTTAGTGACGAGTACCATTTGGCATAGTCATTATATATATCAAAAAGGAAATAGAGTTTAAACTGAGATATGACGTTGAACATTCAGTGACGAGAGACTTTTTAATTATCAGTTATTGAAATAATAGATATTGGCATTAAAAGAACAGTCATCCTTCTTGTTTGACCAAATATCTAGAGCAAAAGCAGACATGCGTTGTAATTATCCAGCTCTGGACAAAGTTTGATTGCTAAGTAACAAGATAATCTGATGCGGAGATGTAAATACAAAGAAAAATATCGTGGTTGAAATCAACAGCATTCTCAGGCATTCGTTCTTGTTGCGGAATGTCACACTTGATCAACAGCGCAATAAGGGTCACAAGAACCAGTAACTGAACACATTGTTACAAATATAAGCAGTAACAACGTGTTACGCATGTAAAAGATCTTGGACACTCTAACCATTTTTGACGATTAATGGAAGTGAAACCTGCGTTGCATAAGCCCAGCACATTGCAGACCCACGAAAGACCTCTTTCAAAATCCATAAGTGAAAATTTCTCAAAAGTGTTACTAGACCAAAGCTGAGATGAAGTGCGTTCAGAACACAATGTAGCAATTTCTCTAGATTATTTAATCTAAACATTTAGCAATCATTTCTGCAACTCTTCACATCAACACCAATACTCAATAAAGCCAAAAGGATATCAGAGCTATAAGAATGTCTCCCGGGATTATAAGATATCTCAGTTCAACAAGAAAAGGCCCATAGCGAGCCAGAGCTCCTAAACTACTACGAAAGAAAGAAAGGAAAAATCTTAGGGAAAGGTACTGCTCGTCGTAAAAAAAAAGTTCCAGCAAACAGCAAAAAATAATTAACGGTGACAGTAAATGCAAAGTAATTCTTGCTTTTATAAAAGAAGAAATCGCAAAACAGACAGAATCACAATGATTAACTGATAAAGGACAGGGAAAGACCAGTAAATGATCCACAGAAACTAGCAACTTTGGGAACGGAAATTTATCGAATGTAGCAAATAATCTACAAAGAAAAAATTTTCGAGGTTAAATTTTGTTCTGGAACTGTATTAAAATATGCAATAAGTACAGCGATGATGTTACATGACAGGAAATGAAATCAGGAAAACAGCGAGAAATTGAAAAATAAGAAGTGAGCAGGCATAGTTGCAGTTCCTGTCTGTGTACTGGTACTTTATGAATGCACAACCCGTATATAAATTCCATTAACTGACATGATAAATGACTCTTTCAGCTTCAGTAACTCCCCGGCACACCTAAAAAAGGCAAGAGTTACGCTTCTCCTAACGAAAAGTCATTAATACCCACTTCTCTGTTGTCATCATTTAAAAAAATAATAGAATTCATTATGAGAGACATACCTAAATACATACCTCCTCACTGAAACACAGTCCGGTTTCTGTAGTAGTACATTATCAGCCGTAAGAGAGCCTACAAGAGTGGCACATCAAGTACTGTACAAGTATGAGTATGTCACAGCTGTCTTTTTAGATCTATCAAAGGCCACGGACACTGTTGATCACTGAATTCTGAGGCGACTTGAAACATTAGAGGAATAAAATAAGTGCCGATGACCGATCTCTTATCGGCTCTAAAAAAAGTGTACAAAGGCAAATATGCCACAGGCTACAAATGAAGCAAAGACAGTAATCAAACATTTATAAGATCCCAAATACATTAACGCAGGACAGTGCTAGGCTAGCATCTTAAGACCAATATTGGTTATGATGCAATCAATGACTTTCCAGCGTTAGAGATGGAGAAAAAAATCCGTTGCTAATCACAGCAACGTTGTAATCGCAGATAAAACACCACAGATACTAGTAGAGGAAGCAAATGAAGCGCTAAAAGACACAATTAGTCATGGTGTAGCAAACATGTGATGAATCTTAAGAAAGGAAACAGCACACATTTAGTTCCAATTGGAAAAATAGTTGGGTAGATGTAAGGTGGATGGATGGTATATAAAGTACAAAAGTTCTGGAATTTAAATTAACTGCCAGCTGAAGTAGAATACACAAATTCACTAACAAAGCATGTTATCGACATAGAGTCACGGCAACACTGTGAGGCTCATGTGCTACCTAAATCTGTATATATACTGTAAATATTAATTCAATATTATTCAGCAAATTTTTAAATGTCATATGTAATTAGAAACTGAATTATGTTATTTGTAATTAATGCAAATGCTGCTGCACCAATCCAAATTATTTTTGTAATGTAATTTATTTTACACTAGGTCAGTACCGGTAGTGAACCGATTAGTGTTGTCTGACAAATTTTGCAACGTTTGTCAAAGGAAGCCTACGTGTAACGTCAGAGTAAGTGCATGGAACTTCTTTGATACACAAGTGATTATGTGGACGCACGTGTTACAGACGGGGTGGGAAGTTAGATCCAGGTGAGACCAAATTGCTAATCACGAGACACAAAGGGCGTGACAGGCGTCGGAAGATATACAAGGCTCCAGTAGCAACAAGATTCTGCCCCATTACTGGTCATTGCTAATCAAATTGAATATTGTCGCTGACTTTGATGACATCGTCTCAACATCTCTAACGAACCAAAAGATTTTTCGAAATATCGTCCAAATCAGAAATATTGTCGACCGGGGTGGCCGAGCGGCTCTAGACGCTTTAGTCTGGAACCGCGCTACGCTACAGTCGCAGGTTCGAATCCTACCTCGGGCATGGGTGTGTGTGATGTCCTTAGGTTAGTTCTACCAGACTGATGACCTCAGATCTTAAGTCCCATAGTGCTCAGAGCCATTTGAACCATTTTCAGAAATATTGCGTGGCATACCTGGTCACTTCGAGTGAACATTTATAAATAATAGTTCTTACATGTTAAAACTTTTAGGCCCTGGTATCAGCATTCACTTATGTCCTTGTCGCCTGGACTAGAGTCCTGTACCTTTCCTGCTGCAGAAAATCCTGCTACGGAAAAGCAGTAACACTTCCAGCTATATTTTCTTGTTAAATGTATGGTTAAAACTAATTGTTAAAGATGTTTCAGTGAGTATGTTATTCTGTTCCATAATAATCAGAAGTAATATTCGTCATTACAATTTAAAAGAAAGTAAAGGAACTTAAGTAAATTATTACTGACAAATTAAAATTCAAGCTAAGGACTCTATAAATTTTGCACAGTTTTATTTCATGCTACTTTATTACATTATTATTTTTCTAATGGCTTAATTAGTTCGTGCTCTAGCGGTGCAATGTTGCTGAAGGGAAATTATAGTCCATTCATTCAAGTGAATGCTAAATTATTTAATGTAGGGAACTTCAGTGGTGTCTATTTGCAAATTCCATGACTTCTATGTATTTAATGAATGTCAATGAGAGATTAGCTAGTTTTTCCTACAAAAGAAAGCTTTCATTGATTAGTCATTTCAATAACGAGCAATTCTGTTAGAATAATTGCTAACATTTTACCTCTCTTATTCTGGATCGCATTTTTGTGTTGATTAGATGTGCGGGAATCATCTATTGCCAACCGTATACATAAAAACAACATAATGATTACTCTTATCACTATCGATTAGCTAATCACTGCTGGCCGTTTATTTTTACACATCAATTCATTTGATACTGCTGTGGGTTGTCTGGATTTTCCTGGTGCCCTCCTCCGTTTCGTACGTGAGTGAGTGCGATAGCTCTGTTTGACGCCCATTGTTCACAACTGAATTAAGCTCAGAGTACAGCAAGTTCTTTGTAGGAATAACTTGTACAATTCTTTCCAGTAATAAGTCGAAATCATTGAATTATCATTTACTTTTTGCGATTACGCTCATGTCATCACAGGCAATGAAGTCGCATTAACGAATTAGTAAAGGGACAGATTACGTCCAGTGAACAGCATGTAACAGAAAATGCCTTCTACACACATATGGTTTCTATTTACACTTCAACTTTGGCTATGGAATGAGTTTATAGGAATTTCACAAAAAACATTGACACAGTCTACACAAACTACAGAAAACAACTATTAAAAAAAATGACTGCACTAATGGACGAGCTCCCTACAAGGATCTTTATGAAAAGCTGGGGGTCCTAACTACAGCGTGTGAGTATATGTACCAATGTCATCCATGTTAAGAAGAGTATCAATGATTATCTCACAAACGGCAGGATTCATCATCATGGAACAACTTCCAGATGAAACACATTTATAGTGAGTACACAAACAAAAAACTCATAATTTCATTTCCCACACAGGACTTATATAGTACAACAAACTGCCCAAGGAGATTAATGAGATAACTAACATCCAACTATTTAAAACGTCATACTACAAAGTCATATTTTTGTTAGATAACAAAGACGAGGAAATGGTTAAAAACTAACATTATTTAGTAAAGAACAACTCTCGATCCACAGTACACTGTCGTGGTTCAGTGATAGTTTCTGTAAGAGCTTATGCTCAGGATCTATGATAGACACATCTTGCCTTTATTAGTTTGCTTGAACTGAATCTCTCATTCATTATCGTGAGGCACTGCATGAGGTTTCTGAGACAGGTCAAGGGATTGCATGAGTATCGCAAGATCTTGACGCCAGACAAGCGTATAATGTTTGACTTGAGTGAGCGACGAGGGTTACCCAGAAAGTAATGCACCACATTTTATTCTTCAACAATTCTTTATTGAACATAATGAGAATTACACACACAAAAGAATGGTGTTTTATCTATACACCCCATTTTTCCTCGTTATCTCCATCCCGTTTATGGCCTTCCTCCAGCGCTAAACAGGGCGCGTACGCCCTGTAGGTATCAATCCTTCACTGTGTGAGTCACCTCCTCATCGTCCTCAAAATGTCTTCCACAAATGGCATCCCTTAATAGGCCAAACAAGTGGAAGTACCAGGGTGCTAGGCCAGGGCTGTCATGTGTGACAGCCGTGGATGGTCTCCCCGACCGGTGCAAATCGTGGAGCTCCACCGAACCGCCATCTGATGACCTCACCCTCCGTGCACAGTGACTAACTGTACTTCTGTCGACAGCAGATGCCCCATAGACTTTGCACAAGCTTTTGTGAATATTCCCCACCGTTTCGTTCTCTGCAGTGAGAAATTCAAAGACGGCACTTTTCTTGTAATGTACATCACCTACAGACGCCATTTTGTAACTGTCCTGCAGCTACGCCATCTGTCACAAGTGACGGAAACTTGGCGCGCTCACTCAGAAGACTTAAAATAATACATACGTAACGTTTGGCATTCGTAGCATTGTCTTCGGCTGAGAAAAAAGAAAAAGCGCTGCACTACTTTTTGGCCAACCCTAGTACAATCTCACATCTGCTTGCACCGCTTCATCACTATCAAAGAGAATTCCTCAAAAGTGTTCTTTACGTTTCGAAAATATTTAAAATTACGATGGGGCCAAGTCGGGACTGTATGGAGAATGATCGATGACAGTGAACAGAAGGCGTCGGATCGTTACAGATGTCACGATGCTCATGTGTCCCCTGTCACTTTCATGCTGAAAATGAGGTTGCTCAATATGTAGACGAACTCTGCGAATTCAAAATTCGATCAGAGCACTCTGTTCCTACGCACAGACTTTGTTACGTTAGACAACGCCATTCTACACGTTACAGTTCGGAACCGTCTAGCAGCACAGGTTAGCAGTTTGGGTCTCCTAAGCAGGAAAGTCGACCAAGTAATAACCACGTAGTGTAGTACTTCATCGATATTGAGACCAGAATAGAAAATTCGAAAACACGTCGTCGTATGTGTGATCAGATAAAATTATTGTACTAATTATTTTAATCGTTTCCCTTTGTCATTTCAAATGATGTGTCTCGTTTGGTATACCATCTTTGGGTGTCTAAACCACTTATTACGTGGTTGTGGATATCACTTCCCAGTCGTTCTGGTATACACGCAAGTCCATTAAACGTGGGTCCGGAAATGCCTACTTTCTGCTATAAACACATGTTTACAGTTGTTCAACATTGCGTCCGTTCATGAGAACGCACGCACCCCTCTGCCCTCCGGCGTAAGTAATGACGCGCACCTGCTGGCAAGCACTGAAGACGTGACCCTGTAGTTTCCGCACATCGCTAACTGGTGTGGGTAGCGTAGACCAATTCCCAAGCGTTCCCAGAGCCGAAAGTCTAGGGGATTGAGATCTGGTGAACGAGCAAGCCAAGGTGTTGGGGCCCCTCACACCAATCCAAGGGTCGTGAAATGTCAACGTCAGATGCTCGCCCACATTGTGACAAAAGTGTGCTGGTGCTCCACCATGCACGAACAACAGTTGTATTCGTTTCTTCAACAACGTAGGCAATACATTAATGAGAAAATTCAGATAATGCGCCCCAGTTAACCATTTTGCTAGTATGTATGGTCCTATTAACCTATCGACAAGTATGACTGCCCATACGTTGATTGAGAATAGGTGTCGGAACCCTCTTTCCTGAACTGCTTAAGGATTTACATCTGCCCATTCACGCTGATTATGGAAATTCAAAACCCCATATCCTGTGGACTCTGCTTCATCGGTAAATAAGATCTTGTTTTGAAAAGCAGATCTGTGGCACACCACTGCATTAGCCATTGACAGAACCGCCGTCTGCCATGATGATCCTGTGGCCTTAGGGCCTGAACACGCTGTAAATGGTATGTTTACAGCAATTGTTCATGAAGTACCACCCAGGTAACAAAGTAAGACACGCCTTCCACTGCCGTTAGTAATCATCGCACACTGGTCCCAGTAGTTTTTCCACCGAACGTAGCACACGCTCCTCCATGTCAGTTGTGCGGACTGTACGGGGCCTTCCACTGTCAGCCTTCCGAGGTGCTAGCGTACCTATCTCCCTCAGACGCTGGGAAAGTCAACCAAACAGCTTGCCAGAGGGCACTCTGCATTGGGGATATTTTTGAGTGGAGAGGGTACGGGCTCGCAGGCTACGCCTGTTTGCTAAACCATACCATATCCTATCTGTCACTTCGCTTGTGGAGTAGTAGCCTTCCATTGCTAACAAGTGGTGCAAGTGATATTTGTACATACATACAGCCCAATAACAGTAAACATATAAGTCAATCTGCGTTTGGAGGAAGTTCATGATACGCACCAAGGGTCGGCAGTACTTAACAATAAGGCGCACAAAAACACACACACGCATAAACATACACGACGAAAACTATCGTAGCCAACAACATGACCCAAACCACACAACTGACTGCAGACCACCAAATGTTAGGTAGAGTACTGCGAGTAAGACTTCATAATATCCTGCCGACACAATTGACAGAGCGCCAATGCAACGACGGTGCTAATATCGACAACCAAGCAACGCGCAGTCCATCCTATGAACACTTATTCATCTCGTAAGTACGCGATTCTAGTATTAGCTGCACAAACGTGGAGTAAGAATAAATGGAAAATAATTTATTCATATTACGTTATTTTCATTTCTCGTGTTAACGTTTTCAAATAACGTTCCAAAAAATATATTATAAAACTATTGTATGAAGGATAATTTTATTCGGTAACAGTAAATTGCATACAATTTTAACTGTAGTATGTCAAAGAAGAGAAGAAACTCCAGTGTTTGAGTATTAAGATTTAGAAGGAAATGTTAAGTTACTGCAATAAGATTCATTTGATGATGGAGTGATTACGATTCGAGAAAACACAGTGGAAGGTGAAAATTGGCAATAGGTAACAAAGTTTTGGAGCAACTAGGCGTTGGACGAGTTTGATATCCCACTCCATTCCTCCCTCTTTGTATTAAACTTTCCCAATTTACCACAATTATTATAGCAGTTTTGTCTATAATTTGTTTCGCATTTTCTAACTTATCTTCTGTTCTACTGTCCTATACTCCGTTATCCAACGTCATTTTACTTATCTGTACATACACTGCGCTCATCCATTAATCTGCTCCTATACTAATATGGGTTGGCCATAGACACTTTTTCGTAGCTATCCCTTTTAGTATCCTCTTACTTCGCATTTGCTAGCATCAGGATGATGTATTACAATTATAATCCTTGCAATATCCCCTTCTAAAAATATTATCTGTTACTGTATTCCTGGTTTGATACTTGTTTCTCAATTCCCTACCAATGTTTCATAACAGAATAACTATTTTAGAACAAACATTTCACAGCGCAGTGTAGAACTAGCCATCCGCCTCCATTATAGGTGTCAAATTTTGACTAATTTTACAGTTATCTTTATCATCCACTGCCATTAGTACTATTACAACATCATATTCTACAAGTGCAACAAGAAAAATTGCAACTATTAGAAGTATGAAATGCTGTATTACAAAGACCACCGATTATTCTTAAGCAGCATATACTACTGTACTTCCGTTACTTCGAATGAACGTGTAAAAGTAGGTTACACATTATTATGGTAGACCAAGAGTTTTTAAGTGATTGCTGATTGATGAAATACATGCATAGCACTATTTTTCAACATAGTATACAGGTCTCTGTAAGCAACGGACAATAACCGTTCAGCTCGTTGACGACAGAAATGTGCTCTTAGATAACAGAGCGATTCGAGAACAGCTATGTGAACTTCGTCATGACTGGAAGATCTCTCTCCCCCAAGATTTCCTTTCTCGACTGCCTGCACATTGTCCCTAGTGGTCAACGTCAATGTCCTCACTACCTCAATCAGCATCACCCAATTCTCTACAGCCTTGGTCAAATTGTTGGTACCATTTATCTACTGCTGAATTTGGTTCATATACCGCCCGTATTTGATGGCTAATGTGTGTGCAAATTAGAAGTTTTGCTCACAACGCGTACTTCAAATCTGGAGTATGTTTCGAGCTGTCGCGCCATTTCATTCGCACAGAACCTGTGTACTGCATCGGGTATCGGAACTGTGTATGCTTGGAAAAGAGAATTTGTACTTTTTTTCTGACAATGTTCAATTCATGGTTCGCAGTGGTCTTAGCGTGAGACTGAATGTGTAGCTTACTTTCTGGAGCCCTCTTGCACAAAGATTCCTGGCTGCAAATCTCCTGCATGCTTCGCGTAATTACCTGTGGAATCCTGGATGAAGGTATATTGATGAGGAATCGCTTAGCCGCAGCCTAAAGGATCGCTCCAAGAATGAATATTCCATTCCGTTTTGGAGTGTGTGCATTTCTAAAACGGACCTGGATCTGATCTTCGAACATTTCTTTATTCATCATTCACAAGTCTGAGCAACAACTCACGATCCTCAGTACCATTTCTTGCATGAGTGCCAACCCCGCACAGTGTACAGAGAATATCTTTGAAGTTTGAGAAGTAGGAGCAAGGTACCTACTGAAGTAAAGCCAAGGTACTCGGTTCATCTCCCATCAGACCCACAACTTTAGACTGCGAGGAAGTATCAATGGAATTATCTTATTGAACACAGCCTTGCTCACCTGCACGTATTTGCCTATGCTACTTGCCTCTTTATCACTGTTTTCCTTTGATATATTTCCAAGATAACAGAATGATCAAGTCGCTGCTACTATATCTTTCCTAATACTGATGTCAATTCGTCTAAAATCTGTATATAATTCACCTGTATTATTTGCTAAATACGTCATCCATTCCATGCAGCAGGTTGCTTAAACCTGCCAGAACTTCTATGTAGTCAACGATGCTTACTTCGCACTGTACCCATATTCCTTCATGAGATACTAGCTGAACACCCGGCAGTGTTTCCCGGATGTGTATGTATTCCAATTCCATTAGTCACCATCCTTCTCACTCTCCCTGTCCAGTACCTCCGTCATCTATTGTGCCCCACCCTGTGTCCATCTGCTAGTCCCCCTTTCTCTTCTCGTTCCCCCTCTAGATAACTGCTCCCTGCTCCTCTGTCCATCCTCTACTCTCCCCTCTAAATTAATTACTTCCTGCCACCTCTATATCCTCCTCATCTCCTCTACTTCCTCCTCCTCCTCCTCTATCAGCACTCTCTCCACTTTGACTATCTCTTCCCCTCTCTTCTCTTTCCATCTCATCCTCCCCCACCCCTTCTCTCTCTCTCTCTCTGTTTATCTCATCTTCCCTTTTTCTGTCCATTTGCTCTTCTCAGTGTCTATCTCCCTCTCCTTCTCCCCCCTCTCAGTCCAATGCTCCTCTTTGTTTCCTCACTCCATATGCTCTTGCCTCTCTTTCTGTCCATCTCCTCCGCTTGCCTTGCACTTTCCATTTCCGCCTCCCCATCTCTCTGTACGTCACATCACCTATGTCTATGTCTATGTCTATGTCCTCATTTTCCCTCTCTGTCTGCCCATCTCTTCCTCTCCCCCTCCACGTCATCATTCCCTCGAAAATAGGAGGCTGCTGGTTCTTACCACCACAGTATTCCTTTCCAGATAGCAAATAATATGTGTACCAAGTTTCGGTGAAGTCAGTCCAATAGTTTAGGAGAAAATGCGTAACAGACATAAATAATTGCAAACTTATATTCATTTTTATAATATGTTTGGATTCCTGCGTTTCATCAACTGCTTCTTGGGTATTGAAACTGAAGATCAGTGCCAGCCGGCCGCTGTGGCCGAGCGGTTTTAGGCGCTTCAGTCCGGAATTGCGCTACTGCTGTGGTCGCAGGTTCGAATCCTGCCTCGGGCATGGATGTGTGTGATGTCTTCAGGTTAGTTAGGTTTAAGTAGTTCTAAGATCTAGGGGACTGATGACCACAGATGTTAAGTTCCATAGTGCTTAGATCGTAACTTGGATACAATAGAGTGTTTCGTCCAGCACACTACCGAAACGTTTCACGTAATCCGAGATCGTACTGAAACGAAATGCTTCCGAAATTTTTGTGTGAAATTTTTAAATAAAACCAACGTTAAATTTTATACATGGCTGCACGTTCAGAGACCATGGATAGTTACAATTGAAAGAAAACAGCCCTCGGTCACTATTTTTAACGAATTAAATAGGTTTCAACACTGCTAGGAGTGTCTCCTTCGGAATTTAAGTCAAAGAATGGTCTATAACATGGTCACAAAATTATGACTAAAAACGTATGATACAGAGTATAAGTACAGAATCATCGTGAAAGACTGGCTGGATTTATATGTCACTTATAAAATAATGAATATGCCAAAAGGACATTAGTCACAAAGATATTTACGATAAAAATTGTGACGGCGAGCCACTAAGGGCTGCTCATTACTTACGCTGTTGCAGGTTGCAAACATTATTAATATTATGCCACTTCATTCTTCACGTCCACATATTTGCTTCCCTCTGGCGCTAGAGGGTTTCGAATTGTAGCATGTAACATAGCGGTATGTAATGTAACGATGTCGGCGTGTGAAAAACTGCTTTCTGTAATCGAGTTCCTAACTTAACTAGAAGAGTTCGTCCACACATTGAGCACCCTCTCTTCCTGCATGGCAATGCCTGACCATACACTAGGGCTGCGACATCTGCCACAGTCAGATGCCTTTGGTTCACTGACGTAGATTATCCTTCACAGAATCGCGACTGGGCGTCATCGGAATTTCAGATGTTTCGAAAACTTCACTTTGATACTGTTGAAGCTGTGGAAGCAGAGGTGAGGTTATGGCTCCGTCAACAAAGGCAAACGTTCTACAGTGTTGGTATCAAAAAATTTGTCTCTCGTTACAAAAAACATTTTCGCCGCCAGGGTGACTGCTTAGGCAAATAAATACGTAGACACGAAGAATAACGATGTAGAATGTTATTAACGTTGGTTTCATTTAAAAAGCTTTAAGAATTTTCACATATAGATTTCGGAGTTACTGCTTTTCAGCATGACTTCGCACATAACCTATTATATGGCTATCTAGCTCATTTGTGAAACGGAAGAATAACAATAATAAAAAGGTTCAAACACCTGAGAAACAATTAGAATTAAATCCGCTGATAATCCACAATCATGCTTTACCAATATTCTCTACATGAACTTGCTTTACTTTATCTCCTATTTTTATTACTAATACATTTTGCTAGTAGCCTCCGTATTTTATCTCCATTCCTCTGAAAAATCTGGACGTTTCATATCACATAATATTGTCCAACATTTACATATTCACAGACGTTGTGTACGTGATATTCAATGTTACAAAACACAGATTGAATGGAATTCGCTACGAAATTAGTGAAATGATGTGCGTCACCTGATAAGAAACAGAGCCTAGAAATACTTTACGCCTCCACGTAACGTGCAAGAATAGTGTCAAGGGAAGTCTGAAAATATTAGGTCAATTCAGTATTTAGCTAATTTATTGTCGTAAAAACACACAACTTACATTTCTACGATCTGAAGAGGAAAGCTAGTTGGTGACTTTCTCCTTCAGCCCTTCGGAACATCGGTCCACACTACGTTCGTTCGTGCCACCTGGGTGCCGTAAACTCTGCACTTCATTCGCCGGTCCCAAAAGCCCTGCCTCTTTTCAGCCAGATCCGCGTCTCTATTTCCTCTTCCCCGTCCTTGGCTGATGCGTAACTTTACAGGCTCCATATCCCGTATGGCACGTGTGAGCCGTTAAGTACGCACGAGTACATTTACTCTCACTTAGTATATGACAGGCTTATTTAGCGATGGCCGATAAAGTACGGCAAACTTTCCCGTAATGTTTTTTGTTAACTTTGGTATTCCATAACTTTTAACAGTTAAGTGAGTCTCAAGCATTAACGGGCATGTTGTGCAGTGAATGCAGCCATGTGTAAGTACATAGTATTTACAAGATATTCGTATTGGAAAGAGGTATATGTGCAGATGAAAACGCTACAGTAAATGGATTTTTGAGCCATTTCCTTTCGAGAAACGTATTTCGCAAAATGTTTACAGAAATTTACGAATTTTGATGCTAGTGCACTCTATTATAAACGATCATTGGCTACTCTTCTTCTTTTTTTCTTTTTAACATTTTGTACGAACACATAAATTGGTTCATCAGTTTATTCTAGATTAGGTAGCGTTGTTTTACAATAAAGCTTCATGCATTGAAACTATATGTCTGTGTTACAAATTCCTTTGTACAGTTGATCGCCGTTAGTTTCAGAAGTAATGTTGCTAACTTATGAATGTCCATCATTTTTGTGGATGTGGAACAGCGGATGACAATATAAGTAATTGAAGTGGACCACCACAGGTGTTTTTCCAAAGCATTTGTTATTCAGACGATTAGTTTCAACGCTACATTTGCGACACCCTCAGGCCCTGCTATTAGCCAAATGAGTACTTCCAATGGCTAGTTCGTGTCTCATACGACATACACAATGACTAGGTGCCGTGGATCGCTATTCACGTGAGTGTAAATTTCGAACGTGTAGGTACCAATGCACTTGAAGACGGCGCAAATGTAGTGTTGAAACTAGTCGTCTAAATAATACTTTGAAAATACGGCTGTGGTGTTCCATTTACATTACTGATGTTGGTAATGTCAGGTATTCATGATTAAAACATCCCACACGTCGAAACTGCATATCTTCAAATGTTTCCCAGCATCGAGTTTGCTCACAGATGCAACTATAATATTTTATATAATTCTGCGACACATCCACATTTAGTACCCCTGAATACCACATTGAATGACATTCGATTGCCTGGTCATGGCCTCCTCAGCACATGTCAGCACATCGTCTGTCCCATATAGGCTCTGCCGCGTCTCTGTCAGCACGATAACATTAAATAAAAAAAAGAACACTGGTGCACTTTGGAGTTACAGCACTCAACGCCACACAAACCCGACTCCCCCTGTGCACTCTGATAGGCATGTATGCCTAAGTTATGCAGATGACTGCACCAGAAAATCTATGTTTTTGCATCACAATGGTTTGACTACTATTATGTTAGCATGTAAATAACTAAAAAATATATTTAGCTACGATTATTTTTAAATCATGCCGCTTAAGAGGAACTTATTGGCTATCATCAAAGAGGAAAACATTACTTTATGCTCTCAAAAATTATATTACTTTATCACGAACAGACATTCGACTTATCAGGCCATCTTCAGGTGACAACTGAATGTCGCACACACATTCATTTGTCACGTGATGAGGGCCTAAGAAGCCGATAGCCGGTTCGTGCCCAAATAAATATAATTCTGCACAATATTACGAAGTTTTTTCCTTTTTAATGTTATTATTATATTCTACTAAGCACCGACGGAAAATTCAGGTTACGTAAATTTATTAGCTGATTCCAAAAGAAATTTACAGAAGTGAGTTTCATTAGAAATATTCAACACAAATTGTTGGTTTAAGCTGACTTACAGAAATACTGCTACTTTCACATTCTTTATGTAGGAAAAAGGTGATTTCAAATAATTTTGACTTTTAGCAACATTTTGCTGTCTTTGTCCTTCGTATGAATAACGTATATCTTTCCGATTTTTTCTCGTGAAACGAGAGCATTAGTGAATATGAAGGCGCCAATGAACAGATAATTGCATATAGTTTGGAACAAATTTGGGACATTATAACAGCAATAACCTTCTGCAATTACATAATCATTTCATGGGAAATCCTTATAAATTGGTGTGGTTTACTTCTAAACCAGGAAGAAAGTATGGGTAAGACAGGTAGCAGTTGTTGCAAATGCCTCTAATCACTAATTCAAATGCGTAATTTGCAAGCAGTGGTTTCTCTCTTCTGTCACTCAGATTCAGAAAACCTTCTTTTAAATCACGTATTCCAAATGCTGTACTGTATTATCGCCACCATATCAAAAGATATGCTTTTGTAAAGAAGTTTGTGCAGTAAGGTCTGTGGTAAGTTTATTTTAAAGGTTTCCTTTGAAGCCAGTTATAAATTTTGTGAACCATCGTTTAATTTTAACAGCCCTGATTTTCCGATAGTTTTTGTTTCAGAAATTCCTGTGTTGTTTAAAATTTACAAAAAGGCATTAGATTCGGTTCTTCTCAACGGCGGTCTGTTATATGTTTTATTTACTCTTGCACAGCAGTTACGCCAGTGCTCATGAGCATTAGAAGGAAACAGGAACTCCCTAACATACGTGCAATACTATGTGAACTTATAGAGTACTACAGCGTACTCCTTATCTATTACAAATAAGAACATGTGTTTTCAGAATTTCCGTTCATACTTTGAATTTTCAACTTCGGTTTTTACTGAATCGTCATTTTGCACGTTTCATAGTGTTCTTTAGACGTGTCTCACAGGCAGTTCTATAACTACTTTCGGTCTGCGTCGTCTTCAGATATTTGTGATGCTTCACAAGTTTTTTTCAGTAGGTAAAATGTTGCACTGTATGTTCTATTGTGTTCTGTCAGTTTATGTGACAAAAATTTTATGTATGTAATTATGTTACCACTGGATACATACTGCTCCAGCACCAGTGACGAATGTAAATTTCATAGGACTACTGTGGAGTTAAGCTCTTGATTCTTGTCGTTCATGAATGATCATTTTCACAAAAGGGCATCATACAAAATGTGATGTACAGCATATTTATGGCCATATCGTGCAATTTTACAACTATAACAGTTAGAAAAATACAAGGAAATACACAAACTTTTTAATAGCTCGTAAATGATCGTATTTGTACAGTTAACGTATGATACACAAAAGGGAATTGTTCATCAAATATTTACTAGGAAAGTACTCCTTTGTATGATTTTTAAGATTCTGATTTCCAAACCTGTCTCATATGACCAGAAATAATTTACACTGACTCAGTGGTGGCAATGCGCATCAGTACAGTTCAACATGAAACATGTTGTGAAAGGAACTAAATTACGTCTGGTGATATAAAATGTTTGCCTAACACACTGACAAATTAATTTATGTTGGAGAATACTCAATGTCATGTCATTTCAGTACGTACTATAGACATAAAAAGACATAAAACAACAATATTGTGTTCCACAGCACAATACATGTAGGAGAAACTCTCTATAGGATATATTTGGAATACTGCGACTGTGATCAATCACTGCAACCATATTTTAAGGCTGGTTAACGCTAAGTGAATTGTTCGGGTCCCCCCACTCCTTGGCTAGGAGTCCCTACTATTTTGCCTGGATGAATACCGAGGAAATTGTGTGGCGTCGCTAAACGCAACAAAACAGACTAAAATATTACTTCATTTGTTTCTCTATGTACAGCTCCTTACGGTATCTTCGGCAGCTTCTGGTGGCTTAGAAACCTGGCGAAGAATCTCTTGAATCCAGCGGCCGGCTCAAGCTGCCGTATCTCCCTTCATCACCTCTGTGCTCAGACCGGTGACATACACTATGCGATCAAATGTATCAGGACACCCCAAAATCATATGTTTTCCATATTAGGTGAGTTTGCTGCCACCTACTGCCAGGTACTCCTTATCAGCGAGAGAGCAGAATAGGGCGCTCCGCCGACCTCACGGACTTCGAACGTGGTAAGGTGATTGAGTGTCACTTGTGCCATACTTCTATACGTGAGATTTCCACACTCCTAAACATCCTGACGTCCACTGTTTCCGATGTGATAGTGAATTGGAAACATGAAGGGACACTACAGCACAAAAGCGTACAAGCCGACCTCTTCTGTTAAATGACTGAGACCGCCGACAGTTGTATAATAGGTAGTCATCTATCCAGACCATCACTCAGGAATTCCAAACTGCACCAGAATCCACTGCAAGTGCTGTGACAGTTAGGTGGGAGGAGAGAAAACTGGGGTTTCATGGACGAGCGGCTGCGACACACCACGCCAGTAAATGCCAAACTACACCTCACGTGGTGTAAGGTGTGTACACATTGGACGATTGAACAGCGAAAAAACGTTTTGTACAGTGACGAATCACGGTACACAATGTGTGATCCGATAGCAGGGTGTGGGTACGGCATTTGGTCAGTGAACGTCATCTGCCAGCGTGTGTCGTGACAACAGTAAAATTCGGAGGCGGTGGAGTTATGGTGTGGTCATGTTTTTCATGGAGGGCGCATGCACCCGTTGTTGTTTGCGTGGCACTATCACGGCACAGGCCTACATTGAAGTTTTAAGCACCTTCTTACTTCCACTGTCGAAGAGCAATTCGGAGATGGCGATTGCATCTTTCAACACGATCGAGCACCTGTTCATAATGCAAGGCCTGTGGCGAAATGGTTAGACGACTATAACTTCCCTGTAATGGATGGCCTTCACACAGTCCTGAGCTGAATCCTATAGAACACCTTCGGGATGTTTTGGACACTGACTTCGTGCCAGACCTCACAGACCGACATCGATACTTCTCCTCAGTGCAGCGCTCTGTGAAAAATGGGCTGCCATTCCCCAAGAAACCTTCCAGCACCTGACTGAACGTATGACTGCGAGAGTGGAAGATGTCATAAAGGTTAAGGTTGGGCCAACACCGTTTTGAATTCCAGTATTACTGTTGGATGGCGCCACGAACTCGTAAGTCATTTTCAGCCATATGTTGGGATACTTGGTATCACTTGTTTATATTAAGCGTGTTGGCGACCGTGGTGTGAAAGGGGCGACCCGTCGGAATCTCTCATTGGAGATGACGATGGCCACGACGTACGTGTGTGTTGCGGCTCATACGGCGTTCTGGATGTACTCTGTCCCTGCCAGGTCAGTGCTTTTGTTGCCGCTCGGGATTTAGGCGATATCGGATTCCGCAAGGTTGTCTTGAATTCTGATTCTGCCAATTCCGTAGGCAAGCAATCCTGGATTTTAGAGCAAGTTGTTCCCCAGTTTGGAATGCTGTTGGTAGGTCTTTGGAGCACAATAAAGTGATGCCTGGTACTGGAGACTGTCTTCTAACATCTGTGCCTACGGATCAGTGGCCATTTCGTACGGCGGCAGGAACAATCTCATACACAGGATATATACAGTAATCAAATAATCGAGACAGAACGACATGAACGCCATCGATCTGCTGGTCGACTGTCTCCAGCTTATATTCTGCTTTTTGACGCCATTCGTCAAGATCTTATCGGTTCTGCTCTTCACTAGTTGTCAGCAGTATTCTGTTCGGCAACGTTTCCTTAACCGATTTGTTTCAGTATCTTAACTGCTTTGTCAAACCCCATATATGCCTTTTTCCGTCATGTAATAACAGTCTGCCCGCGGTAGCAGAGTGGTGCCGGCACGGTAGCTCAGCGTGGTCGGTCAGAGGGTTAGATGACCTCTGTAAATTAAAAAAAAAAACTTAGTTAATAGATCAACGATGAACTGAAACGGGTGTCTTGCGACGTCCGCCCCGATTAGATGCAACGAACTAAAAAACGAAAAATATATTTTAAAAAAAGAAAAAAGTGGTGAGCGCGACAGAATGTCAATCCTAAGGGTCCGGGTTCGATTCCCGGCTGGGTCGGGATTCTCTCCGCTCAGGGACTGGGTGTTGTGTTGTCCTACCCGTCATCATTTCATCCCCATCGACGCGCAGGTCGCCGAAGTGGCGTCAAATCGGGACTTGCACCCGTCGAACGACCTGCCCGACGGGAGGCCTTAGTCATACGACATTTTATATTTATGCAATAACACATTTGCAGACTGTGGGGGCGCTTATTTGCAACATATATACCTGCCCACTTTATTAAACACCCGCAAAAATTCTATAAAAGACGTTATTTACGTAATTCCTTTCGTCCCTTCAACATACTGCCCCCTCTCTTTTAGAATGCGTGCATCTTTCCACTTAATACAATGCACCTATAACTCACCTTTCTTGCTTGTATTTAGTATTTGTAGATATTTGAGGCCACTGAAATTTTTTGGTCGGTTCCTATCATACGGGTTGGCACTGTGGAATTATTGCTCGCAGCCAACCAAATGTTTTCTTGAAACCTAGTGCTGGAATTATGTCCCATCCGACATTTAAAAGCTACTGCCTGTGTGCAATTTTAAAGTTGTGACGAATGTGGAACGCTGATCTCAGTCGCTTTTACTAAGACAGCGGTTAAGTACCGTATTACAACAGCAGAAGTACATCTCCATACATCCACAAAGGATGACGGTGCAGACCTAAGAGTATACACCGTCCGTTCACAGAGCTGAGAGACTGGTTTTATTCCTGGCACGTAATCGACATCCGTGCGGTAGTTATGGTGAACTGGAACAGTCAGCTGCGAGCAGGCTATTATGTTAAGTAGCGGAAGTACGGCTAAAGTGTGGTAACATTGTTTTGTCACAATTCAAAAATGAAGAAACACCCCTGATCAAGTGTTCAAGACACTCCCTGGAATATTTTGAAGAATAAAAATACTATGCAAAGTTTTCCCAGCATAGGTACGGTTACAATGCACAAATCTGGATCTTGTCAACTTTTCTTCCACTCTGTCTAGATGGTACTTACATAATATTCAATTCTCTATCCTCAGCTCTTGAAACGGTTCTTATAGGACATACGAAATTACATTCTATTGTTAATTTATGTATACAGATATTTATGTATATGGATTGAACTGGGAATATCCCAAATGTGTACTAACAGTGATTTATCATATCTTATTGTGTTACCAGTAGGATTTTTATTGCAACTACCTCTAAGTATCCTGCGTTGAATTTTCGTCTTGTTTACTTGTATCATTTTACTGCGGCTTTAAGACATGTTTTAGGCCGAAATCAGTCCTTTGGTAAACCTCTATACTAGGGGCGCAACCAAAACTAATGTCTACGTTCAATTGTAAAACAGATTGTACTCTGTAATATTACGCCTGCAATTTTGGGGTAGATGTATGGGCACGGTTCGAAAGCCAAATTGAAAAAAAAATTGTCCATCTACCTTGACTGTCGAACAAAATCAAAGACATGTGAATGCCCTTCGCTATTTAATTGAAATACTAAACACTGATCATTTCTTCCCGTAAAAAATCGCCACGGGTGACGACACTTGGTGTTAGCAATAAGTACATACCACAAAACGTGCAGACACTTAAATGATAGGTTATTGGTCTGATGACATAACGGACATTGGAGGCAGTATGACGGGCGAGTTGATCAACACTTCACGGGAGTGACTATTTAACGTGGTTATATGAAAGTTCTGTGTGTTGTACTTGAGTTGGGAAAGGCTATATAGAACAGCCAAAGCATCGGAAACCACCATCTTAATGTCCTGCACTTTTTATTAACTCAGTCATCAAAGAAACTGGATTGACGGGGTATATGGGAAACGACCAAAATCTCCTGTAATAGCCTGGGTAAGAAATGGAATTGTATTTTAATAAATTTGGGGCTGTGGCACCTGAAGTGAAGAAAAAGTTTAGCTTTATTTGTACCGCAAGGTTAGGCCAATAGCCTTACCGCAGTGGTAACACCAGTTCCCATCAGATCACCGAAACTAAGTACTGTCGAGATTGGCTAGCATTTGGATGGGTGACCAGACGGTCGGCAGAGCGCTGTTGTCAAGAGGCGTGCACTCAATCCTTGTAAGGCCAATCGAGGAGCTACTTAACTGAGGAGTATCGGCTCCGATCACGTAAACTGACAATGGCTGGGAGAACGGTGTGCTGACACTTGTCCTCCATATGCGCGTCTAGTGACGCCTGTGGGCTGAGGATGACATGGCGGCCGGTCGGCACTGCAGGGCCGTCCGAGACCTGTACAGATGTAGTTCGTTCTATCGCAGGTTTTGAGGAGGCGTATTGGTAACTCATGCCTCAGACCTCTGGTGGAATTAGATGTAACGACTCCCATCTACGAGATAGCAAGGAGGCCACTCTAAGCAAATGATAATTAAATGAAGACCCTACGCTGTCGACAGGCGTTGATATATATCAACGGGGACAGTAGAAAATGTGTGTCCCGACCGGGACTCGATGCCTGGATCTCCTGCTTACATGGCAGACGGTCTATCCATGTGAACCACAGAGGGTACAGAGGTTAGTGCGACTGCAGAGGCCCTTGCACATTCCCTGTAAGACCAACATTCCCATCTTTATGTCCACACACTACATTCGTAGTGCCCCTGCCCATTTCACTCATTACTCACGGCAGACAATCTTACCGAGTCCCGTAAGAGTTCGGGCAATACGTGTGCATCCGCACATAAGAAGGTCGATTGCCGGTTAGCCTTAACTATATGAAGATGGTACCTATTCTTTCTGACTTGTCTGAAAGAACAGATACCATCTTCATACTAATGTTCTATCACATCAACGCGACCGCCTGTCAAAAGCATGAATAACCATCTTTTCTGTGTGGGCTACTGATAGACGTGCAGGAGGTTTTGGAAGGTATCGACAGGGATGTGGATCCATGCTAGACACAGTGCTGTGCAAATTTGTCAGTGAGAGAAGTGGCGCAGTGGTTAGCACACTTGGATCGCAGTCGGGAGGACGTCAGTTCAAACTTGGTTCAGGCCCTCCTCATTTAGATTGTCCGTGATTTTCCCAAATCGCTTCAGGCAAATGCCGGGATGGTTCCTTCGTCATCCTTCCAGAAACCCACGGGACCGATGACCTCTGTTTGGTCGCTCCCCCAAATCAACCAACCAACCAACCGAATAGCTAACTTACAAGGGGAGGCCACAACGTTTGGAAAGCGGATTTACTTCAAACTTCGTACACTCGTAGTACTCCATTAGGACAACAAAATGTGTAAGCAAGAGCGCGTATTTCTCAAGCGTTATTGAGAAAATCGCAAGACAATTGCGGTCGTCAAATATATACCTGTGCGTTGCCATTTTTGCCATGAAGCGGCGGCAGCCTCGTAATCGCTGGGCCGCTGGATCGAGTCCCGTTCGTCAGTATTTTTTTATTTCTAGCACATTCATTTTCTTTACTATTAATATTACAATTGATATAATGGGAAAAATACGTTAATCGGATGAACTTTTATTAAATTTACAATGTTATTTGACAGTCTACAAATTTTTATTATCACAAATAATATAATATTCATAATTAGCGACTAGTGAACGACCAAACGCATAAAGTGATAATGAAAATGTATGCTTGTCCTTGTCTTGAAAATTGTTCGTATTTAATCGAAAAAGAACGAGAAATTGCTTCTCGTGAAGACGCTATTAAAATACACTGCATTATCAATTATCAGCGCCGTTATTTGAGAAATTGCTGCGTTATGCTTGGTTTGGTTCCAAATTATTGGTTGAAAGAGAGGTTTTTCAATATGTTAACGAGGTTTGTTTTTCCACCGAAAACCTCAAAAGACCTCGCGTATGCGGAAACAGCATTTATTCAATGCAGCTAATGCCGTTTCACTTTATGTTTTCCATGTTTTTACGACAAATACCATCCTGACATTGTACTCGTAATGTCGAAAGCGACGATTAATTGTACATCTTTCGAAAGCCGTCTGTGCCGGTCAAAACTTGGAGGTAACAAGTAGGTTCAGGCTCCTTCCAGGTATAAGGGATTTCTCAAATCACGGACCAACATAGATTTTCAGTATCACTTTATGCGTTTGGTCGTTTACTAGTCGATAGTTACGAATATTATATTATTTGTGGTAATAAAAAATTGTAGACTGCCAAATAACATTGTAAATTTAATAAAAGTTCATCCGATTACACGTATTTTTCCCATTATACGATTTGTAATATAAATAGTAACGAAAATGGCTGTGTTTAAAATAATAAACAAAAACTGACGAACGGGACTCGATTCACCGATCCAGCGATTACGGGGCTTGAACGTTACCCACTTTTTAAAAAAAATCTAATTTTGATCTAAATTGTTCGTTGAATTTGTTCGTGGCGGACATTCGATGATACTTGTTCAGATTGTTCGTTGATCCGTTCACTCAGTTTTTTTTTATTACAGAGGGTAGCTAAACCCTCTGACCGAACGCGCTGAGCTACCGTGTAATGTCGATGCTTTAATTTGTTCTGAAAGCGGTGCTGATATTCAAGACAATAAAAGCGGGTTAAAAGCTGTGAGCAATCAGGGGAAGTTGACCTTGCATTACTGGTCAACTGTTTCACCAGGTATCCAGTCTAGCTTACCAAATTCCCAACCAGACTAACATTAATTATAATCTTTTAGTAGTCATCTTATGATAACCGGTGATTATATATATATATATATATATATATATATATATATATATATATATGAGACAATTTAAATAACAAGAAATAAATCAGTTTATATTTGGACATTTATTTTAACATTGATCATTGTTCCGTTAAAATTTCAGCATATTAAAATCGATTCATAACTGAACAGGTGCCTTATTTAGGATTGGGAAAATGTGGGATTGTAATCTTACGGAACACATCAAATATGGAGCCAAGATTGGGAGACTGCATACAACACTGCATTCATAAAATAACACACGAAGAACGTTGAAACATAAGCAAGTGGAAATTAACCACAACCAACCGACTCAATATTCACCCAAAGAAGTTACGTTCGTAGCGCAATCCTGTCCGTCATGAAATAACCACACACTGGTATACTAACTTCATACTAACTCTATGTGAAATCTTCCCGAAAAGTATAGCTGAGGGCTACTTCGATGATTACACTACATGCTTCATGTGTTCAACTTGGTTTACACAAAGAGTGTAACTCCACAATAATTTTAATAATAAAAGTAAATTGGATCGAAACACAAATTACAAATGAAAAACCTCGAACTGGTTACTATCGTCTTACTGATGGGTCAAACAATTGTATAAGCATGTGGAACTGGTCTCACAAAGTACACCCCACGTGGGTTGAACATTAAGAAAAGTTGCTATATTGAAAAATATTGTCAAGACGAGAAGTATAATCTCACGCACATTCGCATTTAAGATTGATGATCTTAGTTAGAGTTACGGATCATCCACACTTGGTTCCACTTTACTCACAAAGTAGTGACAAAGCAACTCAAATGGCTCTGAGCACTATGCGACTTAACTTCTGAGGTCATCAGTCGCCTAGAACTTAGAACTAATTAAACCAAACTAACCTAAGGACATCACACACATCCATGCCCGAGGCAGGATTCGAACCAGCGACCGTAGCGGTCGCTCGGCTCGACTGTAGCGCCCAGAACCGCACGGCCACTCCGGCCGGCGACAAAGCAACTACTGGAAGATATTCTGAACTTCACACTCGAAATACACTGCGTTGCAATTGAAGATAACATTAGAAATTTTAGATCTAAACCTGAAATAAAGGTGATTAAATTTTCAGTTAGGCTGAACTCAAGAAATCCATTGTCCTATGGACTTAGCAGACACGCGGTTAGCCAGAGATCTTACCACTTCGGACGCTCGCCGCAGAGAGACTGTCTGGGCCCCTGCCGAGGGTGCTTAACAGATACAAACGGAAGCGACCAGAGAGGCAGCTTCCTATACCAACATGACAAGGGACGGACATGACCATACTAAGAATAGAAACCTCTCTGCTTTTAGAGTGCTAGCTACCTGTTCCAACGTTGGTCCTACTGTTCTCTAGCAGACAGGCTTGTCTGCTACCATCAGGCATGCAACTAGAAATACATTTGCCCATTCATCCTTTCACACAGGGGGGAAGGGGGATGACAGTATATTATCATCTACAGTATATAGAAAAAAGCAGATGTAGGTTCCGTATGAGACTGTGTGACATGAATTACATATAAACTGTATTTTAAATTGTAGTAGTGTGACAGATCGTTCTTGTTTATGTGCAACACTTTCCACTGGTCAGTCTCTTCCCAGATGGAGTCAGAAACACCACAGTAAATTCAGAAGTGGAACGTATGCCGTAAATGACAACAGATTTAAGAAATTAACATGAAAGCATCCAAAAGAGACCTTTCAACCGTGCCGGCAAATTATCTGGCTGTTTTCTCAACTACGCTTGAGAAGTACGCGCTACTGCTTACACATTTTGTTGTCCTCATGGAGTACTACGAGTGTACGAAGTTTGAAGTAAATCCGCGTTCCAAACGTCGTGGCTGTTATATCCTAGCCAGTAATGCCACCTCGTCCCGCTGGCAAAAGGTTGGCAGCATCAAAGTCCGGACGCCGTCCGCGTAAGCAGCGCCAGCGAGACCTGAAATCGCCGCAAGTCTGCGCGCGCCACCGCTGGCTTCTGGTTTCTTAAGCGTTGGAGTCGCGAGCGCTAGGACAGTTCTGTATTCGCCGCTCAGTTGTATACTCGCCACCGATTTGTGTACTTGCTAGTCAGTTGTGTGTTCATCGCAGCAGAGTTGTTGTTTGTCGTCAGCCGACGCTGACCTAGCCGCTCCGACTCGAACTAGACAGATTTCTGTAGACACCGAGTTCACTACTGTGTTACTGTATCTTCATTAATAAAGATAAGTACCGACTTTTATTTAATCAGAGTGTTTGGGTATTCATCTTTCTGTTCACTGTTCCAGCGGACCGGTCGGCCCGCTATTAAAAGTGTGGCGGTGACTTCGTAAGCCGTTTCTACAGCGAATTGTTTGTCGCTACGAACACCGCCACAAAACTGGCGACGAGGATGGGATTCGAACCCACGCGTGCACAGCACCGATCCAGAGACAGTGTAATAAACTATTTGTGAAGCTACGCATCCAGGATAAGACCTTCAATTTTCAATTAGACATTGGTGCGTCTGTGACTCTCATAAATAGTGCTACGTATGCGGCTATCGGCCGCCCTAAACTTTCAGCGGCAAAACATTCTTTGGCTACTTATAGTGGAGAACAAATTCCTGTGTTAAGTGTATGTAGCGTGCCGGCCACATTCCGTGGCAATACAAAAACAGTTTCATTCACAGTGCTCCGCGCTACAGACAGTGTAAACATTTTCGGATTAGACTGTTTTGACTTGTTTGGCCTGTCTATCCAAGACAATGTGTTGCAAATTAATTCTGTTGTTGTTCCTCAAGACAGCATAACCGATTTGTGTAAACGATACAGTGACATACTTAAAGACGAACTAGGTTGTGCTGCGAACTTTGCCGCTCATATTACGTTAAAAGATAATGCTCAGCCTCGATTTTGTCGTGCTCGTCCAGTGCCTCACGCCCTCCGGGCACCTGTAGAAGATGAACTTCGTCGTTGGCAAAACAACGGTGTTAATCAACCCGTTTCAGCGAGCCAGTGGGTTTCTCCCTTAGTTATTATAAAGAAACCGTCTGGCAAGTTACGTTTGTGTGCTGATTTTAAGTCGACAGTTAATCCTCAGACTGTCATTGATTCTTTTCCTTTGCCTAGACCGGACGAGCTGATGGATAAGTTAGGGGAAGCTCGTTTCTTTTCCAAAACAGATCTCCGTGAAGCATATTTGCAATTGCCCCTCGACGAGCAATCACAACAGTATTCTGTCATAAACACGTCGATGGGGTTGTTCCGTTTTCTGCGTTTGCCTTTTGGTTGTGCGTCAGCTCCAGCTGTTTTTCAGCGTTTTTTGTCACAACTTCTGGCTAATGTGCCATCGTGTTGCAACTATTTAGACGATATTGTTGTGTCCGGTCGGACGCCTGCTGAACATTTCCGTAATTTGGAGTGTTTGTTTACTGTGTTGTCTCAGGCAGGCCTACGTTGCAACATCGATAAATGTTCATTTTTCCTTACGGAGATGGAGTATCTGGGACATGTTATTAATACTCAAGGCATTCATCCCTCCCAGTCACATTTAGCAGCTATTCGTGATTTGCCCGCCTCTCGCAATCTGCATGAATTGCAAGCAGTTCTTGGCAAATTGACATATTATATTAGATTTATACCTAATGCATCACAGATTGCTGCACCGTTGCATCGTCTCCGCCGTAAGAATGTCCCGTTTGTGTGGTCAGCTGATTGCCAATCAGCCTTTCAGCAGCGTAAAGAGGCTTTATTGAATGATCGTTGTCTGGTCCATTACGACCCTAACCAGCCTCTGGTGTTAGCTCGTGATGCCTCTTCTTTCGGCCTCGGTGCTGTGTTGTCTCACCGAGTCGGTAACACCGAACGTTCTATTGCGTTCGCATCTAAACTGCTAACCAAAGCTCAGTGTAATTATGGCCAATTGGACAAGGAAGCGTTGGCTATTGTGTTCGGTGTCACAAAATTCCATCACTACCTCTATGGTAGACCATTCTACTTAGTAACAGATCACAAGCCCCTGACGTCACTGTTTCATCCGTCTAAACCAGTTCCTCAGCGGACAGCTCAGAGACTACAACGTTGGGCTCTTTTGTTATCACAATACCAGTATGAGATACTGTATCGCCCTACAGCTCAGCATGCAAACGCTGACGCGCTTTCTAGATTGCCGATTGCTGCGGATGATGTCTTCGATTCCTCTGACGACTCTTGCCATCAGATTGACGCCGATGAGCATCAATCCCTCCGGGATTTTCCGATTGATTATCGTCAGGTGGCACGTGAGACAGCTATGGATCCTCATCTGAGTTTACTATTACGTTTTGTTCAACGTGGTTGGCCGTCCAAGGCAAAGGACATATCGGATCCTGTGGTTCGTCGCTATTATCCGCAACGTCATCTGTTGTCTGTTTCGCACGGAGTTTTGCTGTTACGCACCGAGAATGACCAGCTTCGTGTAGTGGTTCCCCAAGTGCTCCAATCCAAGGTCCTCGACTTGTTGCATCAAGGTCATTGGGGAGTGGTCCGCACCAAGCAGCTTGCCCGCCGTCATTGTACATGGATCGGCATTGATAAGCAGATTACGCAGATGTCTACAGATTGTTCGACGTGTGCCGAACACCAAGCTGCTCCGCCTCAACGCTATTTTGAGTGGGCACGCCCTGCCGGTCCCTGGCAGCGAGTACATATTGATTTCGCTGGTCCATATTGGAATTCTCGTTGGCTCATCGTGATCGATGCATTTAGTAATTTTCCGTTTGTTGTGCCCATGCAGTCTACAATGTCTGCACAAACTATACAGGCGTTGACTTCAATTTTTTGTATTGATGGTCTTCCCGAAGTTTTAGTGTCTGACAATGGTCCACAATTTACCTCTGCTGAATTTGAAAGTTTTTGTTCTGCCAATGGCATTCGCCATGTTCTTACTCCGCCGTTCCACCCTCAATCGAATGGTGCAGCGGAACGTTTTGTACGCACATTCAAGGATCATATGGACCGCCTTCGTGCTACGCACTCTCGTCAGCAGGCCCTCATCACGTTCCTGTCGTCGTACCGGACCACGCCACGCGACGGCCCTTCGCCTGCGGAGCTTCTCCACGGCCGTCGTCATCGCACCCTACTGCGGTTGTTGCACCCCCCGGATCGACCCGCCGCTTCTGAGCATCGCACGCGTTTTCAGCGCAACGACGCCGTTTTTTTCAGAGTTTATCACGGTCGCCGTCGTTGGGAACGTGGTACCGTGATAAGTGTCCAGGGTCGCGGTATTTATACTGTTCAAGGTGCTACTGGGGTGCACAGGAGGCATCAGAACCAGTTGCGCCGCGCTGGCCGCCCGGATTCTGCCGCTCGTTCTTTGTCCACAGATTTGGTCCGCGGCGGGTTCCAGCCGCGCCTTCCGACTTCGCTGCCGCCCCCAGGGCAGCAGCAGCAGCCGTCGCCGCTACCACGCCGACAGCCCGTCCCGTTGATGCCTCCCGCGCAGCTTCATCCGGGAGCGCCCCAGGTGGTCGCTCCGGCGCCTGTGGTCCCTCTTCAGTCGCCACCGCCTTCGGAGCTGATGGACGTCGACCCCTCAGCCGGGCCGCCTTCCCAAGCGGTGGCTGTGCAGCCTGTCCTGCAGCCGCTTTCCTTGGGCACCCCCAAGGAGTCTGACACCGCAGCGCCTTGTCCGGCGCCCACTCAGCAGCCGTCGACGCAGCGTCAGGAGACGCTGCCTCTCTTCGTGGGTCCCGACGCCCCGTCGCGTCCAGTACCAGAAGCTGCGCCAGTGGTCACAGGCGTGCACCCTGACCTCGGTTTTCAGTCGGTGTTTCCCGAGGCCCCGCGCAGCCAATGCTGGGGTGCGGACCGGGGACTGCCACCGACAACAGTCTCCGCCCCGGTCTCTTCTGCTACGCCTGCGGCCAGACCCCTCCCCCGCCGTCGACGCTCGCCACGTCATTATTCAACGACGGTGCGGCGATTTGGGGGGGAGGAGTGTTATATCCTAGCCAGTAATGCCACCTCGTCCCGCTGCCAAAAGGTTGGCAGCATCAAAGTCCGGACGCCGTCCGCATAAGCAGCGCCAGCGAGACAGCAAATCGCCGCAAGTCTGCGCGCGCCACCGCTAGCTTCTGGTTTCTTAAGCGCTGGAGTCGCGAGCGCTAGGACAGTTCTGTATTCGCCGCTCAGCTGTATACTCGCCACCGATTTGTGTACTTGCTAGTCAGTTGTGTGTTCATCGCAGCAGAGTTGTTGTTTGTCGTCTGCCGACGCTGACCTAGCCGCTCCGACTCGAACTAGACAGATTTCTGTAGACACCGAGTTCACTACTGTGTTACTGTATCTTCATTAATAAAGATAAGTACCGACTTTTATTTAATCAGAGTGTTTGGGTATTCATCTTTCTGTTCACTGTTCCAGCGGACCGGTCGGCCCGCTATTAAAAGTGTGGCGGTGACTTCGTAAGCCTTTTCTACAGCGAATTGTTTGTCGCTACGAACACCGCCACAAAAGTGGCCTCCCGTTGCTAGACCTGCAGCACGTTCTGTCTGCTTGTAACTCCGTCCCGGGAATAAGCAGCTGGTAAGCGCACTTCCGACAAGGCCACGCACCATTCCTTGTTGACTCAGGGCCTTGTTAACAGTTCCCAGACTGCCGACCAGACGTTAAGCATCAGCTGACAGTGGTACAGCGGGCCGCGCGCAGCAGGCGGCGGTAGGCGAGGCGGCAGTCAGGTGTCCCTGCCGTGCAGAACATCTGCCGCGCACTGCCCCGCGCAAGCAGAGGCGCAGTTGGCACGTGACGTGGCTGCCCGGGCCAACAGCTGACGGCCGCTGCCCGCCGATTAGCGCATTAGTGTGCACCGCCACGCGCCGCCACCAGCCGCGCTGTCCAGCGCAGATGCTGCGGCGCCGCTGCAGCGGACGCCGGCGGCGACAACGCGCTGCTGGACACACCTACCAGCGACCGTATCTCCCCTGTGAATCTCCCGCCTAACTAACTAACTCACAGCTGCGGCCCACATACTTGTTTGCATCTACATTAATTCAGAATAAACAGCTGTAAGAGACCACACAAGTACAATGTTTACATGCTTATGGTAGCCATCTTACATTACAGTCACATGACCCCAGCCTTCAATGCGATTTGTCAAAAGGGACAAGGCAAGTTTTGCACCCAACTTACTGATCGACATGGACAGTTTTGAATCTAACCACACTTTTCGTGAGCTGTTTTCCATAGGACATGGAGAGCTTTGAGCATAAATAGCATTTCAAGCATGTGTAAAATGTCATGCTCTACAATCCAGAGTTGCCAGCTCAATTTTTTTTAAAAGTGGACATTAACAGTTTTGCATCTAAGCGACTCATTTGTACTCTGCAAGCAGCTTCGTTGCGTATGGTGAATGGTATTTCTGATACCAGTCTGTCTTCCCAATGTCCTGTTCCAGTCTCGAATGGAGCGTGAGAAGAACGATTATTGATAAGCGTTCGGACGTTCTCGATTCTCTCTAATCATGTTTTTTTCCCCATTTTGTGAAATATACGAAGGTCGTAGGGATGTGTTGGTTGAGTGTTACGTGGTTTCTGTAAAGTATGACATGTGAAACTTGCGACCAGTGAAATTAGCGACCAGAAAAAGCGGAAAAATTTCCACTGATCCCCCTGCCCAGATTCAGCAGACCTGAGGGCCCTTACGTGGTTTAATGATGAATAGGACTGGAGATGCTAAAAAACCCTAATGACAGAATATTTGCATTAACAAATGATCGTAATTTTATGTATTCTCTGTTGGACGTAACTGCAAATTATTTAATCATGACCTCAGCTGTAATAAACTACAATGAAGAATATCAAAACCAAATTAGGGACACGGAACATGGAAGCCGCATCTCTTCTACTTAACAGGATATACATTAAATTAATATAAAATGAAATATGGTCCACACCCATACACGAGAATAAGCCCCATGCACTTTACATAAGTAGCGTTGTGATAGTTATATATAGCTGCCATAAGCTGTCCTCCCACTGCTATCACTATGTCGGCATGTGCTCTATAAGTGACTTAAAGCATGAAAAGATTTTCAACATAGTTCTGCACATTATTGCCATTATTTCCACATGGAAGACATATGAGCATTGTAAAATTGTGTCTTAATTTTTTAAGGGGACAGTTCATAACGATTTTCTACTTATCATAGAGTATATATTATAAAAGAAGTAAAAGCAGGACTTCAGTTATTTTAAAGTTGAGTAATTTTAATGTAACTGGTCACAGGAAAGGTGAAGTAGTAAAATGGTTCAAATGGCTCTGAGCACTATGGGACTCAACTGCTGAGGTCATTAGTCCCCTAGAACTTAGAACTAGTTAAACCTAACTAACCTAAGGACATCACACACAGCCATGCCCGAGGCAGGATTCGAACCTGCGACCGTAGCGGTCTTGCGGTTCCAGACTGCAGCGCCTTTAACCGCACGGCCACTTCGGCCGGCTGGTGAAGTAGTAGATATAGTTTAGACAAGCTGGCACAGCACCTCATTGTAGGCAGGTCATGAATACCTGAGAAGGGATTTTCGAGGTAATGTGGTTCATTTCTTCGTGAGAATCTTCTGTTTTGTTTGATTTAAAAAGCAGCAGACTGTTTGGAAGAAAACGTCGCGAGGCGCCTGCATGAAGAAGGATAAGTCTACTCCGCTTGCCAGAAGGCATTGTCATTGTTTATTTAGCCCTACTTGATAACGTGACCTGAACTGACCGACGTTTAGTCAAGCCACACCACTTCGTCGATTTTTATTCTACGGTTGTCCCTTGAAAATTTGCATCACCATACAGCAATATCCTCCTCTTCCATAAATAGCCTCCGGCCCGGAAATGTCTATAGTGAGAGCTAGGGTTGTGTAAAAATGCGTACAATGATGTGCGACTACCTATAAAAAGCCCTAATTATTTAAGTGTGACCAGTGACGTCCCGAGCGTCAGTTATTCATTCCTTCCTGCGATAGTAGTCTCAAACATGACGACGAATCGCATCATCTGCAAATGAATCGCTGTTGGTAATCCGTTGATCCATCGACTTTTTCTCCCAGGCTATTAAGTTCCGATGGTTCTTCGGCTTCCTTTTCTTGTTGAACACATTCTTCCCAATCTTCACAACACTGCTTTTTTTATGTTCTGAACTGCAGCAGATCTGTTGATCGCTTTGGTATTGGAGAGCGGCGGGTCACCGTTAAGTTTTTCATTCTCAATGTAGGCACGTAACACGTAAACAACTTTTCTTAACTACCCTCGTATGGCAATACTCTGGCCAAGGAAGCGATGTCGAAGTTTTTCACTTACAACTTTCGACGAACTTCCCGCTAACATCGTTCAGTATCGCATAACGAATAACGAAAACAATGCATAACGGAAACAGTGAATAAGGGATACAATGAATAACGGTTGCAACGACTAACAGAAACAACAAATAAAGACAACAACAAATTACGGTAACACAACGAATAAAACAATATTTCCTACAACCGAAAAGCAAACACACAGCAAGTCAAAGGAAGTGACGGTCACTTGTTACAGCATGCTGGTTGCAACTAAAGTCTACTGCAAGCAGAAATTTTGATGTGGGGTAATGGTTCGGCAATTCAGGCAGTAGCTGCAGCTTCAGATAGCGTGGTATTGGCGGAATGTGGCCGGGGACTGCAGCGTGGGTTTCCCGCACACCCTCCCCTCTACCACTTCCGTCGTCGTTTGTCATTTGTAAGGTAATTAAGACAGTCTATAGCGCAGCTGGGCACAGCACTGTGTCTAGCATGGAGCCACATCCCTGTCGATACCTTCCAAAACCTCCTGCACGTCTATCAGTAGCCCACACAGAAAAGATGGTTATTCATGCTTTTGACAGGCGGTCGCGTTGATGTGAAGGTACGTTTACACTGGGATACATGTATCGCGACATGTATGAGCGACATGTCAATTTGACATGTCGCGATACATCACCTCATACAAAAATTCACCGAATTTGTACGCGGATTCTCGAGCTCATACATGTCGCGTATACATTTTGTACATCGCTTTTTGGCCATATACGCGACATGTATGAGCGACACTTGAAGAACTCGCGCATGCGCAGTACTATCATTTCCTGTCGTCCTGTCGCCTGCCGCTTATTTTGACGATTAGCGCATGCGTAGTACCAGGCTCTTTGGCGGCTGTTTGAGTTTTGGAGGTGCCGACTATCGTTTCGACCTTAATGTATCTGCATAGAACATCAAAATGTGCCATATGCAACATTATTCTTCGTGTTTGCGAGGCTATTGTGCAAGTTTTATTCCAAGAAGTGAAGGTAAAAGTTTTGTATATATCAGAGTATGTAATACATTCTATAATTTTTTCATGCATCTGGCACGTATATCAATTTTTTGCTATTATTCCGGCGGCCTCGCGTGATAATGTTGACAACGGATGCCGACAATCGTGTGTGAAACGTTGGCATTAGCAATCGCGCGACAATGCAAATCTTTTGTAATGAAAAATTCGTTTCAAGAGGAATCCCCAGTGGCCAAAAAACGGAGTGTTACTGCCAACTGATCCTCTGGTGGAATCGCTTACCGAAAGTTTGTGTTGGTTTTGGACACAAGAGGAGCCACAAGTGATAACAAACCGCGGAAATCCTCCATACTCATCCTAACATAATTTCTAAAATATGCGTCATCCTTTAGCGCTAATTCGCGAGAAACTCTCTCTGCCACCATCTATGCTTCCTCCGCCTTTTCTTCCTATCATCTTCCAAAAGAGCAAGTGTACCAGCACATAAAAATGTGAAATCTTCCAAATCGTCGTCGAAAGCTATCGCACAGTGATACATATCAACCAGTGTGAACGCACGCTCATACATGTATGAAGTTGATACTTGTCAACTCATACAAGTCGCGATACATGGCGCAAAGTCGCATATACATGTATCTCATACATGTGCCGATACAAATGGCAGTGTAAACGCACCTTGATAGAACATTAGTACCTATGTGGTCGGCACAGTGTAATAAGTTTTTTGCACGTTTGGAAGTCTGATGTATTTAATAATGAATATCCCATGGTGGTCGCTGTGTCTTGTGATGTGTGGATGGCCAAGACTTTGCGGATATAGTTTGTTTCATAGAACTAAGTGTGTTTCTATTCGTGCTTGGTGTGCACTGATGAGCGGGGCTCTATTCTCAGGCCAGACGGCACATTTGGTGTTGTGCAGTCTGCAGCAACGGCACACCAAAACTTCCTGCTTTGGTGTGCCATAGCAGAAGGACAGTCTGCCATGTGGAGAAGGACCATCAACACCAGCTAGAGGTCAGCGACATGGCTGCTGTTGAAGTGGCTAACGATCTTGTGGTCCATTCCCTGGGCCAGGCATTGGCATGGCAGCTGGTATTTTGTGTCAGTAAGCTGGCCCTGACGTGTTGCTCAGCAGTACAGAGCAGCAGTAACGACAATAACTTCAGCAAGAGCTAGTAGCCACTAAGTGTGGTGCAGTTCAGGTTCTTGTATGGAACACTGAAAACACTTCTTTGGGATCAGCATAGCTGGCACAACTATTTGGTACGGGCCACAATGGAGCAAACCTCAGTAGAAGACAGTGGTTAGCTGAAGGGCACCAAGCGAGATGGAGAGATGAACAGACTGGAACATGGTGTGCCACAGGGCAGAGCTGCATTGCGAGTCATTACTGTCAACTAAGGGCATGATCAAGTTGTCTATGGACATCACCTACGTGAAGAGCAGACCATATATTTTCCTAGGATCAAGTGAGTCAGCAGCTCACGGTCAGAGACGAGGAATGGTGAAGAGTTTTGTTACTGCAGAATCGTACAGAGCACCATGCGTTGTGCACGTATGACTCACATCTAGTAGGTGGTACCTGACAGGTTGGGTAGTAAAGAATAAGTGACGTCAGCCAGTGTCTGTTGTGTTTTCAAATACGTTGTAACTGTTACAAGTTAGGGATTCTGTATTCCATAACGTGGGTCGTGGTGCGTAGTAGAACGTCTCTACTGCACTGTGATTTTGGTGATTTTGTACTGACTTACAGGGAACGATTCAATCACAGTATACAGCCGTTAAGTTTTAGTGTGCTGTGTTCATTTCCCTTTTCAACAATTGGGTAGCTCTGTGTAAATGTCTTGTTCTGAGTACCAATTCGTTAGATGATGAAGGCCAATGATATTAGAGTATATCACTTGTTGTGGCAATTGCTCATTTTCAGCGTACAGTGTTATTGTGTGCACACTCTTACAAAATTATTGAACGCAGGCTGGAATTATGATATCTTAAGACACAAAGGAACCAGATATATTTGTATTGTGGTGTCTGTACTTGGTTGGGGCCCGCTTCCATGTCATGAGGTGCAAGTAAGATTTTTGTTTAAGGATAATGTATATGCTTTGAATAAGTATATTACTATCAGTCTGTTATTATCATTATTGTTATTTTGTGATGTGCCCATTTAAAGAATTATTTTATTTTTATTTTTATATATTAACTCTATATGTTATAATATATGATTGACAATAAATATTATTCAAAATTAAGTCCATGTTTGTACAACCAACAGCACAAAACCCATTCCACCCAATGCCTGCGTCGCACCACTTTATGGAGGGCACTTCTGCCATCAATTTGGTTTCAAACTACCTTGCTTCAGTTGTGAATGGAACCCAGGATAATGACTGCTAGTAAAACTTCATAATGTCTCTAATCTCTCCAGTCATACCTTCGTGGTTTCCTTGTGAAATAGATGTAGAAGGAAGCAATATATTTGTTCAGTTTTAGCAGTGAATATTCTCGAAATTCTAATAGTGAACCACGAAGTGATGCAGAACGCCTCTCTTGTAGCATCTGCCACTGGAGTTGGCTATCATCTCCATAACAATTTCGCACTTATTAAAAGTGACGAAGCGTGCAGGTTTTGTTTGTAACTTCTTTATTTCATTTAACGATTCTATATGTTAAGAGACTGACGAGCAAACTCAGTCGGACCACAAAATTTGTAAGCTATCTGCTTTGTGTATTGACTACATTTCATAACGATTGTTCCAAAAAATCACATTCGACATTTGTCTTTCTCACGATAAATTTCATATGGTCGTTCCACTTTAATTCACTCTCCACTCCTACTTCCGGATGTGTAAAGGATAAGACTGCTTCCAGTTATTGTCCGGCGAATGCGTATTCGTGATATCAGTAGGCATGCTTGCGAAGTTTAATTCAGTTCTTATATGTAACGAAAATGAGCACAGATAAGGAGATACATCCGAATCTATACTCAGAGAATCACTGAGAGATGCGTAGCAGAGAATATACTGTGTTGTGCTCTGTACACTATACGCTGACTTTATTGTGACTGCCGCCTACTTTAGACTTCAGTGGACAATAACTGCTCACATATGGCCGGTGGCAACACTAGCAGTGGAGGGCATATAAATTCTGTCGTTGGGTGGTGGGCGGGGAAGGGTGGATGGGGTGTGGGGGAGGGAGGAGGAAGCAGAAAACAGTGCAGTAGTTTTCCTAAAGCGGTAACGGAGCGATTTATCTGATGCGCAAAAGTGCAAGATCATTAGTTTTCGGGACAAGAATGGAAGCACTTACGAGACGGCTAAGTTTTTAAGCTGTTTCCTTGCCGCCGTGGTTTAAATATAACTTACAAGGCAAAATAGCGCTTTCCAGCACTGGCGCAGAGGTAGCTATGGTGCACCACGGGCCACAGATGACCGGGTGATCGACGGCTGCAGAGATCTGTGCATTTAATACGCATACATCTGTTGGACATTTTACGTAAATCACGAACGTTGTACTTCTAACTTCCCACGCCAGATGGTGGGTATTATGTTTTTTTTAAAACAACCTGTGTTACACCTCATTCATGTTATTCATTTATTATTCTTTTTCATTATCTTTTGCTCTTTTATATGTCCTGTACTCTGAAAACTTATCATCGATCTGTTTCATGTTTTATAAGTTTTTTTAAAAAAAAACAAGACGCCAATGTATTTTAGATATTTACTTCCCCCTTCGTCTGCTATGTGTTGTACGTACATTTTAAATTTGAATTACTGCACGATTCACAAATGCACAAGAGTTATTTAGTGTTAATATCTCGCAAAACCAGTAATACTATGTCTTCACGTGACACATGTCACATATAGGGCGTGTCAAGCCCCGTCACACCGAGGTCTGCTGAACAAGTGCATGTAAACAGCGACCTCAGTCTATGTGATCGCCGTAAGCTTATTGACACCAGTGCTTACTAATTTAAGTTATATATTACAGGTATGTTCCTAACAAGTGTTATGTTCATATGCAGATGTAATTGTGATTTTCCGATTTATACTCTCTGATCGTAATGTGAAAAAATTTTTAACTTCTAGCACTGAAGACTTGCGATAATAAACAAAAATATACGACCAATGCTGTCTCTCCTTCCAAGTATACCCATTATCTGGTCGTAGTGCACAAGACACTATGGAGTCGCCAATCAATCTACTACACTTATTAGCCACGATCTGGAAAGAAATGCTCTGAGGCTAAGAACCACCAACCTCCTTTACTGTGGTAAGGGTGATAACGTCAGGTGGCTTGCGGAGTATGGATGTAGATGTAGATATGAGGATATGGACAGAGAGAGATGAGGAAGAGATGGACACAGTTAGGGGAGAGGAGGAGGTGGTAGACAGAAAGAGGGTGGCTAAATGAACATAGAGAAGGGAGAGGGATAGGTGTGATGACAAAGGAAAGATAAGGAAATAGGTGAGGACAGGAGGAAGAACAGATAGGCAGAGAGGGAGGAGGAAGTACTGTGCAGAGAGAGGAGGGGGAAAATGGACAGAGAGAGGGAATACGAGGGTATACAGAAAGCAACAAAGGAGAGATGGAGAGGGAGAGGAGGAGGAGGAGGAAGAGGAGGAGGAGGAAGAGAGGGATAGGGAGAAGGGGAGAGAAGGAGAAAGACAAAGATAGGGTGAGGTGTAGATGGGCAAAATGATGGAGAGGGAGATGAAATTACATGGAGGGGAGAAGGAGATGGACAGACAGGGAAAGGTAAGAGACAATCAGATGGGGAGGAGCGAATAGATAGAGGGGGAGTTGCAGACGGACATAGGAACTGGAGAGAAAGAAAGACATTAGGAGATGTACAGAGAGTAGAGCAAGGGGATGGAGAAGGTAGTCAGAGAGAGGGGATGTAGGAGACGGACGGGGAGGGTGTGGAGAGGACGGTGCACAGCGAGAGGTGGAAGGAAGTCGTGGACCTACAGAAGACTGGAAGAAATACATGCGCAGGCAACGCCGGGAATTCAGCTAATTTAAAATATAGAGACGCTTGTCCCTTCATGAAAACAGCACACACTTCGAACGGCGGGATGATCGTTACGAAAGAGTTGCATTAGGTTTTCGTTCTGTGCTGTTGACGAGTTGAGTGTAAGGGTAACGACAGTCTTTAAGGCTCAATGAGATCTTTTACTTGCTTTGTATTATGTGCAACACCTCCGCCAGATAGACACCTAGTGGACTGGTAAATACTCTTACATTCGCAGGTTATGCATCAAAAATGCTCATTCGAAGAAGATCATCGCGGGATGAAGGGTATCTTTCTTCGAATAGCTCTCCTCCTTAGCCGAGGTCACAAACGTACGTCTTTATGGTGGCAGTCACTTGTACGTGGCCGTTTCGAATCGTGTGATGGGATGGAGGGGGATGTACGGGCGTAAGTAATTTTCGCCACTAGTCTTTAGCGGGCAAGGCGGGAAGAGATGGTGGCGTAAAGTTCCTGATCAATAGAGTTTGCACCAGCGTTCTAGACTAAATAACAAACTTCTCTGCAGTGCCTCATGCAGTGCGCGTATATGGTACTTTTGATTCCAGGATGGGGACGTTAACCTCGGCGACACCATTGCTATTATTCGAGAGGCGTAGAACTTGCTGAACCTTCGCTTTCTGTTCGACATCAGCACTTGGCGAGAAAATTTATTTGCCACAAAGTTCGACAGCCCAATAGTAGAATAACCTCACTGGTACGAGAAATGAAAGACAATCTTCCACTCATAAGGTCGACATCATAAACGAGGAACTTTGCTTTCCGCTAGTGGCAGCATTAAACTCAATGCACACCGCCGATCTTTGGATTCAAAGAAATAGTTATTTAATCTCATTTGGAGCTTCATTCAGATATCAGCTCAAACACTTAGATATTCACTTTCATAATTTTATGAGAGAATGCTGTGGTGCATTTGAGTTCCTGTGCTCAGAATTATCTTTCTTGACCACCCTTTCCTATTGTATATGCATATGGCTCAGCAGTAGGATTTGTATTTCTTCTCCACCAAGCAGAAATAGTCCAAGCAACTTCGCGTACTCCTCTCTTGTTCAGCTTATAAGTGATAGCAATTCAATAGGTTTTCATATTTGGTCGTCAGGAGAAACTGCTGAAGTTGCTAAAAGCGCCAGACTAAAAATAAGTATTCCGAAGTGGAACGGAAAAATGAATATTCAAATACTGGATATCACTGAAGAAACTCTGCTATAGAAAAGAACAAACGAACGTGTATGAGAATCTGCTTTCTATGGGACCCAGCTCGTGTAGGATTGGTCAATAATGATAAAGCTGACGGTTCTAGGCGCTACAGTCTGGAGCCGAGCGACCGCTCCGGTCGCAGGTTCGAATCCTGCCTCGGGCATGGATGTGTGTGATGTCCTTAGGTTAGTTAAGTTTAATTAGTTCTAAGTTCTAGGCGACTGATGACCTCAGAAGTTATCCCGCTTTGTGCTCAGAGCCATTTGAACCATTTGATAGGGCTGACCAGATGGGGAAGGTGGTCGATGTTTCTGGCTCTGTAAAGGATGTCAGTCTTCCATTCTCCGATTTCAAGCTATGGATGCGCAACTCAACGAAACTGAATGGGCAGAAGAACTGTACCTCTCAATCTGCCATAAAGATCATTACTCCGCTATGATCCAATGAGTACTCAGCATCAGCCCATGGCTTAAAAAATTTCAAGTGAGCAGGAAGAACGAAGCTACTTTGGTAAGAATACTTGTAAAATGAAGTTCAACTCCTTCCTACATTCATCGGATAGGCATGAAGGATAAGCCCTACCATGGCTGTCAGAAGAATGAAGAAGATTTTGTCAACCACTTGCTGTTTTCTTGCAGCTTCTTCGAAATACAGCAAAACAGGTTACTGTAAAACTTTTTGAAATTAAAGGTGTCCTTTCAACAATAGCTCTTGTTTTATGTTATGAAGATCCTTAAATGTACAAGAACATTATTTCGTTTGTACGAGACTTTAACGCATATATATGAAATTTCGTGCTCTTCCTGTGGTTACAAAAACACTCCAACCTCCAGGTGTATACTTCTCACTCTCCTCTGAGTTATTTTTATTTTCTGTAGTCAATGCTAAGCGAGAAAAAAGTGGTGTCATTTGGTAGCAATAAGGCAAGCGATTAACAGTGCACTTTTTAATCAAAACTAAGAACGTTTTCTATTGTAGTCAGTTAGTTGTCACGAAATTTCACGTGTTTTGAATGGAATATCAGCAGTTGCCTTTACATCTGGCATCAAATGTGAGTTGAGGAAGGGAAAACCAAAAAAGTATATTTCGCAACTTAAGTTTCAGTGAGGTGTCTGAAGAAATAAGAAGCCTCGATCCGACGTTAATCTCTAAATAATTACGTTCAACGAACTTCCAGTGAAGATTCCTTGTAGCGTCGAGAAAAAATAAAGAAATATATTTATCTAGAATTGAATACGTTTTAAGATTGTCTATTACTTACTGTTAAAACGTAGCATTTTCGTAGAAAATACGCGTTTAACATTAACCATCAAAAAATACAGTTCGTTGGTTCTCATTAGCTTTAAAACGATTTTAATGGCGGATATGGTCACTATGTTCAACACGGGAACGTCATAATTCGGACATTGTAATCAGGCAGAACTTGGGGTACGCGTTACAATTTTTGTAAGTATTGTGCTACTGTTATCCAACTCAGCATCAGTCCTAAATAAAATGTTGTACAAAAAGATAAATATCAAAATTCACAGAGTCAGTAACTATACAGAGCTACACACACACCCACACAGAGAGAGAGAGAGAGAGAGAGAGAGAGAGACAGATTATATACCTCTTCTCAGGGTAAGTTATTTTGCATTTAAACTTGCTCATATGTTTTGCAAATTACACTGACAGCATCCACGTGTGGACGGAACAGTTAATTCGGATACATATATATATATATATGTGTGTGTGTGTGTGTGTGTGTGTGTGTGTGTGTGTAACTCTGTACGTATAATGTGTGTGTATTATCGCATCCTGTAATCAACATCTTTCATCGAACACGAACTAGGATGACAGCAATGTCTTGCAGATGTCTTATGTAGCTCTTCCGAAAAGCAGATAACAGAGAAAAGTCTCACGTGTTTTAAATATTCATCCAGTGAGACATTTTGCTAGGCGATTAAGCTTTGTTGTTGTTGTGGTCTTCAGTCCTGAGACCTGTTTGATGCAGCTCTCCATGCTACTCTATCCTGTGCAAGCTTCTTCATCTCCCAGTAACTACTGCAACCTACATCCTTCTGAATCTGCTTACTGTATTCATCTCTTGGTCTCCCTCTATGATTCTTACCCTCCACGCTGCCCTCCAATACTAAATTGGTGATCCCTTGATGCCTCAGAACATGTCCCACCAACCGATCCCTTCTTCTAGTCAAGTTGTGCCACAAATTTCTCTTCTCCCCAATCCTATTCAATACCTCCTCATTAGTTATGTGATCTACCCATCAAATCTCCAGCATTCTTCTGTAGCACCACATTTCAAAAGCTTCTATTCTCTTCTTGTCCAAACTATTTACCGTCCATGTTTCACTTCCATACATGGCTACACTCCATACAAATACTTTCAGAAACGACTTCCTGACACTTAAATCTATTCTCGATGTTAACAAATTTTTCTTCTTCAGAAACGCTTTCCTTGCCATTACCAGTCTACATTTTATATCCTCTCTACTTCGACCATCATCAGTTATTTTGCTCCCCAAATAGCAAAGCTCCTTTACTACTTTAAGTGTCTCATTTCCTAATCTAATTCCCTCAGCATCACCCGACTTAATCCGACTACATTCCATTATCCTCGTTTTGCTTTTGTTGATTTTCATCTTATTCCCTCCTTTCAAGACACTGTCCATTCCGTTCAACTGCTGTTCCAAGTCCTTTGCTGTGTCTGACAGAATTACAATGTCATCGGCAAACCTCAAAGTTTTTATTTCTTGTCCATGAGCCGGCCGATGGTGGCCGAGCGGTTCTGGCACTACAGTCTGGAACCGCGCGACCGCTACGGTCGCAGGTTCGAATCCTGCCTCGGGCATGGATGTGTGTGTTGTCCTTAGGTTAGTTAGGTTTAAGTAGTTCTAAGTTCTAGGGGCTTATGACCTCAGCAGTTGAGTCCCATAGTGCTCAGAGCCATTTGAACCAATCTTGTCCATGGATTTTAATACCTACTCCGAATTTTTATTTTGTTTCCTTCACTGCTTGCTCAATATACAGATTGAATAACATTGGGGAGAGGCTACAACCCTGTCTCACTCCCTTCCCAACCACTGTTTCTCTTTCGTGCCTCTCGACTCTTATAACTCCCATCTGGTTTCTGTACAAATTGCAAATAGCCTTTCGTTCCCTGTATTTTACCCCTGCCACCTTCAGAATTTGAAAGAGAGTATTCCAGTCAACATTGTCAAAAGCTTTCCCTAAGTCTACAAATGCTAGAAACGTAGGTTTGCTTTTCCTTAATCTAGCTTCTAAGATAAGTCGTAGGGTCAGTATTGCCTCACGTGTTCCAATATTTCTACGGAATCGAAACTGATCTTCCCCAAGGTCGGCTTCAACTAGTTTTTCCATTCGTCTGGAAAGAATTCGTGTTAGTATTTTGCAGCCGTGACTTATATTCTGGTTCGGTGGTTGTCAGTCTGAGGTTATGGTCGGCTTTCTGTCTGCACTCTAGTTGCTGGTGAGGTCGCCACATGTTCCTAGCTTAGAGAAGGAACTGATGTTACAATCCATTGTACTCTCTCTGAATGAGCAATTTATTCATGATGGCGCTTTCATGCACTTTAAATTCTTTCATTTTTATGACTACTGATTGATTTTGTAACGGGTTGAATTTTGCGACCACATGGTCCGCGGTTCCCATTCAAGCCACTTAAGCCATCGGCATCCATGTCGATACTATACAAGCATGTCGTATCTCAACTTGTAGCCAATTAGTTCGATTGGATGAAACCGTTATTCTAGACCATGCTCCTCAACGTTGCCTATTTTGTACTCGTTTCGTGTTTATATGATGTAAGAACTTAATCCCTTGTATCGATTTAGCGAAGAATGGTATATTTACTACCATCATTTTACGATATCATGTGGATGACCCCCAAAAATAAAACGGTTTTCCGAATTCTTAATACACCCAAAAATATACGTTTGAAAGATCCGTATGATATTCACTGATTCATTTGTGTACGTCTACAGTTTGGTCCTGCAATAAATATTTCTTGACCACAGTGAAATTCTAACAAATATTGTGTCCATTCAACTATTTTCCGTCACAGTTTCCTTCCTTTTCTTTCACTACAAGTATGTGAACGTCCACAGCTTGTAACAGGTGATTAATATCCTCTATCTCGCAGTTTAACTGCTTTGTTCTCAACAAATGTTGCTCGACTTTTTTTCCTTTTAATACTACGTGCTTTTCAGCAGTGAAAGGTAAGTCGTCCAGTTGATGGTAACAAGCATCAGCATAATCACCAGTCTCATCAGACCATCTCTTATCAAGTATTCCATTATTAGCTTCTAACACTTCTCAGGTAAGATATTTTGCATTTAAACTTGCTCACAGGTTTTGCAAATTACTTTAACAGCATCCACGTGTGCATGGCACGGTTGATTCGCATAAGGATGTCTCCATTTACACTGACTATTCTTAGCTGCATTCTTTACAATTTGTTTATTTGTTTAATTCTCTTAATTAAATCAGTTGATATTTGTAAGACTGTGTTTCGTTGCGCTTTATATGGCAAATGTTGACTGTTGTCACCATATTCTACCGTCAGATGCGTAATTAAATCAGCCCGTCTGAATAATGGCATCAAACAATTTCCAAATATTGCAAGCGCAAATTCAAATACTAAATAATAATTTTCAGCTTCTGATTGGTAAATGTATGGGAGTTGTCCGTAGTCGTATATCCCGTAAACAAAGTCAGATGTGTGTTATACGACTGATCTGCAGTCTAAGTACTTTGGTAGGTGATAGGGGTCTCTACAAGAAATTGGCAGTATCCGGTGAGCAATGTGCTATTGTCCACATATCGTCAAAATATTGTGCTGGTGTGATGTTTCAAATGAAGGTCTCAGGGCGATGCAAAGCTGTTTTTTTTTGCAAAATCCTTTGACTACATAATTAACGAGACACAACTACGGTCATATATCTCGTACAAACGTTTTGAAATGAAAACGAATGGAGGTACGAATGTCGATACTAGGGAAGGTCAATGGCCGACTTCGATGCGTTAGGGGAATTCTAGGTAAATGTACTCATCTATAAAGCACACCTCGTGTGGAACACTAGTACGACCCATTCTTGAGTACTACTTGAGTAGTTGGGACACTAGCACTTTAGATTAAAGGAAGACATGGACGCAATTTATTTGTGATTTGCCAAAGTTGTGACCAGTAGTTTCGATTAACGCGAGAAGGTCACAGAGATACGTCGTAAATTCGAATGCGAATCCCTGGAAGAAAGGCGATGTTGTTTCCGTGAAACACAATTGAGAAACTTTAGAGAACTGGCATTTGAAGCTCATTGCAGAACGATTCTGTTGCCGCCAACGAACATTTCCGGTAAGGACGGCGAAGAAGAGAATATGAGAAATATCATGGCTGCTACGAAGCCGTGTAGGCAGTTGGTTTTGGCTTTTCCATTTGCGAGCTCACTGGTCTCTCATTCGGAAAGACAACAGTTCAAATTCCCACGCGACCTTTCTGTTTTAGATTATCCGTGATTTTCCCAAATCGTCTTCGGCAAAGGAAGTGATGATTTCTTTGAGAGGGCACGGACATTTTTCTTGCCCGTCGTTCCTTAATCTATCCTTAACCTCAGTTTCGAAATGACTGATGTCGACGGGACGTTGAATTATTTATGTTCGTTCCTTCCCCCATTCCAAATGTGAGAGGAATGGGAAAAGGAATGAGATGTAGTGGTACAAGGCACCTACTGTTTTGCACCGTATTGTGGCTTGCGGAGTATTTATGTAGACGTCAATCTGAATACGTGAATAAGGCTCAGGTAATTTGACACCCATGACAGGCCTCATTGACATAGGACGTAGAACATAGGTAGCCCGAATGGAAATAAGTTTGTGTGAATGGTGCCAGAATGTTGAATAACTGCCAGGCACTCGAAGAAAGAAAGAGTCAAAGACAGAAAGAAGGAAAGGAAGGGTGGCGTATGGAATTGTTAGCTGGAAAACAATGAAAGTAGATACAGCCGCCTAATCGGATAGACTTACTTCCTCCGCGCAAATCGACAGCTTTCCCCATTTTGTGCTAAATCAAATGGCTCTGAGCACTATGGGACTTAACATCTGCGGTCATCAGTCCCCTAGAACTTCGAACTACTTAAAGGTAACTAACCTAAGGGCATCACACACATCCATGCCCGAGGCAGGATTCGAACCTGCGACTTTAGCGGTCACGCGGTTCCAGACTGAAGCGCCTAGAACCGCACGGCCACAATTTTCCCGGTCATTTTGTGTTGAAATGTCTCTTAACGTGTTTAGTGTAGGAGACAGTATATAGGTGGTTGTATGGTGCAGTGTTATGTTTATGTTGCATAGTGATAAGGGAAGAGAGAGGGTGGAACGCAGTGCTGGCTCATAGCCTTCTCCTCTTGAATGTCTACTGAGTTGACAGAAAACTCTGAAAAGGTCTGGTCTTACGTTAAATTATGAAACGGTTCGAAGCTATGTGTCCAGACACTCTGTGACCGTAATGGCACTGAAGTAGAGGATGAGAAAGGAAAAGCCGAAATGCTAAATGTCTTTTTGCAAAACAGTTCCACAGAAGAAGACTGCACAGTACTTCCTCCTTTTAATGTTAGCATAAATGACAAAATAACATACATGGAATTAAGTGACTAAGGGATAGAAAAGCAACTGTAAGCGCTCAACAGAGTAAATGTCACTGGATCTGCCAAGATACGAATTCGATTCTAAGCAAAGTGTGTGAGACAAATTGTACTTCCTCTGACCGTGGTGTACCATAATTTTCTATATCAGCGAAGCGTTTGTAGTGATTGGAAGAAAACACAGGTCATTCCCGTTTTCAGGAAGGGTCGTCGAACAGACACAGAAAAGTATAGGCCTTTATTCTTGACGTCCCTGAGTTGCAGAATTTCGGAACGCGCTCTATGCCCGACTATTATGACATTTCTGGTGACTGCAAATCTATTCCGAAGGAGTCAACATGGGTAACGAAAACAACGATCGTGTGAAACTCAGGGCGCTCCCTTCGTCTGCGTGGTCTAGAAAGCAGTATATATCGGCCACCATTTAGATGCCGTTATCCTTGTCTTCTGGAAGGCGTTCAATACAGTTCCGCACTGCCGAACAAAATATGAGTGTGCGGAATAACGCAGCAGCTGTGTGACTGGGTCGAACAGTTTCCAGCAAACAGAATGTTTCGAGTCATACTGATCGGAGATAAGCCATCAGCCTTTACTGTAGTACAACATGGTGCAGAAAAATCAGGCGAAGCATTAACTTAAATATAATATAGAGGATTATGAGTACAGAGCGATCTGAGGCGCAACGACCACATAAAAGCACCTGTAAAATAGAAGCCAGACTGAGATTAGAGGAATCCTCACGAAATGTAGTCCACCAATAACCGAATATTGCTAGTCATTTTTGCATCCGTACTAGACAGGACAGGTAGATGAAGCAGAGAGGATACAAAGAAGAGCAGTACATTTCGTTACTGGTTCATTTAGTAAACGCGTAATTGTCACGCAGATGCTTAGCCAACTCCGGTCACAGACGCTACACGAGAGGCGTTCTGCATCACGGGGTGGTTTAACGCTAAAGTTCTGAGACCATACGTTCGCAGAAGAGCCAACCAATATATTGCTTCCTCTCATGTTCACTATGTGTTCAAAATTATCTGGAAAACCCCAAAAACATACGTGTTTCATATTAGGTGCATTCTGCTGCCAACTACTGCCAGGTACTCCATATCAGCGACCTCAGTAGTCATTGACATCGTGAGAGAGCAGAATGAAGCGCTCCGCGGATCTCACGGATGTGGTCAGCTGACTGGGTGTCACTTGTGTCATATGTCTGTACGCGAGAGTCCATTGTTTCCGATATGATAGTGAAGTGGAAACTTGAAGGGACACGTACAGCAGAAAAGCCTACAGGTCGACCTCGTCTATTACCTGACAGAGACCGCCGACAGTTGAAGAAGGTCGTAATGTGTGATAGGCTGATCTACCCAGATCATCACACAGGAACCAAAAACTGCATCAGGATCCGCTGAAAGTACTATGACAGTTATGCGGGAGGTGAGAAAACTTGGATTTAATGCTCGAGCGGCTGCTCACAAGCCACACATCACCCCGGTAAACGTCAAACGATAACCCTCTTAGTGTAAGGAGCGTAAACATTTGACTATTGAACAGTGGAAAAACGTTGTGTGGTGTGTCTCGTTTCAACGACCGCTGGAAGACTGGTATTTGGCCATTACTCCTTATCGTGGTTAATATTATTCAGTCTGTGTGAGCCGGTCTAGCTGATGAACAAAATGTGTTCCTTGAACTGTGTAACTGCAGTGTTGAACACACTTTATGCGGAAAAAGTAGTAACTACTAAGATTAACATCAGCAGCACAGTCGAAAAACGGAGTATAGGAATAAATGCAACCAATAAGGTATGAGCAATAGTAATAACACCAGCGATTGCTAAACATCTTGACACAAGTGGAATATCCCGTGCCACAAAGTTATTTGTTACCAAACTTTGTTTGGTTTTTACGCATATAACCTCCTGTAAGAATTCGAGACACACAGCTCCTTTAAAAAAAAATGGAAAAAAAGGGACATGTGCATGTCGCAACGATTGAGGCGGTGTACAGACGCTCCGACAACGTACTCGCTCTCGGAAGGACGTGCAGTGGAAATGATCAATGATTCACTTCGCTACATATTTTACTTCTCGATACACTCAAATAAATGCATTACTTGATACATCTATCAGACATTTTACAAACTTTGGTTCTTGACTATGAGTAACTAAGTTGTAGAGTATGATTTTACTTACGTGTAGATGTAAAGAATGTGTAATAAGAAATCATTTCACAATAACAATCAAACCACTAGGGATTGTCTTAAACACATTTTTCGGAAAACGTCTGAGATGATTACTATCATTATTTATATAATTTTGTATTTCAGTTTGTTAAGCGTCTGTAATGTTATTGCTGTAAAATATTAACGACGTTTAACTTTTCTCTCCGAATATAAAGATAGATGTATAAATATAGAGATCCTTTGCGTTGCGAGCTGAGCGTGGTTGGCGCAGGTCATCACTACACTGTTCTGTAATGCGATATGGCGTGTTTACACTGCTCTGAACCGTAATGTTGTGCACAGTACAGTAACAGCGTAGTTTGTTCTGTTATTTGCAAAGTTCAAATGCTTTCCCACTCGAAGCTAGAAATTGTTATGGTAACAGTAAATTACTTATTTGAAGAAGATCTACGATAATCTATAATAGTTTATTTCTAAAATTTATGCATGAATAATCAAAAATCCGGATTGCTCGTAGCAAATATGAAACATACCCAGAATTTGGTACAGTTGACAGGAGCTTCGAGACGACAACAGGAAGGAAATAAGCTAAATAATTTACTTCATTTCAAATGATGGTGCTTAGTTATGTGCACTAATTCGCAGCTTCATTCTATTTCGTCATATCCAGCTCTCCGAAATGCTCCCAATTAAAGACTTAAGAACAAACCTAGAGGGATGAGCTCAAAGACGTGTTTTAAATACTCGTCATTGTATCAGAATATGGTCCCATAAGGTACGCCTACATTTGCTTTGGAACATTCCACAAGATTCCATTCAAAAGAACATGTCGTAATTTTTTAGCAAGTCTCTTCCCATTAAGAACAAATAGTTAATCTCTAATGTTATGTAGTGTAATGGGATGTTAAAAGTCAATCTTCCTTTCTTGTATGCAGCAATTTGATATGACATTCTTTGACAAATTAGCTGTCCTTTAAACAGATCCCACTCATATTCTATTTCAATTCGGCCAGACAAATTCCGTCACTCTACAGTGTAATAAATGACAGCTGACGGTAGACTTTATTCAGTCAGAAATTTAATACAAACTCTGACAGGGAATAAAACGCGTCATAGCCGTCGCTTTGTTATATTTAATTGGAGGTATTTCTCTGTAGCGTGGTTTAAACTCATGTCTGTTATTCCAACGGTCCGAAAATTAAGCTTTTAAATGTTAGAGCTGTTTAGATTCCAGTGGAATATTTGAGCTTCGTTTCTAGATCTATTAAAACTGTCGGCCAAAAAATAATACGTAATATACAATGTGGAACACGTTTCATTAAAAATTTCTGATTTCCTTTGTCATTTTATCATTCATGGTTTATTGGTGTGGATTCTGGTCTCACACTGATGACTGAACGTTTTTGGAGTGTTACCTAGCATGACTAGGATTTTTTCATACTTTATGTTAAGCTAGAAGCAATGTGATTCCAAGCAATTTCTTTTTCACAATTTTCTGATCGAATTTACTACACAATAATTACTTCAGTTTACGATACTCGTAGAGGCAGCGAAAATTTTGTGACACATACCCCGAGCTTCACCATCCGCTGTGCTTTATACGTGTCGTAACATAAACTATGATTTAACGTTAATCTTTGTTGCTCCTGATAGTCAGAAGGTGACGAGTGAGTTTCTTAGCTTAGGCGGGGGGGTTCGAAAATATATTATACCCAACAGAAACATGTCCAGAGGTAAAGCAATCTGGTGGCTTATATATGTCTTCGTTGATGACAGCTACACTTTCTGCTTAAGGTAACTTATAAAATATTGTAACAATGTTTTGTTGCGAATGTGTTCCACAAATGACGCAGTTCATAAATTTTTATATAATGTTGCCTAAAAGTAGGACAGATATACCTCTTCGACGACCAGTGTCTGTACTTTGCTAACGAGTGAAACCTACTACTTTTCTAGTTCTTCTTAACTAACGTGAGCTAAATACGCATCTGGTATGACTTCATTGAAAATGCACTGAGGATATTTAGCCTTTGATACAAAATTTTGATGCATGGAAGAAAAGTGACGTGATCTGACTGCTATTTGGCTGATATACACAGAAATAAGAGAGGCTTCATAGGTCAAGGAGAAATTGAAGGAGAGTCAGGACGTGTATTTAAGTAAATACAACTTTACGATCAGCACATTCTACTCACATGAAACGAACTACAAGTATATTTTTACTCTGTACAGCAGAGAGAATACGTGCAATGAAGATTTGAAACTTAACTTTGAATGGTCAAACGCCTATTCACAATGAATATGAGGTACAATAATCATTCCGAACATAAACAGCATCAGTAGGCATTCTCGCAATTCTCAGCAACACAAACCTATTTTATACTTGCTGCACAACGCATCAAAAGATTTTGAAAATATTTCTGCTAATGTTAGTTGGTGATTTAAGCAACAATGCATGAGCACATGGAAACACTGCAAGGAAACGTGTTAATTTTTCAGGAATGACTGTGGGGTCAAAATAACTGAAGAGAAACTTAGAGTAACTTCTTATTATTAGTCAATAAACACGTGAGAAATTTCGATAGAAAGGTCACACTGTCCTCTAACAAACCTCGTAAAAGAAAATTCCACAAAGCATTTGAATTGAACGAAAAGGAACACTCATAATCTAAAATTGCCGTGGCAATAATAAATAAGACGGCTAGCAAAGTGTGTTAATCACGGACGAATAAATCCATGTAATACCGATATTGATCCTTGAACGTGGAAAAACTAGTCTTATCAACGGATTTAGCCTTGGTCAAAAAGATGGTACATCTATAAAGCACAAACCGAATTAAATACCACGCCACAGCGCAAATTACGAGCCACGATTGTATGTTGCACCCCAGAAATGGCCATCGAAATGAAACGTCAGACAAAGCCATATAAATAGTGCAGGCAGCGTCCTCGTATGCAGCTAGCCCCGACGCTGCCATAAAGAAAAATGTACTTTGGCTGCCCGTCTACTTAGGCAAGGAGCGCAGACTCTGTTGCTCTAAGACAAGTATGTGCTCAAAAAATGGCCGTGACTGAAATATGAATTAGTATCCATGTTATGCATGAGAAATCGCACTCTAGGATTTACAGTTCTGGTCATGAAAGTAAAGTACACTGGTAACTATGAGTAAAGTAGAAGGATTAATACCTTTTTGAGACGCTCTGAATAAGATTGTGCACTCTAAAAACACGCAAGAAAACTACACCGCTTCATTCAAGCTTTGCAGTCCTAGCAAAACCACTTCATTTCGTCATGTGGATTCAAGAGCGGTAAGGAGTATCAAAACGTCTTCGATTGTAGCATAATTCATCCGTAACTCATTGGAACAACCTGCGGTCTAGTGGGCAACAGCCCGGCGACAAGGTTTGAGTCGTATCTATCGTAGTGCAATGTTTTTGGCTTATTTAATTTGTTTAGTAACGAACAGTTCACGGTTCTTATTTTCGGCAATCAAAAAGCACAGCTTGTACCTCATTTATTCTTGATGTCATATCCAAAGACCTTCAACTTCAATCAGTGACTGCTACCTAAAGGGAAGGAAGTCCATGGCGTTGGTAATAAGTCGCTATCTAGCACCTCTCCCCAGGCAGTTATGGTGACGTTCCTAAGGTCATCACGGGTTTTTGGCATGGGGTCAAGCTAATTTTCTTGCCTGTTCCGCTTCGTCGCTGCACATCCGTTTTGAACAGGGATTAGGTTCGGTGCAGTAGAAGGCTAATCGAGCTATCTCTCTTCCGAAAACCGCTGCTGCACTCTCTCTGACTTATGTGTATCAGACTGGTCACGTAGGAAACCGATTACTCCATCAGGTTATGGTTGTCGCAATGAGGAGACCGTAATATTACTCATAATATGGTTACACCGCGTAGTTTCATGTCGACCATCTCTCCTGCGAAGCATTCAAAGTCCACGGAAACACTTCCAGCCCCAAATCTGTCGCAAAAACACACGGTCCCTGCGAGATGACTCATGGATGTATGTGGGATTGAAGCCGAAAACTTGCGACCTTTACAAGCCATAATTCTTTGAGGACAAAACGATCCGCCGGAAAATACCACGTTTCAAAAGTAACGGCTGATACTGTATTCAGCAAACGCTAATCGGTAGAGTCACCACCAGTGAACCTGTTTGATATCAGCACGTTTGCTAAATTTTTACCAAAGAAAACTTTCCAAACAACTGCATGTTTTCAGAAGGTATTTTATTTAGACTACCAGTTCCGGCATGTCATTAATGTCATCTTTCGGCACTTACATGTTAAAAACGAGCATACACATAGCGTATGTCAAAGATGCTGCACTTGACATTACAGAAAATGAAGCGTAATAATAAAAAAAGTCCTTAAAACCTACAAAATGCAATTTTCAGCGTTAATAAAACTACCTGTGCACAGCAAAATACAGTATGTACTCATACTGGTTACAATATAAACTCAATATTTTGACGTCGCAGGGTCATAATAGAATATGCCCAAGATTACAAAAAAACGAAAAAGATAAGCAATATAAAACTCAGAAGCCCAAATGAATAAGACCTGTCTATTTTTTCTTCTTTCTTTTTCTAGTATTAGCTTTTTATATTGTATATCATTTTCAATATTTTTTATTTTTTACATATAAACATATAAAAACATTTATAATCCTTATAAGTGAATAACGCCCTGTTGCTTAGGAAAACCTATACTCATTCACATTAAAACGTCGTGATAATCTTTGTTGTACACAGTACTGTTCTTATCTACCGCATAAGTATTATCACCACTGATCATATATCAAAATTAATTTTCACAGCATAATATTTCAGCCAGATACAAAACCTAACAGCCGATAAATTACTAAGTGAATAACGATATGCAAAGAACTTACGAGGAATACCACTAAAATACATAGATAGCATAATGCTGTATACGAAATAAAAAAAAAAGATATGAGACATGTCCCTCAAACATCAATGAAATGGCGTGCTAATACTAGCGTGGTACAAACATATTACCATATTAACCGAGAGAGTGCTCCGAAAACGTCAGTTGACTGCGTAATTACTATTTCCTTGGGAATATAAGATGCCACTCGATCACCCTATTTATAAAATGATGAAAAGCATCCCAATAGGACCTGATACATAACAAGTTGTATCGCAATACGGGGTGTGGAGGTGGAATAGACTAATAGTAAAGTGAGTGTGCGGATATCCACAAGGCCCCAGAGTATAAGCTGACTAATAAAGCAACATACTGGCGGAAAAGTGGGCAACAGTTTTGAGAGAAGAAAAGAGTTGTTAAATAACCTGACACTATAGACCAATCACGGAATGAAACAAAACTAATTCAGAGACTCCTAAAACAACTAATGCAGTAGCACAATCCTAATATGCTAGTAGTCTCTAGCCACACATAACAGTAGCACATAGCATACTCAAAACTCACAGCTGTCATCAGGTCGACTCAACAAAAAATAATTGAAAATGGTAAAATCCATGTATATGCTATGAACATCATGAAATTCGCTATACTATGTAATGGTGAATTAAAAATCACATAGCTACGGCTATACCGAACCAGGCAAAACACAACTTATGGGATGCAGTCCTGAAACACCGAATATGCCACATGTAACCCAGGGAATCTGTCAGTTTGTGTCTAGAAATGTAACCGGCTAAAAATGATAAGCAAACGACTTGATTACGATAAATAAAAGCATAGGGTAACAGCAACAGCCTCGCCGTCTTAAATATCAAAGAGACATCATTATCATATGGAAAATCTTACCTTAGAGCGTATAGCCGTACAGGAGATCAAAACATGATCCATAATAAGAAGTTGCCACATTCCAATAGTATGGAGCATTACAAAGCGAAATTCGCAGTGTTGCAAGGATATCGAAGATCTATGATATAAACCAGTACTCATGACAAGGGGACGTAACACACGTCACAGCCAGACAAACCAGTGTATTGGACAGGAATATTAAGATTGGAGCCAGCCGGAGTGGACGAGCGGTTCTAGGTGATACAGTCTGCAACCGCGCGACCGCTACGTTCGCAGGTTCAAATCCTGCCTCGGGCATGGATGTGTGTTTTGTCCTTAGGTTAGTTAGGTTTAAGTAGTTTTAAGTTCTAGGGGACTGATGACCTCAGAAGTTAAGTCCCATCGTGCTCAGAGCCATTTGAGCCATTTTGAACCATTAAGATTGGAAGTTACTATCAAGGTGATGCACTGGTTCGTCTGGCTATGCCATATCGTAGATCCGCTTATTATGAGTACAGGTATGTCTCACACATATCGCTTTATAACGCTGCATGCTACTGGTAAGTAGCACGTCTTTATTATTGGTCATGTTTTTATCTTTTGTAAGCTTATACACATCTAAGATAAGAATTTCCTTCATATTTAGAACAGTGAGGTGGTTGCTGTTATTCTATGGTTTCATTTGTTGTGATCAGTTCGTTTGCACACCATTTTCAGCCGGTTAAACTTTCTGACACAAACTGTTATGTTCTCTGAGTCACATATGGGGTAACTGGTGTTTCGCTTGGTTTAGTACAGTTGTAGCTTGGTGATCCTTACTTCACCGAACACCTTATGGAGAATTTCATGGTGTTCTTACCATACATGTGGATTTTATGACTTTTAAGGATTTTGTACTGATGTCGACAGGATGAGAGCTGTGAGTTTTGAATATGTTAGTTGCTATTGTTGTGGGTCACAAGTTTTACTGTGTGCCTCGTAACTCCTGGCTTACGTAGGCATTTGCGTCTACATTCATTGTTTTTATCGAATTGGTTCTACTTATTATTAAAAGGCTTTGGTTTAGCATAGTTCCACTCCATGACTGTTCTATAGTAATGGGTCAGATAACAACTTTTTTCGCTCAAACATATTGGCCCTTTGTGCGCCAGTATGTTACTTAATTAGTGGGCCTGTACTTCGGTGTTTTGTTGGTTTTCGGCACACTCACCTTACTGTTAACCGATTCCGCCCTCACACTACCTCTTGCGAAGCCCGCCCGGTTGGCTGTGTGGTCTAACGCACGGCTTTCCGGGCGGGAAGGAATGCCTTGTTCCTGGCACAAATCCGCCCGGTGGATTTGTGTCGAGGTCCGGTGAACTGGCCAGTCTGTGGATGGTTTTTAGGCGGTTTTCCATCTGCCTCGGCGAATACGGGCTGGTTCCCCATATTCCGCCTCAGTTACACCATGTCGGCGATTGCTGCGCAGACAAGTTCTCCACGTACGCGTACACCACCATTACTCTACCACGCAAACATAGGGGTTACACTCGTCTGGTGTGAGCCGTTCCCTGGGGGAGGGGGGGGGGTCCACCGGGGGCCGAACCCCACGATAACCCTTGGTTCGGTGTGGGGCGGTCGAGGGGTGAAGTGGACTGCGGTAGTCGTCGTGGGATTGTGGACCATTGCGGTTGCGGCGGGGACGGAGCCTCTCCGTCGTTTCTAGGTTCCCGGTTAACATACAATACAATACAATACATACCTATGCGAAATGGCTTGCTACTTTTCAGTTCCTATTCAGATGGGTTTCGTCATTTCATAAGTAAGTCGGTGGTATGATAGCCTATATTCCCAAGGAAATATTAATTAGATAGTAAACTGAGATTTTCGGATGACTCCCATTCGCTAATGTGGTATTGTGTTCATTATTTGTTCCACTCTCGTATTTCCCTGCCGACTGAATGATGTTTAAGGGACACAAAGTCACATCTTTCCATTTTGTGATTTGGTGTACAACATTATGTCCTCATAGGTAAGAGTGTTCCTCACAAATTCTTTGCATGCTGTTATCGACTTAATAATTTGACAGCCTTTGGGTCTTGGCTCTAGTTGAGTTTTCAGACGTTGTGAAAACAAAATGTGAAATATGACTAGTGGTGATAATACTTAGGTGATAGACGCATACATTACTATGTACTCCACAGGTAATAAAGTGGCGTTTTAATTTGAATGAGGATAGGTACTCCTACGAAATAGGGTATTTTTCACCTCTAAAAGAATTATGAAGGTTTTTATACAAAAATAAAGTAAAAATTGTAAAAAAAATTATAAAATAGGAAAGAAACAGAAAAAAATCAACTTGATATGCATTATTCGTTTGCGCTTCTTATTTTGTATTTTGTCTGTTTTTTTCTCTTTGTTTGTAAGATTTGGCATTTTCTGTTATAATTCTGTGTTGTCAAAGTAGTTAGTTTCGATGCTGTTCCGTAAGTGTCATATTCTGCTTTATGTGTTTTCTGTGCGCAGGTGCTTTTCTTGTCGCTGGAAACTGCATTTTCTTGGTTTTAAGGACTTTTTTAGTGCTACACGTAACTTTTGGACAACCATGGTACATCCTGAGATACATCACATGTGTACTCTTTTTTAACATGCGGGAGTCTGAAGATGGCATTACCTAGATGCCGAAAATGGTCGCCAAAATAAAAACGTACGGCTGTTCGGTGACTTTTTGTTGGTAAATGTCTGAAAGGCCGCTCTCTTGTATACATGATGGATCATCAGAGATCGTTTGCTAGATGGTTTGGAATCCCGAAACTGACGTCAAATCATATCCACCTACCCGAGAAACGCAGTAGTGCGACACGTCTAAGAGAAGAATTTTGCCGTAACATGTTGACAAGTTCACTATCCTGCGTAGGTGTTGTTACCCGCAAACGTCCACGCCCCACACGCGTAGAGGATTCTCCAGTGGCTCGATAACGTTTTATCGATTGTCGCACACTGTGTTCAGGAACGTCTTACTGTGTTCCAGCCTCCAACGTCGTCAAATTCCTTTATTTCGCAAGTGTAACGAAGCAGTGAAGAGCGAGCAGTTGACAATGAGCATGGCGCTTGAATAATGTGACTCGACTGAAAGTAATGTGGAGCAGGTACTTGACCATGTTGGTTTATTGCCGTTCTATGTTAAAGAACAGGTTAAGTTTTCACAACACGATCTGCACACATACACTGAAAGCAACCATACGGTGCGCGTCGGAGCGTACACTGTGCCACTACTAGCCATTTCCTCTCCTGTTCCGGTAACAAATAGAGCGAGAAAAACCGACTATCTTTATGCCTCTGTACGAGCCATAGATTTCCTTGTCTTGTCTTCGGGGTCTTTACGCGAAATGAAAAATCGTGCCAGTAGAATCGTTCTGAGATCAGCTGCAAATACCTGTTTTCTAAATTTTCTCAATAGTAGTTCTCGAAAAGAATGTTACCTTCCCTCCAAGGCATCCCCATTTGAGTTCCTTAAGGATGTCAATGTACCTGCGTGTTGTTCGTATCTACTAGTAATATATGTTGTTGTTGTTGTGGTCTTCAGTCCTGAGACTGGTTTGATGCAGCTCTCCATGCTACTCTATCCTGTGCAAGCTTTTTCATCTCCCAGTACCTACTGCAACCTACATCCTTCTGAATCTGCTTAGTGTATTCATCTCTTGGTCTCCCTCTACGATTTTTACCCTCCACGCTGCCCTCCAATACTAAATTGGTGATCCCTTGATGCCTCAGAACATGTCCTACCAACCGATCCCTTCTTCTGGTCAAGTTGTGCCACAAATTTCTCTTCTCCCCAATCCTATTCAATACTTTCTCATTAGTTATGTGATCTACCCATCTAACCTTCAGCATTCTTCTGTAGCACCACATTTCGAAAGCTTCTATTCTCTTCTTGTCCAAACTATTTATCGTCCATGTTTCACTTCCATACATGGCTACACTCCATACGAATACTTCCAGAAATGACTTCCTGACACTTAAATCAATACTGGATGTTAACAAATTTCTCTTCTTTAGAAACGCATTCTTGCCATTGCCAGCCTACATTTTATATCCTCTCTACTTCGACCATCATCAGTTATTTTGCTCCCCAAATAGCAAAACTCCTTTACTACTTTAAGTGCCTCATTTCCTAATATAATTCCCTCAGCATCACCCGACTTAATTAGACTACATTCCATTATCCTTGTTTTGCTTTTGTTGATGTTCATCTTATATCCTCCTTTCAAGACACTGTCCATTCCATTCAATTCAATTGCTCTTCCAAGTCCTTTGCTGTCTCTGACAGAATTACAATGTCATCGGCGAACCTCAAAGTTTTTATTTCTTTTCCATGAATTTTAATACCTACTCCTAATTTTTCTTTTGTTTCCTTTACTGCTTGCTCAATATACAGATTGAACAACATCGGGGAGAGGCTACAACCCTGTCTTACTCCCTTCCCAACCACTGCTTCCCTTTCATGTCCCTCGACTCTTATAACTGCCATCTGGTTTCTGTACAAATTGTAAATAGCCTTTCGCTCCCTGTATTTTACCCCTGCCACCTTTAGAATTTGAAAGAGAGTTTTCCAGTCAACATTGTCAAAAGCTTTCTCTAAGTCTACAAATGCTAGAAACGTAGGTTTGCCTTTCCTTAATCTTTCTTCTAAGATAAGTCGTAAGGTCAGTATTGCCTCACGTGTTCCAGTGTTTCTACGGAATCCAAACTGATCTTCCCCGAGGTTGGCTTCTACTAGTTTTTCCATTCGTCTGTAAAGAATTCGCGTTAGTATTTTGCAGCTGTGACTTATTAAGCTGATAGTTCGGTAATTTTCACATCTGTCAACACCTACTTTCTTTGGGTTTGGAATTATTATATTCTTCTTGAAGTCTGAGGGTATTTCGCCTGTTTCATACATCTTGCTCACCAGATGGTAGAGTTTTGTCAGGACTGGCTCTCCCATGGCCGTCAGTAGTTCCAATGGAATATTGTCTACTCCGGGGGCCTTGTTTCGACTCGGGTCTTTCAGTGCTCTGTCAAACTCTTCACGCAGTATCATATCTCCCATTTCATCTTCATCTACATCCTCTTCCATATCCATAATATTGTCCTCAAGTACATCGCCCTTGTATAGACCCTCTATATACTCCTTCCACCTTTCTGCTTTCCCTTCTTTGCTTAGAACTGGGTTTCCATCTGAGCTCTTGATATTCATACAAGTCGTTCTCTTATCTCCAAAGGTCTCTTTCATTTTCCTGTAGGCGGTATCTATCTTACCCCTAGCGAGATAGGCCTCTACATCCTTACATTTTTCCTCTAGCCATCCCTGCTTAGCCATTTTGCACTTCCTGTCGATCTCATTTTTGAGACGTTTGTATTCCTTTTTGCCTGTTTCACTTACTGCATTTTTATATTTTCTCCTTTCATCAATTAAATTCAGTATTTCTTCTGTTCCCCAAGGATTTCTACTAGCCCTCGTCTTTTTACCTACTTGATCCTCTGCTGCCTTCACTACTTCATCCCTCAAAGCTACCCATTCTTCTTCTACTGTATTTATTTCCCCCATTCCTGTCAATTGCTCCCTTATGCTCTCCCTGAATCTCTGTACAACCTCTGGTTCTTTTAGTTTATCCAGGTCCCATCTCCTTAAATTCCCACCTTTTTGCAGTTTCTTCAGTTTTAATCTACAGGTCATAACCAATAGATTGTGTTCAGAGTCCACATCTGCCCCTGGAAATGTCTTACAATTTAAAACCTGGTTCCTAAATCTCTGTCTTACCATTATATAATCTATCTGATACCTTTTAGTATCTCCAGGGTTCTTCCATATATACAACCTTCTTTCATGATTCTTAAACCAAGTGTTAGTTATGATTATGTTGTGCTCTGTGCAAAATTCTACAAGGCGGCTTCCTCTTTCATTTCTGTCCCCCAATCCATATTCACCTACTATATATATATATAGAGAGAGAGAGAGAGAGAGAGAGAGAGAGAGAGAGAGAGAGAGCAGGCTGTCACGTAATTTCCTCGACGTTTTACTTTAATACGACCTGGTACGGATCCCAAGCCCTCGAGCAATACTCAAGAATGGGTCACATAAGTATCCTTTACGGGTGAACCACACTTTCCCAAAACAAAAGTCAACCATTCGCCACCCGTACTGTAGTTCTAACAGGCTCGTTCCCCTTCAAATCGCCTGGATTTTTAATGGATGCGACTATGTCAAGCAGCACATGAGTAATGCTGTATTGTATCATTACGAATTGACCTTCATCTGCATTAACTTACGTTTGTCCGCGTTTAGAGCTAGGTGACATTCAACTCATCAACTAGAAATTCTATGTAAAATGTAACCCCCTACAGTGACTCTACGACGACACCTTCCCACACATTACAGCATCATCAACAAGTATAGGGCTGCTCTTCCTGTACGTCAGACAATTTGTGGTTATCGAGAATAAGACCGATCCAATCACACTTCCTTGCTACTCTTCTCTCGATACACTTATCTCTGATGAACACTCAGCATCGAGGATAACACACTTGGTTTTGTTTTGAGCTACTTACATACCTGGGAACCTATTCAGTACGATCGTACCTTTGTTAACAGTCTGCAGTAGAGTACCACGTCAAATACTTTGCGGATGCCTAGGAATATGGGACCTGCCTGTCGCAATTCATCCGAGAAAAGTATAAACTGAGTTTCACACGAGCTGAAATAGTGCTCATTCGTAGACATAAGCTTTTTCGTCTCACGCAAATTTATTATATTCGAAATCAGAACATGTTCAAGAAACTTGCAGAAAATCGATGTTAAGGATATCTGTCTTTAATTCTGCGGGTCCGTTATTTCCTTTCTTATATACAGGAGTCATATGTACTTTTCTCCAGTCACTTGCGAGTACGCTTTGGACGACAGATCCGCGACAAATCAAAGCTAAGATTATTACCAACGCCGTGCAGTACTCTTTGTAAATCGAATTGGGATTCAATGCGGATATGGCGACTTATTTGTTTTCAACTCTTTCCTTTGTTTCTCTACGCCTACGTCCACACGATAGACTTTGAAATGATCAAACTCCGATATGAGTGTACGATTTTCACGCATGAACGATTTCTCAAGGAGGAAATTGAAAAGTTTGGATTTCCTTTAGCTATCTTCTACTGTCACACTCGAATAGCTAGCGAGTGATTCAATAGAAGCCATAGACCCCTCTTACATGCTGCAGATCTAGCTCGCTGTGACAGACTGCCAGTCTGTTACCGAGTGATATCTATGAAACTGTGTATAATTATAGCGTATTATGTCAGACAGATGTCGTAAGTTTAAGATTTAGACTCCAGAAAGTTCATTCTTCATCATAAGTGACTGTCGTTGACCTATACCCAAAATTCCACTCTAACTGTGGGAAATTAGCTGCACACCATCGAAATGCGTTTCATACTATACATCGAGGGCTTGATAAACAACAAATCGTTGAACCACAACAATGTGGCTGTTAAGGGGGAAGGATGAAATCATATGTACCGGACATAAGACACTTTTCATAACGACTACTAGTTGTTTATTCAGTTGTAGTCACATTTACGAGTTTCTGTGTATTCATTTAAAAGTCACTATATCTACAGATACCATCACCCTAATCTATTTGCAGAAAAGATTTTGTGCCTTCTTGGAACAAATCTGAAACCTGCGAAGATGAATTATCTAAAATTTTCAAGTGTATTTCCTTGTCTGCATGTTCTCAAAGTAAATAGATATTACCGCGTATAGCATGTCAGTACTGTACAGGGCGTTAACTCTGGCTACTATTTCCGTCGCCCTATTTTTGTGCTGTCAAGCGTATCTTCACTGCATAGCCAATGACTGGCATTCATAACAAACGAAACTCTAGCACAGTATCCTTCTGCAACTCGACAGCGAGTAATGACTCTCATAAAGATAAATTATTTCAATGAGTTTCTAATTGATGGCTTTCAAAATGATTGCAAATAATACATATATACAAAATGTTGAAACCACAAAAGAATCGGTAGATGACTTCAGAACGCAAGAGGTTTTGCAATCGCCAAGGTGCTGGTTCGAAACTCGCTAGTGACAACGTATACTTATTTTAATTCCATATTTATTAAAAAATGGTAATGCTGCGTAACAAATATTGAATCGCCATTCTTTCGTACAAAACTATCATCTATCTGTCCGCAATACTCGCATTTTAGTGCTAATAGTAATTACAAGTAAGGGAGAGTGGATTTTATTTTGAAAATTATGATTCATTATGTAACAGTACAGTGACATTTGCCTTTCTTTATTTCCAGGATAAGTGATAAATTAAAAATATGGAACTAGGGTGATGTGATATAAATGTTTTCTGCGTGGCAGGCAATAGGCTACAAATGGGAGAAAATCATTATTTTAATTGTTTTTGGAGAAGAAGGTAGTAAGACGGTCCTAGTCGCCACCCGGATGCATACTCCAGCGGTGGTAATAGGTGGACAGAAGATGTATATGCGGTGGAGGAGAGCAATAATTATCCCAGCAATTTGGTATCCCAGATACTGGTGCCGTGCTGCAAAGAGGAGAGGTATTTATTAAAACTATGTACTTGCTTGTCTTTAAACTGTGTTCCTTTCCGATTGACATGTATTGTATTGACGTTAGGCCAGGATAAATATTTATAATATTTCATGAACGGTTACACATATCGAAACACAGTTTCCGGCAGATGTTAGAGTGTCGAGGGCCACGAAAGGTTTGCTTGGTTAAAGTTATTAGCACTGCTGTCAACTGGGATATTGAAGCGAGTACGTTTTTTAAATGAAACCGTATACTTATGATAACTGCGTTCGATTGCTCTTGAAAAAACAATTACAGTGATATAGCGTTTGTTACTGTTGACGATGAAACCTGACGTAAAAAATTCGAGAAATGTCCCAGAATTTGAGAGCACGATGGCCGGAAACGGCACTAGGGGTTCAAACACCGCCAAGCAGCGCTCTCCTACTATGCTGTGTCGGAATGTCAACACATTTTACTGTTTACTTGTCTGGACTGCAGACCGCTCATTTCTGCTTAAACACTCATTGCTTGTAGACATGCAAACCGATGACGAGAAGTTGGATATACTACTTCAATATGGTGAAAGAAATTACGTAAAAATAGTAAAGAGATATAGTACTAGCTATTTGTTTTGCTAACGTCCCGTCGCGCCAGGCAATTACATGAATTATTAAGACGCTAGTCTGCCAGAACGTCAAAAAGAGAACAAGAAAGAAGACTGCAAGTGACAGAGAACACGAAGAAATTGTACTGGCTGCGACGCTAAAGACCTCACAGTGGTACGAGACGTATGGCCAAGGAATGTGGAATCAGCCAGACGAGTGTCGTTCCCATTCTGCATCGACAGCATTTCCGTCGTTATTATCTGTCACTGTATCACGCACTCCAAGACAGTAATTTCGAACATCGTACAGAATTTTGGCGGTTTGCCTATCAGCAAGTGAGAGACGACCCTACGTTTTTCCAGTATGTGCTCTTCACCATGAAGCAAAGTTTACTAACCACGCTAAAGTAAATTTAAATAACATGAATTACTGGACAGGCGAAAACCCTCACTGGCTTCATCAGGTGCAACATCAATGGCCGTTGATCGTAAACGCACGATGCGGCATCACAGGAAATCATACTGTGGGACCTTACTTCACCTCAGCCGTTCTAAGTGGACATTCGTACGCACACTTTCTGACGTACATTCTGCCGGTTCTTCTAGAAGAGGTACGAAATATTCTACAGTGTATGTGGCTGCAACGCAACGGTTCTCTAGCTCATTCGTCCCCTGTTTTAGCGCAAATACTTAATGAGAATTTCCCTGCACATTCGATAGGACGAAATTCTATTGCCGATTGACCTACGAGGTTCCCCAATTTGATGCCTTTCTTTGGGGAGTACTCAAATATGTAGTCTATGACGAAATCCCAATTACGCAAGACGATGTGTGTCGTCGAGTTGACAGTGCATGCTTTACCATATAATCCACTGTAATTAGGTCTGTTCATCTTTCTTTCGAACGGGGATTACGAATGTACCTTTCAGTCCATGGTCAACAATTGAAGTACATGCTTCAAAAAAGGATAAAGTTATATTTTTGGAAGACAAAACTTTTGTTCTGTGATTTGGGTAGTCACTAAATCATTGATAGTAAATTGTTTATTTCATTCACGTGTGTACCAAATTGCGCTGCAACTTCGAATAAGAGGAGAACGCTTATTACACGTAGCTGGCAAGACTGTCATTACGTGCTTACGTTAAGCATGAAACGAAGTTTCGTTAAGAACAAAATTTATTTTGCGGTGCAGAGGTGCTCACCAACATACTTTTAATAACATGTTTAGTTCAACGAAAGTATTCCGTAGCATATAAATTACAGCAGTGCAGGTAGAGACAGTTGTCCGAAAGCATATATTTTACATATAAGAAGCACGCATCCACGTGCAGCAAAAAATAGGTCAAATTTTTCTTTTAATATTTAGATATTTAATGCAATAGTTGGCACTTGCACGTAAAAGACCTCTCCTGAAAAAAAAGGAACTGTTGATTTCTCTTTTCCAGCTGACGTAAATCTATGAGGATGTACAACACATGTAAAATGCTTTTCCTAAGGCTTTTTTAATATGCTAGATTCTAGTCATTGTCGTATTTCTGTATACAGCATTCATAGGTGAACCAGCATCCCCGTCGTAAGTTAGTTCGGGGAAGTAAAGCTTAATTCTTGTATGGTAGGCCTACGTTACGGCATACAACTACGCAACCTGGTCCGAGACGCCTGCTTGGCAATGTTTGCACCGCCAGTGCTGTTACTGGCTACCATGCCCTCATATCCGAGACATTTCTCGAATTTTCTTACATGTTTAAACGTCAACGTTAACTCATGGTATATTCTTCTCAAGAACTATCAAATGCGTTTATAAAAAGTATACCGTTCCACTGAAAGAAAAGTACTTACTTAAATATCTCAACTGATACCAGTGCTACAAACAATTACTAAACAAAAATGTACGCGCCCCTCGGCGCTCTACCATTTTCTGGAAACTGCATTTAGATATGTGTAACCGTTCACGAAATACACTCCTGGAAATTGAAATAAGAACACCGTGAATTCATTGTCCCAGGAAGGGGAAACTTTATTGACACATTCCTGGGGTCAGATACATCACATGATCACACTGACAGAACCACAGGCACATAGACACAGGCAACAGAGCATGCACAATGTCGGCACTAGTACAGTGTATATCCACCTTTCGCAGCAATGCAGGCTGCTATTCTCCCATGGAGACGATCGTAGAGATGCTGGATGTAGTCCTGTGGAACAGCTTGCCATGCCATTTCCACCTGGCGCCTCAGTTGGACCAGCGTTCGTGCTGGACGTGCTGACCGCGTGAGACGACGCTTCATCCAGTCCCAAACATGCTCAATGGGGGACAGATCCGGAGATCTTGCTGGCCAGGGTAGTTGACTTACACCTTCTAGAGCACGTTGGGTGGCACGGGATACATGCGGACGTGCATTGTCCTGTTGGAACAGCAAGTTCCCTTGCCGGTCTAGGAATGGTAGAACGATGGGTTCGATGACGGTTTGGATGTACCGTGCACTATTCAGTGTCCCCTCGACGATCACCAGTGGTGTACGGCCAGTGTAGGAGATCGCTCCCCACACCATGATGCCGGGTGTTGGCCCTGTGTGCCTCGGTCGTATGCAGTCCTGATTGTGGCGCTCACCTGCACCGCGCCAAACACGCATACGACCATCATTGGCACCAAGGCAGAAGCGACTCTCATCGCTGAAGACGACACGTCTCTATTCGTCCCTCCATTCACGCCTGTCGCGACACCACTGGAGGCGGGCTGCACGATGTTGGGGCGTGAGCGGAAGACGGCCTAACGGTGTGCGGGACCGTAGCCCAGCTTCATGGAGACGGTTGCGAATGGTCCTCGCCGATACCCCAGGAGCAACAGTGTCCCTAATTTGCTGGGAAGTGGCGGTGCGGTCCCCTACGGCACTGCGTAGGATCCTACGGTCTTGGCGTGCATCCGTGCGTCGCTGCGGTCCGGTCCCAGGTCGACGGGCACGTGCACCTTCCGCCGACCACTGGCGACAACATCGATGTACTGTGGAGACCTCACGCCCCACGTGTTGAGCAATTCGGCGGTACGTCCACCCGACCTCCCGCATGCCCACTATACGCCCTCGCTCAAAGTCCGTCAACTGCACATACGGTTCACGTCCACGCTGTCGCGGCATGCTACCAGTGTTAAAGACTGCGATGGAGCCCCGTATGCCACGGCAAACTGGCTGACACTGACGGCGGCGGTGCACAAATGCTGCGCAGCTAGCGCCATTCGACGGCCAACACCGCGGTTGCTGGTGTGTCCGCTGTGCCGTGCGTGTGATCATTGCTTGTACAGCCCTCTCGCAGTGTCCGGAGCAAGTATGGTGGGTCTGACACACCGGTGTCAATGTGTTCTTTTTTCCATTTCCAGGAGTGTATGTGACTCAACCTACATATTAAGTGCTTATACACGAATGCGCTTTATTTACACTGAAATAAGAAAAAAGAACACCAAATAAATAATTAATGTACAGTAATGAAATTCCTAGGATGCCAGTAAATAAATTGCAAGATCACGGGTTAATGTTAACGCGAAATAAGCTATTGCAGATATGAAATTCTGGTACATTAGTAACATTTGTAAGTTCCAGAATGTTGAATGCAAGCGTGTGAATTTACATGCATTGTGTTACATAGGTGCCGGATGTCAGTTTGTGGGATGGAGTTCACGTCTGTTGCACTTGGTCGGTCATTACAGGGACTGTTAATGCTGTTTGTGGATAACGCTGGAGTTGTTGTCCGACGATGTCCGGTATGTGCTCGATTGGTGACTGCTCTGGTGATCGAACAGCCCAAGGTAGCATGTTGACACTCTGTAGAACATGTTGAGTTATAGCAGCAGTATGTTAACCAGCGTTATCCTGTTGGAAAACACCCTTGGAATGCTGTTCACGCCGGCCGAAGTGGCCGTGCGGTTAAAGGCGCTGCAGTCTGGAACCGCAAGACCGCTACGGTCGCAGGTTTGAATCCTGCCTCGGGCATGGATGTTTTTTGATGTCCTTAGGTTAGTTAGGTTTAACTAATTGTAAGTTCTAGGGGACTCATGACCTCAGCAGTTGAGTCCCATAGTGCTCAGAGCCATTTGAACCATTTTGCTGTTCACGAATGGTAGTCCAACGGGACAAACCACCGGACTGACGTAAGAATTTGCATTCATTGTGTGTGTGATAACCACGAGAGTGCTTCTACTGCATAGGAAATCGCAACCTAGACAATAACTCCAGGTGTAGGTCCAATGCGCGTAGCACACAGAAAAGTTGGTTGTATGCTCTCAACTGTCGCCCTTCTAGCCAACAAATGACCATCGCTGTCACCGAGGCACAACCAGCCTTCATCAGATAACGCATTAGACCCGTACACTGCTTCCCAACGAGCTCTCGCCAGACACCCAGTAAGTCGCAAATGCCGGATATTTGGGGTCACTAGAATGCACGTTACTGGGCGTCCGTCTCGGAGCTGCTGTTGAATAACAGATTTGTAACAGTTCTTTGTGTCACTGTGGTGAGAACTGCTGCTCAGGTTGCTGCTGCAGGTGGAGTCCGATGCGCCAGAGCCATACGCCGAAAGCAGTCGTCTTCCCTCTCGGCAGTGTCACGTGGCTGACCGGAGCCAAGTCTTCTTGCGATTTCTCATTATAGTGACCACCGCTGCCAGCAGTCATGCACAATGGCTACGTTCCTGTCAAGTCTTCCTGCAGTATCGCAGAAAGAACATTCAGCGCGTCACAACTCTCTTACACGACCTCGTTCAAACTTAGCGAAGCGTTGCTAATCGTTTTTTGTTACATTAAAGGCATTCATGACCACTCAACTCACCACCTCTAGTCGCTAAGGTAACTAACGCTCACGACCGTCATAGAGTGTTATTAAATCAAACCTCGTTGTGGCACTACCAGCGACCCTCTTATGCAACTGACGCAAGATTTGAATACTCATCTTTGAGATGTAGTGTCACGCCTACCAACTTTCGTTTAATCGCACAACTTCTTCTCGGTGATGGCATTTTCAGCTGAGTGCAGTGCTGTTTTCTTTTTATTAATAATTGCTGCTTGAAGCTGAGAGAGTGTTTATTCTTAGAATTAATGCAGACCACTACTTGGAGCTGTTTCACTTCCGGAGCGGCGGAATCGTCTCGCCGTTTTAGTAGCCCCCAAACATTAGCAGACTACTGTTTCAGTAGTTTATTGCTCTTGATTTCTGTCGTGCCTGGGCAACAGTTTTTTTAAATAGTAAATGTTACAATTACAATGAATAACATAGTGTCAGGAAGTCATTTTCAGATGTGTTTTTGGTCTGAAAGGCATATTTGATCTAGTAGTGTGACACATTTTCACTCTTAAATATGTAACTTTGCTTTTGTTACACTTATCGAATAACCAAGAAACGAATTACGTCAGCCGGCCGCTGTGTCCATGCGGTTCTAGGCACTTCAGTCCGGAACCGCAGGACTGCTACGGTCGCAGGTTCGAAATCTGCCTCGGGCATGGATGTGTGATTTCCTTAGGTTAGTTAGGTTTAAGTAGTTCTAAGTTCTAGGGGACTGATGACCTAAGATGTTAAGTCTCATAGTGCTCAGAGCCATTTGAACCATTTGAAGTACGTAAGGAGAATATGCTGCTTTCGTAATGAAGCATTTTCCTTAACACGTAATTACGAAACTGATATTCCGTCTACGTCCTCTTTCCGAAAATGGTGAGAACGTATTTTGATATGTCTGGAAAGTTTGCAATATTTCCTTCTAATAGCTTCAACCAAAGGGTGCTTCGCACTGTGTCGACAGGAAGTTTGAAGTCGAGTTACAGAAAAAGATATCTCTCGTAAAAGTAATCTGCGAAACAATAATTCGTATATATACGGTTGAACGAGTCCATTTACGAAAGAAATGTGGTTGCTATACAGTTTAGACCACAATCAGAACGATTAAGACACCAGTAAATGAAGAAAGCTGGCATTTTGTCTCAAGATTCTTCCACCAAAAGCTAGTGTTCGGTGCTACTAACTAGGCGGACGATCAGCTTCAAGTTTGTGATGTGATGACAACTCCTCATGCTATACCTCCGTGGGTGGAACTTAATTGCCGTACAAGGTCGGACAATTAAAACGCAACCTGATGGCATGCTTTGCGGCCGCAGCACTGAAATACACTCCTGGAAATGGCAAAAAGAACACATTGACACCGGTGTGTCAGACCCACCATACTTGCTCCGGACACTGCGAGAGGGCTGTACAAGAAATGATCACACGCACGGCACAGCGGACACATCAGGAACCGCGGTGTTGGCCGTCGAATGGCGCTAGCTGCGCAGCATTTGTGCACCGCCGCCGTCAGTGTCAGCCAGTTTGTCGTGGCATACGGAGCTCCATCGCAGTCTTTAACACTGGTAGCATGCCGCGACAGCGTGGACGTGAACCGTATGTGCAGTTGACGGACTTTGAGAGAGGGCGTATAGTGGGCATGCGGGAGGCCGGGTGGACGTACCGCCGAATTGCTCAACACGTGGGGCGTGAGGTCTCCACAGTACATCGATGTTGTCGCCAGTGGTCGGCGGAAGGTGCACGTGCCCGTCGACCTGGGACCGGACCGCAGCGACGCACGGATGCACGCCAAGACCGTAGGATCCTACGCAGTGCCGTAGGGGACCGCACCGCCACTTCCCAGCAAATTAAGGACACTGTTGCTCTTGGGGTATTGGCGAGGACCATTCGCAACCGTCTCCATGAAGCTGGGCTACGGTCCCGCACACCGTTAGGCCGTCTTCCGCTCACGCCCCAACATCATGCAGCCCGTCTCCAGTGGTGTCGCGACAGGCGTGAATGGAGGGACGAATGGAGACGTGTCGTCTTCAGCGATGAGAGTCGCTTCTGCCTTGGTGCCAATGATGGTCATATGCGTGTTTGGCGCCGTGTAGGTGAGCGCCACAATCAGGACTGCATACGACCGAGGCACACAGGGCCAACACCAGGCATCATGGTGTGGGGAGCGATCTCCTACACTGGCCGTACACCACTGGTGATCGTCGAGGGGACACTGAATAGTGCACGGTACATCCAAACCGTCATCGAACCCATCGTTCTACCATTCCTAGACCGGCAAGGGAACTTGCTGTTCCAACAGGACAATGCACGTCCGCATGTATCCTGTGCCACCAAACGTGCTCTAGAAGTCAACTACCCTGGCCAGCAAGATCTCCGGATCTGTCCCCCATTGAGCATGTTTGGGACTGGATGAAGCGTCGTCTCACGCGGTCTGCACGTCCAGCACGAACGCTGGTCCAACTGAGGCGCCAGGTGGAAATGGCATGGCAAGCCGTTCCACAGGACTACATCCAGCATCTCTACGATCGTCTCCATGGGAGAATAGCAGCCTGCATTGCTGCGAAAGGTGGATATGCACTGTACTAGTGCCGACATTGTGCATGCTCTGTTGCCTGTGTCTATGTGCCTGTGGTTCTGTCAGTGTGATCATGTGATGTATCTGACCCCAGGAATGTGTCAATAAAGTTTCCCCTTCCTGGGACAATGAATTCACGGTGTTCTTATTTCAATTTCCAGGAGTGTATTTTACAATGCCTGGTGCTTTGTATGTTAGGTACCAAATATGTCGGTTCAACTGAAGAAAATGAAAGCTTTTTAAACTCTTTTTACGAAACGCTCGGTAACTGCTTTATGGAACTCTTGAAGTTCTACCCGATGGTTCGGTACAATAACAAACAGTTGTTTAGCAATATTTCCTTTTGTTAATGAATATGGGATTTAAGTAAAGTAAAAAACCAAAAAATAGCACCAACCAGAGCGGTTTTGTCGGTCGAATCTTACTATGACAGGATATTTAATCTTCAAAGGCAGATTGCATCGAGTGTTATGGAGAATTGAATCGTAATGCTTTAGGAAGCTGACGTCCTCGAATTCTGCAAGTAAGGTCACCGGACAAAAAGTTAGTCACCCCCAGAGAAATCATTACCAACATCATTCAACACCGTGTAATTCTGACTCTGGACTCCATAACGTCCTATATTCGATTCGTGTATGTCCACATGGCTGCGCAGATAAGTCGTATTCAGATAAGACACTCGCTGAGGACTTGACCGAGTAATTTACCAAATTTCTGGGACGCTGACACGATGGCGTTTTAGCCGCTGATCCAACATGTCACACAGATTTTCAGTGGGGTTAGAGTTGGATGATATTGCTAGCCAATCTAGATGCAATTGGGTGTTGGAGTGTTCAGATAAACTGTCACATATTCTTCCAGACTGAAGAACTTTGTTGCTGTCGCGTTTATGTGCACGTGCGAGGAATGGCTTCTTACGTGGTGACCGACTCCGATTGTTCATTGCATGTAGTGCCACTCACAATGTTCTTTCACAACAGGTTGGCATGGGCCTTCACTCACTGCCCACAGCGAGTCCTGTCGGGTTTGGAAGCGGTTTTATTCACAAGCGGAAAACGCGTCCCTCTCAGTCAGGATCATTTTGCGAACATAATTTTGATGCGTTCCACCACTGCCTGTAGACACATCGAACATTGCGAAACAAAACACCAACAAATTCAGCCACTTAACACAATTTATGGCCATGGTCGCAGCCAAACACGATTGCCTCTTTTTGTCACTCTGTTACGTCTTTATATTAACTCATGTTTGCGTATGATGTCCGCTTGAAACGTAAGTGCCTTACTGATCACTGCTGCCTAATGCTCACTTAGAGGCAGGCGCGCACGGTTGAGCAAGTAAATCAATTGCTGCACCGTATGTACTGGCTTAACAATTCATCTGTGTGTGAGCACTGTGAGGACTGTTTTTTATTCGGGTGAGCTTTTCATGAACATCGAACAATAAAAATACGTTCTATTATTTGCGAATAACAGTCGCCAGGTGCCTGTAAGTTTCCCAGGAGTTTGCGGCCCTAGTCGTACAGCAAAGGACACACCCGATTCTGGAGTATTACCTCACTGCCAGCTGCACGTACAAGTAAAGAGCCAGAGAACTGCCTCGTTGGTTCCAGTGGGCCGAGCTGAACCGGGCTGCCCGTTTAACAAGCGATTGCCCACGGGGCAGAGCAGGTCACTACGGGCCGTTTACGGCAACTTTACGGCCACTACCGCTGCTCGGTCCCCCGACGAGGCACATGTCGATCAATGTGAGACTGCCAGCGTCCACCTGGCCCATGACATGGCATTCGATTGTACGCTGGCAGTCAAATAACCCAATACTGCCTCCAGGATGGGATGTCCCTGAGATGTACCCACATATCTCTTCTGTTCTTGGAAGCAGCTACGAGAGCTATTCCCCCCCCCCCCCTCGCTCCCACCCGCCCGCCCCAATAGGAGCGTCCAGTCGCGAAATTGAAGCCACAGTGAAAATAAAAAATTATCGCTGCTCTGATTTTAGGCATTTGTCGCATCGCCGTACCAACTTTCCAATATTCTTCTCATAGAAGGGACCCACCTGCGCTTTCTGCTAATCCTCTACTTTCGTCTGCAACCTGTTGTATATATCAAAATTAATTTCTCTTTGTTCACTTGATCCATTAGAAACTCTTTGTGGGAATCTGCACCGGCGAAAACAATGCGTTTCTATATAAATCTCTTTTCTTTTATTTATATTTTACACGTTGCGTTTTGGAAAATGATTTCCATTTACAAGCGTGTTTTCCTCCCTGTACTGTGTAATGTTCTTGATGTGTCAGCTTCTGCATTGTTCCGTTGCATTTACTATAATATGTGAAAAAGGGCAATTTTGAGTTGATTATCGATCGTCCTACATAGTTAGTTGCGAAATTATCTAGGACTTGTACTCACAGTTTTCTTGTGGCCCAATTTCGAACAGTCTTATACTAGTTAAACATCACATACAATTTTCTATGTGCACTATCGATCGAGAATAAAGTTACCTAAACAAAGAGTTACAAATATGCCTTTAGAGGTAGTCAGTGGCTTTTACAGAGTATCATTTACTTTTGTATTTATCTTAATAATATGGATCATAATCTGCTTCTATTAATTTACAATGGTGTTTATTTCTATGTGATATTCTTTTTATTTAAGTATATTGTCGAACCATGTGAAGAAATTCAATACCTTATCTTCATATTTTTCGTAATGTGAGTAAATCTCCAGCACTTCAAACAGATACATTTCATGTTCTTCATTTTGTCGGTGGAGTACTTAGATATTTCGCTTTCATTTTCCATATGGATGTTTGGTATTGTGCGATTGTTACTGAAGTTAAGCGTCTGTTGTGTGTGTAGGCTTGAATGAATATCTGGTGTTGAAACCTCGACCTGTTTGTCCTAGCATGTTACTTTGTATAATATTTAGTCTAGGTATGGGTAATGATTACGCTCTATGTAAAAAAATAGGTTTTCCTGTGGTTTATTAGATGTATAAAACCCAATTTTTACTTTGCGGTTTTTTATAATATTTTGCAATCTTTTGTGATATATATATCCAAGAAATGGGAAATACAACAGAAGGTAAATTTGAATCTCTCGATAATAGAATTTTTAATGGAAAAAGAGGAAAGAGTTATGAAAGTGTCCACAATGCGGAACAGGATTTATAGTAAATTTAAATGTGACAGATTCCATAACTGATTTTAAATCTATTTCTCCACGAATATCCACTTTACCTCTGAAAATCAGAAACAAGATCTGTACTGTCATAGCCGGCGCTGCAGTCTTTAACCGTGCGACCGCTACGGTCGCAGGTTCGAATCCTGCCACGGGTACGGATGTGTGTGATGCCCTTAAGTTTGACCCATGGTGCTCAGAGCCATTTTTTTGTACAATCATAAACGGCAATGCCCCTACAAATGAGAAAAATTTTCTAACTAGAACTATGGTAGAAGTAGAAAATATCTGGGATCGTTTGGACCAGACAGCAAATCAAGTCAATAAAATCAACGTAAAGATCTTAATAGGAGATTTTAATGCTCAACTGGGAAAGGAAATGAAGTACAGAGACATAACTGGAAAATGGGCTCAACATAAACTAATATAAATGGATAAAGACTAGTTGATATTTGCAGAACACATGGGCTCATATCTAAATCTACGTATTTTGAAAGAAAACTAAGCAAACTTATGACATGGAAATATTCTGATTGGACAAGAGATGAACGGCAGATCGACCACGTCTGTATAGACAAATTCTTTGAAAAAGAAAATGTTAAAGTACTGAGACGAACAGACTCAGGTTCAGATCATTATTTGGTCCAAATCACAGTCAAATTCACCTCATCAAGGAAAATAAAAAAGACAGCGATAGGAGATAAAAGAAAGTATGACTGACATAAATTAATAACAAATGACAAATATCAGGAAAACACATAAAATACAACAGTAACCGGTAATCTTGAGGGGCTAAAACCAATTTTAAAACAGCATACTGAGGAATCAGCCGCACTACATCAACATAAAAAATATGGATGATGGACAACAGAATATGACAAAATTTATGACGTAAAATGTGCACAGAAAATTGTATTTGATGTTTAACTTGTGTGAGAGACTGCGCGAATGGACCAAAAAAACCTTAGGTACAAGTGATTTCAAAATTCGGCATTAACTGTATATAAAGATCGATAGTCGACTAAAATTGCATATTTTCATATAATCTACTAGCGGCACCTCACACATCACCACCATTTCGAATGTATGGCATATTAGGAAGAGAAGAGCGCACTTAAAACGGAAATTATTTCTCTAAATACCTCGTGTCAAATATAAATACCGGAAAATTGTGACTGGTAGCGTAATGTGTTTATAAACAAGCCTATTCCTCTTGACTTGTTCTCAGTAGCCCTTCGTAAACGAGTTTCCCGAATCGCCTAATCCACTCGCTGATTGAGAACCGTCGTTTGACACCCACTCACTTCCTTGACTGCCTGCATCATGAACCTCTGTACGTTCTGTTTCAAAGTTCCCGCACTAACGCCGCACTGTGCTGTCACGCAAGGAAGTTACATTATGTGGTTATTAGGCAGAACTACTCAGCATATAGAAACAGAAAGGCAGCACATACTTCACACTTACGAGGAGACTTTATTGTTCGAGGTATATTTACGTCCTCAATGTGCATTCAGGACTGAAAGGGGCGACGTGACGCCGTCTAACATCGTACTCAACTGAAAAGCCAAACAAACTGGTACACCTGCTTAATATCGTATAGGGCTCCCGGAGCACGCAGAAGTGCCGTTATACGACGTGGTATGGACTGGACTAATGTCTGTCGTTACTGTCGTCAGTATATGAAACCTGGTGATGATGCATAGCAGAACAAAATTTTGCGGGGATATCAGGAATAGCACCAACGTCCACCCTTCGCATTTGTGTGGGTTTAGCTCTTCTTCAGTGAGGTGGCTGAATGTCTTTCGAGGAGGGAGAAACAGGTCTTCCTCAAGACCCGAAACGAAAGATCGTATTGTTGCTGGAGGCAGTGATATGTAGCGAAGTCGAAGTTCTAGTTCATCCGACAGTTGTTGGAGGGATTCAGGTCGGAGCTCTGGGCAGGTCATTCCATTTCACGAATGTTGTCCATGAACCATTGCCTCAAAGGTCCTACATTATGAAAGGATGCATTGTTGTGCAAATAAAGTCATCGTCTCCCTACTGTTTCTCTACCGTAAGCAATACACAGAGTTGTTAACTAAGTTAATATCCTACTGTATTAAGCGTTTCTTAAGAGCAGTAAGGGAGTCAGACGCTAACGCACCACACCGTAACATCATCTCCTATGTGCTTCACCGTTGGCAGTGCACATGATGGATGGTAACGTTCTCCAAACAAAACCTCTTCCATACAGCATGATTCATCGCTTCAGCTCACTTGTTTCCAGTCATCCACTGCCCAGTGGCGCCATTGGTTACAGTATGTCAAACATCGCTCAGCAATGAGTACAATAATGTGTGTGGCTTCTGACGCACTGCTCGACCATTGTAATTCCATTCTTAACTTCCTACACACATCCTGATCGCTGGTCTGCTGGTAGCCCTTTCCATCCATTGATTCTTTGTGCTGATTTCATGCGATTTTGTACCGTCAGCCACCACAATGTTCGACGGTTGTTGTTGAGCGCCCACAAACTGATCATCATCATCTTCATCGACGGTCGTTGTCCGTGAGCACATGATGTCTGCTGGGTCTTCAGCTCGGTTGTTCTTTCTCGTTTCCACTGCATAATTACATCACTAATAGTCGACTTAGGCAGCTTTAGAAGGAAGAAATGTATTCAGTATTGTGAATACGATTAGTCTGCAACTGTGCTACTCATTAGTGACAAATGAAAATTTCTGCCAGACCGGGAATCTAATTCGGTTGTCCCATGTTACGCGAGCTCTCGTCTTAACCACTTTCGCTATCCGAGCACGCTTCCAGGATTGATCCAAACCTCGGCATCTCATTGAATGTCCACATTCTGCAGTTACACAATTGCTGGGATTTCCGTACTGGGAGGGACTGTACTGTCATTGTCGCGACCTCTCTAGGCAGGCAGTACTATTAGCAGTGCCCTTGTATTATGGTTTACTATGCAGTTTTCTTCAGACACGCATACCTTACTGTAACTAATTCTTTTCCATTAATCCACAGTCAGTGGTATCGCATTTTCCACCACTTCAAGCAATACTTAGCAGTGACTATTAAAATTGGTGTCATAGAAGATGCTGCTCAACCATTTCACTCCATCCTTTTAATTCCCTATACATAGTATTTCGGTAGCTGGACTGGTGGTAGCGCTTTGGAACTCACTTATGCTAACTTTTTTACAAGCACCCTCCACAGTGCTTGACAGTCCACGCCTGTCAGTATAAGAGGTTTACGTAGTCCGTGTTCAACAATGGTTGTAATTTGAGGGGCGTTTGAAAATTCCGTGCAAAGTCCGAGAGATGGCACCATCTGCGCGTATCGAGGCCATGTTTAGTTAGTAGCATCTCTGGGAAGAACGCACACCAATTTTCAGCCATATTGATATATCTGTAGGGCATTCGTGTGAATCAAGGAAGTGAGTGATTATCAAAAAATGGACACAAAAGAATCTCCTGTGGTGATTAAATATTACTTTATGAAAGGCAAATCGCCTCTGTGGACTAAAGAAAAGCTTGATAAACATTACGGCGACTCTGCACCTTCGCTTAGGTTTGTAAGTAGTTTCAAAATTTTCGAAGTGGCCATAGGAGCACAAGTGATGCTGAACGTTCTGGACTCACTGTGGAGGTTGCGGCTCCAGAAATCATTGATAAATTCCACGATATGGTGATGGATGACAGAAGAGTTAAGGTGCGTGAGATTGCTAGTGCTGTGGGCATCTCGAATGAATGGGTACATAATATTTTGCGTAAACATTTGGACATGAGAAAGACATCCGCAAGATGAGTTCCGCGATCGCTCACGCTTGACCAAAAACGGACTCGTGCGATGTGTTGCAAGGATGGTTTGCAGCTGTTCAGGAAGACTCGGCAGGACATTAAGCGTCGTTTAGTACTGTGGATGAAACATTGATACATTAATATACTCCTGAGACCAAACAACAATCTGAACAATGGGTTACCAAGGGATAATCTGCACCGAAAAAGGCGAAGACCATTTCCTTGGCCGGAAAGGTTATGGCGACTGTCTTTTGGGATTCGCAAGGGGTAATCCTCACCGACTATCTGAAAAAGTCAATTTGGAGAAATGGCTGGCGGGACAAAGGTTTTATACAAACGAAGACGTGATTGCAGCAGCTAATAGCTATTTTGCAGACTTAGACAATTCCTATTATTCGGAAGGGATCAACAAATTAGAACAGCGTTGGACGAAGTGTATGAGTCTAAAAGGAGATAATGTCGAAAAATAAAAAAAGGCTTACCCCAAACACGTAAGTAGTATTTATTCTTGCACAGACATTTCAAAATTCCCTCATAAATCACCGTCTGCCGACCTGGGTAGCGTTGTCCGGACCGAGAGTTCCTGAGGGATTTGTTTCTGAGGTGACTTCCAGTGAAACGTTCCAAGTCACTGAGCTCTCGTGACTGACCCATACTGCTATTACTGCTTCTCTACTGACAAAATACTATCCATCTCTTTTCATTCTAGCAGGTGCGGCACTCGCGACATCTGACGATGAAACACGCGTTATACAAGGATGTCCGAATCCTTTTATCTTGTAGTTTATTTCATGATCAGTCATATACCGACAGCCTTGGACAGCTTCTGTTGTGATGCACAGTAGATCGTTAAGTCCATGAACTTCTGTAACTTTGTAAGGTTTGGGGTAATGCATAGCTCAGCCAGCATATTATTCCAGCACACAAGCCTGAAGTGCTTAATGTCTCCATGATTTTTCCCAAACTTCTTTCAAATGCCGCTGTTTACTTCTAATCCGGCTAAAATCGCTGCGTCAGCTGCCATAATCCGAGGAATAGGCCGCAGCCCTTACAGTGGGTCGGAGCCTCACGCCGGAGTATTCGCTCGATCGAAACGCCGGGCATGAGTGAAAAACCCCGTTTTGGTCTGTAATCAAATTCCTGTCGCCCTTCATTCGCCTGCTGGTATTCACGTATGACACGCAAACCCAGTTATGAACAGGAGGTGAATTTCGAAAGTCAACAGATTATTTTTTATTAGCTGCTGCCTAAAAACATACGCAGGCTGCCCTTATATTGTGTGTTCGTCGTAGAACAGTTGTTTTCCAGCACGGCCGTATTCACAAATGGAATTGGAATCTGAAACAAGATCGGTAGCAATGAAACGAGTGTAGCGCAGAGGACCACATCTGGCGGCGGCGAACTCGCGACGTACGGGCCGTTGCTGTCAGCGCATCACGCTTCCGGCGCTCGGTTATCGCCTGCGCTGCCTCCCAATCTCTCGGGATATTCCTCCCACTGAATGCGTGTTCCCTGAGCTACTCCGCAACGATAAGCTGTTCGGCACGACGTGTGTCAGGCTGTAATTCTGTAATGATTCCGAAACACAACCCGTATCTGCAGCCGGGGTGCTAGAGTATTTATCTGAAGATTAGTTTTTAGTATTAATTCCTTCGAAGAAAAGTCTTACTTTATAGGGTGACGTTTAAACATTTCCCCAAATGAAAGTTTCCACATCTTCCGGAGAAAAGTTTAGTCTTCTCCGAAACAGTTTCAGTTTTCTTTCCGAGAAGGGATCACTTATTTTGAAGAAGAGTTTCTGTTTTTTCTTAAGCAGAGTTTCCGTTTTTTCTGAGGAAGAATTTCAGATTTTTCTCACGAAGAAATTCAGTTTTTTCTGATGAGAAACTTTAGTTATTTTAGGCAGAAGGGCTCAGTTCTTTTTTCAGAAGACGTCTCACATATTCTGAATTAGAATTTTAATTTTTTTTTCAAAAAGCGTTACCATATTCTCTGATAGGGAGTTTAGTCTTCGAGAAGAAAAAAATTGCGCTGTAAAAAGTAATACAGTGGTACATAAAAAATAAAAGAAATGGCGAAATCCTTGTCGCCTAATGTGCAATGGCACTCGACGTGGAGGTAGTTGATTTGAATCCAGACGGTATACATTATTTTTGCCACCAGTATTAGGTAAGAAAGTGGAGCGAAGGTTTTGGTTTAAATCACTGTTGTTGTTGTTGTGGTCTTTAGTCCTGAGACTGGTTTGATGCAGCTCTCCATGCTTCTCTATCCTGTGCAAACTTCTTCATTTCCCAGTACCTACTGCAGCCTACATCCTTCTGAATCGGCTTAGTGTATTCATCTCTTGGTCTCCCTCTACGATTTTTACCCTCCATGCTGCCCTCCAGTAATAAATTGGTGATCCCTTGATGCCTCAGAACATGTCCTACCAACCGGTCCCTTCTTCTTGTCAAGTTGTGCCACAATCTCCTCTCCTCCCCAATTCTATTCAATACCTCCTCATTAGTTATGTGATATACCCATCTTATCTTCAGCATTCTTCTGTAGCATCACATTTCGAAAGCTTCTATTCTCTTCTTGTCCAAACAAGTTATCGTCCATGTTTCACTTCCATACATGGCTACACTCCATGCAAATATTTTCAGAAACGGCTTCCTGACACTTAAATCAACACACGATGTTAACAAATTTCTCTTCTTCAGAAACGCTTTCCTTGCCATTACCAGTCTACATTTTATATCCTCTCTACTTCGACCATCATCAGTTATTTTGTTCCACAAATAGCAAAACCCCTTTACTATTTTAAGTGTCTCATTTCCTAATCTCATTCCCTCAGCATCACCCGACTTAATTCGACTACATTGCATTATCCTCGTTTTGCTTTTGTTCATGTTCATCTTATACCCTCCTTTCAAGACACTGTCTATTCCATTTAACTGCTCTTCCAAGTCCTTTGCTGTCTCTGACAGAATTACAATGTCATCGGCGAACCTCACAGTTTTTGTTTCTTCTCCATGGATTTTAATACCTACTCCGAACATTTCTTTTGTTTCCTTTATTGCTTGCTCAATATACAGATTGAATAACATCGGGGATAGGCTACAACCCTGTCTCACTCCCTTCCCAACCACTGCTTCCCTTTCATGCCCCTCAACTCTTATAACTGCCATATGCTTTCTGCACAAATTGTAAATAGCCTTTCGCTCCCTGTATTTTACCCCTGACAACTTCAGAATTTGAAAGAGAGTATTCCAATCAACATTGTCAAAAGCTTTCTCTAAGTCTACAAATGCTAGAAAGGTAGGTTTGCCTTTCCTTAATCTTTCTTCTAAAATAAGTCGTAGGGTCAGGATTGGCTCACGTGTTCCAACATTTCTACGGAATCCAAACTGATCTTCCCCGAGGTCAGATTCTACCAGTTTTTTCATTCGTCTGTAAAGAATACGCGTTAGTATTTTGCAGCTGTGACTTATTAAACTGATAGTTCGGTAACTTTCACATCTGTCAATACCTGCTATCGTTGGCATTGGAATTACTATATTCTTCCTGAAGTCTGATCACTAGGCTATGCATTAATTTCCAGAATTGAACTTCAAAATTCTCCGTAGTGTCTCAAGAGCCCTGTACATGTCACGCTGTTAATATTTATCTGTGACTATGATGGGTAAGTGTAGTACGTCGGTCCCCTTGGTGCTATACGAGAGTATTAAGCGGTGTGCCAGTACGAGATTTTACCCTCTCCCTTCTCTCACCATCATGCCACATGAACGTGACACCTCCCTATTTTTTGCTATTGTTATCTGTCTTCGAACTGGCTCTCGTTGGATGCGGTCTGCGACGAATTCCTTTCTTGTGCCAACCTCTTCCTCTTAGAGAAGCACTTCTTGGGTTTATACCACTCTCTGTCATCCTCAACATTTTTAATCCTCTGCAGTTACCTATAGCATCTCTGACGTAATTACCTACTGTCTTAATACATTTCCTATCATGCTGTCCCTCCCTCCTGGCAGTGTTATCCAAATGTTCCTTTCTGCCCCGACTCTTTGGGGAACCTGAGATTTTCCTTATTTTGTAACTCCACAAATCTTTTTACAGTACCATATCCTAAAGGAAACAATTTTCTCCTTTTCTGTTTTCAGATGGAAATCATTGGGTTGGTTAGGGTTGTTTGGGTGAAGAGACCAAACAGCGAGGTCATCAGTCTCATCAGGTTAGGGAAGGATGGGGAACGAAGTAAGCCGTGCCCTTTCAAAGGAACCATTCCGGCATTTGCCTGGAGCGGTTTAGGGAAATCTTCAAAACCTAAATCAGGATGGCCGGACGCGGTATTCAAGCATAGTTCTCCCGAATGCGAGTCCAGTGTGCTAACTACTACGCCACTACTGTGAATCAATTATCATCATAGAGTGCTGTGCTCCGGACGCACAGTCCCACAATTTTCTTTTCGCACTAATGCCTATGTTTGATATTACTAGACTGTTTTGGCCTGGAATGCTCTCTTTGTCTGCGCTAACCTACCTATACGTCCACCTCTCTTCTTCCAGACTGTATTATTTAGCTTCAAAAGTATCAGAATTCCTTCAAATATGTGTTGAATTGGGTGCGAAATCTTATGAAACTTAGCTGCTAAGGTCATCAGTCCTTCAGCTTACACACTACTTAACCTAAATTATCCTAAGGACAAACACACACACACATGCCCGAGGGAGGACTCGAACCTCCGCCGGGACCAGCCGCAAGAATTCCTTCACTTTGTCGGCTTCGTGGTGACTGATTTTGATACCTTTATCGCTAATCCCATTTCTGCTACTTTCGTATATCTTCTCTTTGCTCTGAATCCATATTATGTACTCACAAGGTTGCTCAATGAATTAAACAGCTCTTGTAATTCTTCCTCACTTTTCTCAGGTTAGACGTGTGATCAGGGTATCTTATCATAGATAAGTTTTCGCCCTCAAATTTAGTACCACCCTTAAACCAGCCTTTTACTTCCATCATTCCTTCTTCGATGTACAGACTGATTAGTTGGGCCGAAAGACAGTGTTACAACATTTTTAATATGAGCACTTTGCTCTTACTCTGTTTATCTGATTCCCTCTTGGTTTTTGACATATTGTATATAACCTGTCTTTCTTTGTGGCTTTCTGCTACATTTCTCAGAATTTCTCAGTATATATACGTATCAGTTGCACTATCAGTCAGTGTGATGAAAACGAACGTTTTCTGATTAGGCAACGGAGCCCGTTTCTCGGGTTCATCCACACAATGTTGCCATACGTTTCAAAAAGATTCCGTTACATACCGTTGAAAGTCACTGAAGGAGCTCATTAGTTTTCTGGTAACGTTGCTACTATGTGCTGGAAACAGGTTTCAGGCCATTTTCAATATAGCAACCTAAGACAAACAGTGATTGCGTCAGACGTGTTCTGCGATTGTCAACGTTCGCAACTGTGCTACAGAAATATGACATGAAGAATGGTATTGTTGGTATCAGATTAATAAAGAAAAACGTTTCGGACAGTTACCAGTGTTACTCAAATCATATAAGCAAACTTAAACAGTTTTATTATATTTAATGTAATGATGTCGAAATAAATTACACTACTGTCCATTAAAATTGCTGCACCAAGAACAAATGCAGATGATGAACGGGTATTCATTGCACAAATATATTATACTACAACTGACATGTGATTACATTTTCATGCAATTTGGATGCACAGATCCTGAGAAATCAGTACCCACAACAACTACCTCTGGCCGTAATAACGGCCTTGTTTCGCCTGGGCATTGAGTCAAACACAGCTTAGATGTCGTGTACAGGTACAGCTGCCCATGCAGCTTCAACACGATACCACAGTTCATAAAGAGTAGTGATTGACGTATTGTGACGAGCCAGTTGCTCGGCCACCATTGACCAGACGTTTTCAGTTGGTGAGAGATCTGGAGAATGAGCTGACCAGGGCAGCAGCCGAACGTTTTCTGTATCCAGAGAGGCCCGTACAGGACCTGCAAAATGCGGTCGTGCATTACCCTGCTGAAATGTAGGGTTTCGAGGGATCGAATGAAGGTTAGAGCCACGGGTCGTAACACATCTGAATTGTAACGTCCACTGTTCAAAGTGCCGTCAATGCAAACAAGAGGTGACCGAGACGTGTAACCAATGGCACCCCCATACCATCACATCAGTATGGCGATGACGAATAAACGCTTCCAATGTGCGTTCACCACGATGTCACCAAACACGGATGCGACCATCATGATGCTGTAAACAGAACCTGGATTCATCCGAAAAAATGACGTTTGGCCATTCGTGCACTCAGGTTCGTCTTTGAATACACCACCGCAGGCGCTCCTGTCTGTGATGCAGCTTCAAACGTAACCGCAGCCACGGTCTCCGAGCTGATAGTCCATGCTGCTACAAACGTCGTCGAACTGTTCGCGCGGATGGTTGTCGTCTTGCAAACGTCTCCATCTGTTGACTCAGGGATCGAGGCGTGGCTACACGATACGCTACAGCCATGCGGATAAGATGCCTGTCATCTCGACTGCTAGTTATACGAGGCCGTTGGGATCCAGCACGGCGTTCAGTATTACCCTCCTGAACCCACCGATTCCATATTCTACTCTCGACTAACGCGAGCAGCAATGTCGCGATACGATAAACCGCAATCGCGATAGGCTACAATCCGACCTTTATCAAACTCGGAAATGTGATGGTACGCATTTCTCCTCCTTACATGAGGCATCACAACAACGTTTCACCAGGCAACGCCGGTCAATAGCTGTTGATGAGAAATTGGTTGGAAGTTCTTTCCTCATGTCAGCACGTTGTATGTGTCGCCACCGGCGCCAAACCAGTGTGAATGCTCTGAAAAGCTAATCATTTGCATACCATAGTATCTTCTTCCTGTCGGTTAAATTTCGCGTCTGTAGAACGTCATCTTCGTGGTGTAGCAATTTTAATGGCCAGTTGTGTAGTAGAATTATGGTTACAAAAAACAAAACGAAAAGTAGTAAAAGGAACAAGCATTAGACAACTGCTTAATGCCTGACGGTGAAATATAATTTCTGCATCGACTGCGAGATTTGAAAACTAGGTCAGAGGATTGAAAATACCTGAGGCATATTGGCAAAAGTATCAATTGAGTCTTCTATAAAATGTAACCTATACATTCCAGCATATAATGTGATGTAACTGTAACGGCCTTTGGCGCAAGATAGTAGTTCGTGTGTGACCGCATCGAACGAGAACCAGTCCGAAGACTTATGACAACAGCAAAGAATAGTGACGGGTCACGTTCATGTTGGATGACGGTGAGAGAAGAGAGAGGGTAAAATCTAGTACTGGCACACAGCACAGAGCTAACACATGGCAGCGACCCTGCACTCGACCACAGTGTCGTGGTGCCAGTTTTCAAGCCACATTCACACAGGGCACATGTTTCTATAAACTGTCAGCTCTATGTTCACGTAATCACGAGACCAGATATATCGCAAGATCGGCGCCGGACACAGCACGTGATGGACCAGCTCGGACGTCAAGTCGACCCAGAGCCAGCATCAATGATATCAGGGAACAATTACAACAGTTGCGCTTCCTACCTCAGGAGAGATCGATACAGCCGTTATATTACGCCTTTTGATTAAAAAAAAATCATTGGGGGGAAGTGGCAACAAAACGACTATTCACGTTGGTGTGTAGAATATATGAGTCTGGCAATATAGCATCTGACTTTCGGAAAAGCATCATCCACACAATTCCGAAGACGGCAAGAGCTGACAAGTGCGAGAATTATCGCACAATCAGCTTAACAGCTCATGCATCGAAGCTACTTACAAGAATAATATACAGAAGAATGGAAAAGAAAATTGAGAATGCGCTAGGTGACGATCAGTTTGGCTTTAGGAAAAGTAAAGGGACGAGAGAGGCAATTCTGACGTTACGGCTAATAATGGAAGCAAGACTAAAGAAAAATCAAGACACTTTCATAGGATTTGTCGACCTGGAAAAAGCGTTCGACAATATAAAATGGTGCAAGCTGTTCGAGATTCTGAAAAAAGTAGGGGTAAGCTATAGGGAGAGACGGGTCATATACAATATGTACAACAACCAAGAGGGGATTAATAAGAGTGGACGATCAAGAACGAAGTGCTCGTATTAAGAAGGGTGTAAGACAAGGCTGTAGCCTTTCGCCTCTACTCTTCAATCTGTACATCGAGAAGCAATGATGGAAATAAAAGAAAGGTTCAGGAGTGGAATTAAAGTACAAGGTGAAAGGATATCAATGATACGATTCGTAGATGACATTGCTGTCCTGAGTGAAAGTGAAGAAGAATTAAATCATCTGCCGAACGGAATGAACAGTCTCATGAGTATACAGTATGGTTTGAGAGTAAATCGCAGAAAGACGAAGGTAATGAGAAGTAGTAGAAATGAGAACAGCGAGAAACTTAACATCAGGATTCATGGTCACGAAGTCAATGAAGTTAAGGAATTCTGCTACCTAGGCAGTAAAATAACCAATGACGGACGGAGCAAGGAGGACATCAAAAGCAGACTCGCTATGGCAAAAAAGACATTTCTGGCCAAGAGAAGTCTACTAATATCAAATACCGGCCTTAATTTGAGGAAGAAATTTCTGAGGATGTACGTCTGGAGTACAGCATTGTATGGTTGTGAAGCATGGACTGTGGGAAAACCGGAACAGAAGAGAATCGAAGCATGTGGTGCTATAGACGAATGTTGAAAATTAGGTGGACTGATAAGGAATGAGGAGGTTCTACGCAGAATCGGAGAGGAAAGGAATTTGTGGAAATCACTGGTACGGAGAAGGGACAGGATGATAGGACATCTGCTAAGACATGAGGGAATGACTTCCATGGTACTAGAGGGAGCTGTAGAGGGCAAAAACTGTAGAGGAAGACAGAGATTGGAATACTACGTCAAGCAAATAATTGAGGATGTAGGTTGCAAGTGCTACTCTGAGATGAAGAGGTTAGCACAGGAAAGGAATTCGTGTCGGGCCGCATCAAACCAGTCAGTAGACTGATGACCAAAAAAAAAAAAAAAAAAACGCCTTCCTCATCCCTCACCCGAATCAGCCGTGCATGCATCCAGGTCATCACATGAGTCTATGTGATTGCCGTAAGTTTAGTGACAACAGTGCATCCCAATTTAAGTTATACAATATAGCACTGAAGATGGTCACTCAGTGACAGAAAATCGATTTTTCAATAGTAAAAAATATACGACCAATGCTGTCTCTTTTTTCAAGTATACCTGTTCCCTGGTCGTAGTGCACAAGACAACATGGAGTAGCCAATTAATAAAACGGTCTCTTACTGCCACGGTTGTTTTCAAATTTACCTCGATACTGCAATCACTGAACTAACACAGTAAACATTCTCAGCCCGGGAAGTCTGGATTCATTTTCTCCTCCCTTTCTAGGTTTTTTACCTTTTTTTCAGGTTGTTCCTTTTCAGAACAATTTGTGGTAGAACAATTCTGTTTCCACGTACAAGAATAACGTAAGGTAGTCCCCACACGCAAGGTGTAGTTTTTACCAATAGGAACGTTAATGAAATACATACTTGTCTACAGAAAGAAATATAGTAGTTTTGGTTGCTGGTGTCGTATATCTGAACCATGTCATAGAAGTAGCGATTCACTCTCCTAATCAGATAAGTAGTCTCGCAGATATTACGGGACCAAATACTTATTTTTTAGCCTTGGACACCAAGTAAGTCTTGTTTTCTGCGGAAATTTGTGACTTCACTGGGAATTTTCTAACGCTTCATGTTGATACATTGAAGTGAGGGCTAGTTGTTTGTTATAGACGAAGGAGAAGGATTCGATTAAAACTGATTCAAGTGAGAATGAAGTATATCAGTTGGAACTTGTAGAACAATAGTAAAGGTAAGGATGCTGCAACTGGTTTTCATTTTAAGGTTAGTAACCCTAACAGTTGAACTTTAGGTTCTCCAAGAACTTTGAAAGAAAGATTACTGTCACTTACTGACATTATATGTAAAAACCGGGAATTCAGGTGACAGGCTACACATTAACAAAAAAATATTACGCTTTTCATTTCGGAATACACATTTAAATTGCAAAATTACATGAGTAATAATTGTTGGAAGCCGCAAAAGGAAGTCATTATAAAGTATTCTACAGAATTGTGTATAAGTCAGCTAGTTTTAGAAATGTCTGCTGCTTCTCGTAAGTAGAATTTCATTATCTTGTGTACAACGAATGAAGAGATTCTTTCGATATCCGTTCATAAGTTGGAACATCGAGATTAAATTGTGTAAAATCGTTCTTATCCGTACATCAGTTTCATGTATGAGCTTATACCAGATAAAAAGCATGCAGTGCTGCCAAATCAAGTGAACGTTTAGTTCTTTCTGCTTCCTATCTAGAGAATAGCAAAGACATGAATGAGGAATTGCGCAGCCTTAATCAAGAGTGTGCTTGGCAGCCATTTGCCTCGTACCACATAGATCTACTTACTTCAGGTGATGTTTGATGTAGTACAGTTGCAGTCACTTCTGTAACAAAGTCTGTGTGTATGTTAGTGTTTCTTCAAAGATACTAGGAGCAATTACATAGTCTGCACTAACAAAGCGTTAGTCCTTCACACACCACATTCTCTCCAGTTCAACTGTATACTGTTGCTCAAAAGTGCATGTTCCTTACGTTCACACCTCTGCAATTATACTGCTTCAAGGATATAGACTGTTCCTCGAAGAAAGAATTTACTGTCCCGATATAGCGTCGGAATGCATTGATGTACCTCCAGGAGTCTTTTGGAATGCTGCTAAATATTCTTCCTTTGAAGTCGCATAACACTGATGGAAACCTATTTGTCTTCAAACAAGAATAAACAGACTCATGTGGAGTTAAGTATCTTATTAGTTCTCTGGAGACAACATGTAGTTTTCCAGTAAAATTTAAAAGTAAATTGATTTCCGCAGCTTCATCAGTTGAAGGGTGTCTGGCCTTTACACTTCCGAGTGATATTCCGATGCCCTTCCTACGAGGTTGTTTTCAGCATTCACTAGATTGTGACATTGGGCACAGTCTTCATTGTACATACAACTCAAATGCTGTATTTACGTTCCTCCTAAATTGTTTGTTAACAAGTGACATATTTAATTAAAGAAAGACGGCAACAGTTAATTTTTCTCATGCTTAGCATGATGGAAACCTATTTGTCTTCAAACAAGAATAAACAGACTCATGTGGAGTTAAGTATCTTATTAGTTCTCTGGAGACAACATGTAGTTTTCCAGTAAAATTTAAAAGTAAATTGATTTTCGCAGCTTCATCAGTTGAAGGGTGTCTGGCCTTTACACTTCCGAGTGATATTCCGATGCCCTTCCTACGAGGTTGTTTTCAGCATTCACTAGATTGTGACATTGGGCACAGTCTTCATTGTACATACAACTCAAATGCTGTATTTACGTTCCTCCTAAATTGTTTGTTAACAAGTGACATATTTAATTAAAGAAAGACGGCAACAGTTAATTTTTCTCATGCTTAGCATGATGGGTTTCGAAAACTTATACACAACATCAAGAGCAAACACTTAGATAAGTATTTTTTGTGATGTTTGCATGCATGTTTCTCTGCCTTTATCCGGACTGTGGCTGTCTACTTAAGATTATACTGAAGCAGAAGATTGGGCAAAATAAAGTTTGGGGAATTTTTACAGGCTAATATTAGACATAGCAATTTTGTTTGTCTTCTTGCAGATACCCGAGGTAACACACGATTAGCACTTTGGAGGGCGAAGAATCAAATCCGCTTTCGGCCGCTAAGATTTCGTTCGTTCTGTTAATTCCCACTGATGGGTAAGGTAAATGTCTGGCCTGGTGGTCTATTGGTGAAAGGCGTGTCTGAAAATGAAGAGGTCGCGAGACCGAATTTCGGTGGACCACAGATTTGTCAGTCTTCGGATTCCACCTTAAACGGTAGGTCACCTTTTCTAGGTTGAATAACAGGGATAGGTTAGGGACACGCAATTCGCCGAATTATCGTTCAGAAAGGAGGGCCTGCACCAATCTATTGAGCCACACGAAATTATTATTGTAAGGCGAATGTTCCTTTGAAAAAGTGCGTCCGATTTCCTTCCGTGTACTTCACTTACATTGAGATTTTGCTCTGTGGCCAATGGAGATGTCAGCGGTACCTTAACCCCTTATTTTCTTTCATTCCTTGTTGCGAAGTATTTCCTTCTTTAGGTGTGGAAACACGAGCGACTACAAATGGCAGCAATTTCTTTGATGGTGACATTGGGACAGCTATCTCTCTAAAACCTGAAATTCCTTGAAAACATCTCATTCTAATCCGGAGAACACAACGCCATTCCAATCGCCTCTCCAGATATGTGATTGTACTAACAAACATACGTGGACGGCGGCAGTGGCCGAGCGGTTCTAGGCGCTACAGTCTGGAACCGCACGACCACTGCGGTCGCAGGTTCGAATCCTGCCTCGGGCATGGATGTGTGTGATGTCCTTAGGTTAGTTAGGTTTAAGTAGTTCTAAGTTCTAGGGGACTGATGACCTCGGACGTTAAGTCCCATAGTGCTCAGCGCCATTTGAACCATTTGAAACAGACGTGAGTGTAGTTCTGTGGGAAATGAATTATTACCGATTTCGCTGTAATGAATATTGTTGTAAGTGAGATACTATTAGGAACTTAGACACTTCATCTACGTGAAAACACAATTTTGGTGTCTTAAACGGTTCCGAAACATTTTTATGTTCAGAGATTTCCAATACGTTTCCTGAAATTGTGATGGGGACTTTGTACATTGGCAAAATATCATGGTAGCTGAATAGCCTGAGGTGGGCTTGACACTGATCAATGTGTACCAAGAGCACATTCCCTGGCTGGTGAAGCCTCAGAGATAACACACAGTGCTGTATCCAACAGGCTAATTCTTAAGACGAAGACATCGTGAAACGTGTTATTGGAAACCACTTACTTGAATATTCACATGCCTTATATCGAGAAGATGTCGTCGTGAAGACTGATGCAGTTTTGTAAAAATATGTCACGACCTTAATCTGGCTATACCATGACTCTGGTCTCGGTAAAAATCCAATCCTCTGAGTCACCTCGCTCTGTTTATTATAGTATGGTAGACATAGTGTGTAATGGAACGGACAAATTCTCGAAGTAAATAACTGAATCATTTACAAAATAGCAATAAATCCATAAACCCTTATTTCTTAACATTGTAGTTTCATCTCTGCTTTCGAATCGTTATGCCTACATATTTAGACTTTTCGTTTCAGTGAAATTTCCATTAACGCTTAGAATCTTTTTTCCAACTACTCTTCCATTCTAATTTCCAATTAGTTTCGTCTAAAGGTTCAAATCCCGTTTCCAGTACAGCCATTAATAGAATTTCGAGTGAATTTATTTTTCACCTAATTTTAGACTCGAATTTTAACTCTCATGACAAATCTTATGCCCAATATTGACACTATTCTGGATTCAAAAGCTGTTTCAAGCGCCGTTTGTAATCAGTTTCGAATGAGGTTTGAATTCTGCAAACGGTTTTTTTGTTATTTCATTACTGAATCTTTGCCCTCTCTTTTTTTACTATCTACTTCATCTCTCCCTTTTGATTAAACTTCCTCTTCCCTTTCTTACTTTTGTTATAGTTTCTCACTGTTTCTTAGTTTCCTGTTTATGTTATACAGTTTTATCTCCTTTTTTTTCTTTGCTCCTTTCTTTCACACTAGAATTTTTCTGTTTTCTTAACTTGTTTCTTACGTTCTCTTTTTCTCTCCATTTTCCTTGTGCTTCTTTTTTCGCTTCCCTCTATTCCTTTCCTACATCGCTTAGTAAAAAGAGTAAAAAAAAAAAAAAAAAGGATTGGAGTAGCAATTCTCACTGAAAGGCCGAACAATTACCAGAGTAAGTTAGTGTTTTTCGTGTTCAGTATTGTAACTAGGCCTTGTAGATTATAGAAGGGCGTGAAAGCGCCAGTTGTCTAGTAATCAGCACGAAGCATATGGATATACTCTCTGTTTTTGTGAGACAGCTTACAGCTCTATTAGCACTTGAGAGAGTTTAAAATGAGCCTCAATGTGGATGTACATTGGGCTCACTGGTCGAAATGTGCAGTATCCAGTTTTTTGTGGCATTTGGAAGTTACAGTGGCCCGGTGTTGCTTCCCATGCGAACGTGGAGGCAGGCATAACCGTTGTCAAAGTTCCTGCCGAACAGGTCTAAGCATCCCAGGGCAGGATGGCAATATTACCCATCTGGCACATCATAGGCCCTTCATCTCGGCACCTTGAATTTGAGATACAGTAATGGACTCCATGCAAGATTGTTTGTCAACCCGTAATTAGGTGCAGAATAGCAGCGGCATAGTGTTCTATGCGATTTCTGCCTCGAACAACGTAACACAAACGTCTGCGTTTGGTGTAGTGACATGATTGAGAAGCATGGACTGCTGATCTATGTCCTTTAACTGTGTGCAGCAAGAAATCGATTTTCTGCACCCCTACAGATAATGACCGTCTGACAGAGACCCGGGATGTGTGCTTTGGACGGTTACAGTGACGTTATACCTGGCGTCATAGTGCGAGGACTTTATGTCTTGGGTGGTAGTGAATGTGGGAGCTCTAACGGAGTAACAGTACATCACGCACATATTTCCTTCTCCTGTGTTACCTGTCATGCGACAATATTGTGGTGCAATTTCTCAGCAGGACAATACTACTGTACACATAGCACGTATCTCCATGAAATGACTCTGCGATGCTGAGGTAAGTCCATTGCCAGTAAGATGTCCACCTCCGCCCCCAATATGACATGTATACATGTATGGGAACGTCTTGGATGTCAACTCAGCCCAAGTGCCAGTATCCACAATATCAAGGACTACTTGGAACAATTGTGGACCAGACTGCTACAAGAGAGGCTAAACTTATTTGTGACCCACTTCCCAACAAACCTGTGCATGAGCTGAGACCAGAGAGCATGCAGTGTCATATTTATACTTGAAAAATTCTGCCAAGAGCTTTGTAAATTTGCTTGACACTGTAATCAGTGAAATAACATCACATATTTTTTCAAAACTTCAAATTTCAGTTCGTTTCCTCCTCCCCTTATGTTTGCTTCGCTTCTTTTGTCAGGCAGTTTATTTGTTTATCTCACTTATTTTCTCTTCAGTTTTCCATACACGCTTACTTCTTCCTCTGCGTCCGTTGGATTCATTATTTCCTTGCATTTATTTTGCGTTTCTGTGTTTCTTTTCCATTTTACTTCTATTTTGTTTTTTCACTTTTTTTCTGCAATTTATCTGCTTCCTTACATTCCATTCTACGTTTATCTCTGTCCTCTCTATATTAATTCCACTATTCCTTTTCATTTGGCTACTACAATTACGCTCTTTCCTTATTTTCCATCTCCTGCCTCTCTTTGTTCTCTTTCGTTTCCTAATTCCTTCCTGCTCTTCATGTAATGTGAGATTTCAGAGCAGCATGTAGCTGAGGGTGTGACAAACAGCACTATCACAGTTGGCTTGCGATGTTCCACGCTAAATAAACGATACATGGACTCCCCGATAGCTTCGACCACGGACATTGGCCGCGGCCAAGTCGACCGCGAAGCAACCCGCACAGCACGCTTCGCCTCGCGTCGCGACGGCAGCGGCGTTTGTCTGCTGTCAGGGCCAGACGCTGCGCGGGGATTTGCAGCGCCACGCCGCTGCACAAACAGACTGCCTGCCAGCCAGTCTGCCGGCTGCTCCTGTTCTCCGCCTTTCTCCGCTCCGTCCGTATTGCGCACTTGAACTGCAAGGACGTCGCCTCCGAGCCGGTAATGAATTTCCGGCGAATGAATTAACACAGCACACAATCCAGCAGACATTAATTACGAGCTCTGGTTTTCTGGTATTGCTTGGAGGCCGCCTAGAAACCGCAGAGTAAGGACAAAAGAAGCGCGCCGCGAATGTTCAATGCTGAGGCACACCGAGCCAAGTGGTGCGTTTCGGTTTTGTAGGCTATGGATACGTACTAATAATCTCGGCATCAGCAGATGCAATGGCAATCGTTGTTACGCTGCTTGAATGCACAGCCAGCGACATGGAACGACGACATTAGCGATAAGAAAATTAAGTTGAAATACAAAGTAGGCGTGCAAATGCTGTGGCTGTTGGAAGGCAAAGAAACATTGATGATGAATTACGGTGTGTGGCGGACGGTACCTTGAGTACCTCTATCGGTTCTCCCTTCTATTCCAGTCTCGTACTGTTCGTGGAAAGAAGGATTGTCGGTATGCCTCTGTGTGGGCTCTAATCTCTCTGATTTTATCCTCATGGTCTCTTCGCGAGATATACGTAGGAGGGAGCAATATACTGCTTGACTCCTCGGTGAAGGTTTGTTCTCGAAACTTCAACAAAAGCCCGTACCGAGCTACTGAGCGTCTCTCCCGCAGAGTCTTCCACTGGAGTTTATCTATCATCTCCGTAACGCTTTCGCGATTACTAAATGATCCTGTAACGAAGCGCACTGCTCTCCGTTGGATCTTCTCTATCTCTTCTATCAACCCTATCTGGTACGGATCCCACACTGGTGAGCAATATTCAAGCAGTGGGCGAACAAGCGTACTGTAACCTACTTCCTTTGTTTTCGGATTGCATTTCCTTAGAATTCTTCCAATGAATCTGAGTCTGTCATCTGCTTTACTGACGATTAACTTTATATGATCGTTTCATTTTAAATCACTCCTAATGCGTACTCCCAGACAATTTATGGAATTAACTGATTCCAGTTGCTGACCTGCTATATTGTAGCTAAACGATAAGAGATCTTTCTTTCTATGTATTTGCAGCACATTACACTTGTCTACATTGAGATTCAATTGCCGTTCCCTGCACCATGCGTCAATTCGCTGCAGATCCTCCTGCATTTCAGTACAATTTTCCATTGTTACAACCTCTCGATATACCACAGCATCATCCGCAAAAAGCCTCAGTGAACTTCCGATGTCATCTACAAGTCTCATTTATGTACGTTGTGAATTACAACCACAGTTGTAATGATACACATTTATTATGCCACAGCCGGTTTCGTTTGTTAGAACATCATCAGGTTGCCGATATCAGCCAATAATGTGAATTAAGACAAGTAGTTGTCTTATGTAACAATAAAGGAAAAATCTGGAATTAGAGGTCTTAAATCATGACATTGGCATACCTCGGCAACCTAATTCTGGTGAACAAAAGCGATGACACAATAAATGTGTATCAATAAAGTTGGAGGGGTTCTTATTAATCATTGATATTAGTATTAGTCAGCTGTCAAGCTCAACATAATCAGTTTATTTAAAGTAAAGACATCTGCAAAAGGAAGAGAATCTGCTTTAAAGTGATTCCATAATTTGTAATTCAACCTAGAATGAAAATATAGATTGATGAAACAAATTTATCAGATCATAAATGTAGGAATAGTGTAGAAAACTCGTATAGAGCCTGTCTGGGAAACTCTTACTCCACTATTTACATTCTTTCACGTATATCTCTGCCTGTTGCTTGAATTTCAGTACGATTCGTCATTTACTAACAAAGTATTACAAATTCACGGGTCCCTAAACCTTTACAAGACAAAATTTGTAAACATTCAATATACTTATAAATATATTGCAAATTCTCTTAGTTAGTTAAGATGTTTCCTAGATCATTCGAATGATTCCTTTATCGAAATGACGTGGGAGGAGTGAGTTTAAGCGATGTGTGTGATTAGTGGTAACATTAATCAACAAGCTATTTGTTAGGTCAACTCATACAACTACACTTAAAAACAAGATTTTCTTTTAAAAAAGTTGTTAGACGCAGAGGGGAGAGTAAAATAGGTGTAAAGAGTGTATTGAAGGTCTTTACGAGAGGGAGTAATTACGCCATGCAATGCAGGGGAACAAACGTTCTTCGATCGGGAATACTTGGAATACTTGTAACCACAAGGGATTGGTAACATCCTCTCGGAGTTTCTAAACTCGATGTGGGAAATGGAAACCAAACGATTATTAAGGTTACTTTGTAGACTAAAATATTAGAGACATACTGTTGGTCTTTTGGAAGAATATCATTCATGCAATGGGAAAGGTAGCAAAGGCACATAAATAAAAGAACCAATGCACAATCAGCTCTGCAGCTTAAGCTACACACTCCTAACAAGGGGACTCGTATAGACCTCAGCAGTTGAGTCCCATAGTGCTCAGAGCCAGCCAACACTCCTAACAACAACAATGAAAAGAAAATTAAAGCCTTGTTATATTACAACTAGCGTGACGTTGGCAAATGTAAAGTCACAAGGCGAGTGATTTCGATGCTGAGCTTGACACTGGAGGCAACATTTAAGAAAAGTCTGGGCTCCCCCATAGCAACTGTCAAACTGAAAAAAGGAATTTCACAACGTAAAGTGCTACATCACTGTTGAAATTCCTAGAAAAGTAGACATTTAATATGAGGAAAGAGACACGTACAAGATGCAATAGAGAAAAATAGTGATGGAAGACCAAGATGTAAGTATTCGGATTAAAGTGGATGTACAACAGAAGTGCAATCCTTCCCTTCCACTTTTCAGCCTACACATAGGATAGAAGAAGGGTCTGGACGATAGGACATGTGTTAATACATGAAGTAGTAACTTATATTGTGCCACAGGGAGCCAAGAAAAGCAAAACTATAGTGAAAGTCAGAGAAGCGATTAAATCAAATAAATTATAGAGGTCATCGTGTGTAGGTGCCACTCTGAGATGAAGAGGTTGACTCTGGAGAGGAAGTTGTGGTGGGCCGCATCACTGCAGCTGGAAAAGTAACGACAAAAAAAGCTTTGCTATCGTTATCTGTGTTTTACATCGTTGCTGCGCTCTGAGAAAGTTCGGTGGGCGAATTGTAAATTTTTAAAAGTTTATTTTTTATTCCTGATGCGGTGAGGCAGCAGAGGTCAGTGCGGACGATAGCTGGTCATGTAGACCACTAGTCGGAATTATTGATATAACGTGGAAAACACTATGGACGAATGTGGTTTGTGACACCTGTAACGGCCGTGGCACATAAAACCGCTAATACGGTAATCGAGTGTGACCAGGAGTGAAATAATTTTGTAACGCAGACACTTCGTGCTACCGAGAAACTCACAAACTATTAGTTTAACTTGGCGGAGCAACCCGTGCTATGGGCAGAAAGTACTCGCGCTGAACTGAGAGGACAAGTATATGGCAAATCCATGGAGAAGAAATAGAAACTTTGAGGTTCGCCGATGACATTGTAATTCTGTCAGAGACAGCAAAGAACTTGTAAGAGCAGTTAAAAGGAATGTACAGTGTCTTGATGAACATCCACAAAAGCTAAACAAGGATAATGGAAAGTAGTCGAATTAAGTCGGGTGATGTTGAGGGAATTAGATTAGGAAATGAGACACTTAAAGTAGTAAATGGGTTTTGCTATTTGGTGAGCAAAATAACTGATGGTGGTCGAAGTAGAGAGGATATAAAATGTAGACTGGCAATGGCAACGAAAGCATTTCTGAAGAAGAGAAATTTGTTAACATCGAGTATAGATTTAAGTGTCAGGAAGTCGTTCCTGAAAGTATTTGTATGGAGTGTAGCCATGTATGGAAGTGAAACATGGGCGATAAATAGTTTGGACAAGAAGAGAATAGAAGCTTTCGAAATGTGGTGTTACAGAAGAATGCTTAAGATTAGATGGGTAGATCGCATAACTAATGAGGAAGTACAGAATAGGATTGAAGAGAAGAGAAGTTTGTGGCACAACTTGACCAGAAGAAGGGATCGGTTGGTAGGACATGTTCTGAGGCATCAAGGGATCACAAATTTAGTATTGGAGGGTAAAAATCGTAGAGGAAGACCAAGAGATGAATACACTAAGCAGATTCAAAAGAATGTAGGTTGCAGTAGGTACTGGGAGATGAAGAAGGGTGCACAGGATAGAGTAGCATGGAGAGCTGCATCAAACCAGTCTCAAGACTGAAGACCACAACAACAACAATCGTCCTCCTCAGTAGAACTACGTTAGAACCGCGGCTTTCTGGGTATAATAATAATAGTGGCGTGTGACGAGGGCCTCCCGTCGGGTACACCACACGCCTGGTGCAAGTCTTTCGATTTGACGCCACTTCGGCGAGTTGCGCGTCGATGAGGATGAAATGATGATGATCAGGAGAACACAAAACCAAGTCCCTGAGCGGAGAACATCTCCGACCCAGCCGAGAATCGAATCCGGGCCCTTAGGATTGACAGTCTGTCGCGCTGACCACTCAGCTACCGTTTTGGCGGACTTCAGGGTATAAATAAACGAGCTTAGGTTCTCAAGGCATTCACTGGTGCCACCATTCTGTTTGTGTCTTAAACTGGAGGGAATGACGGTAGAGTTTCAGAGAAGCCACGGCTAAAACTGGATGATGACATTCCGCTGATTACCTCATCTAGTTCCTGCACAAGGGGGGCATTACCTGTGGCGGGACTTAGAGACGCAGCTCTCTGGGGGACTTGGGCTGATCCACTGCAAGCTGTCACCCATCCATCTAGGACGGGCGCACCCTCGCGGCCTCCTAGCCACTTACATGACGTCGGTCACGTGGTCTACATTTAGGGGTGGGGTTGCCCAGGGCATTGCTGTTCGGCATCAGAAGATCTAGTGTCAGCTATTCCACCCAAGCACACTAGATGAGAACAACGAAGACGCGTGGGGGAGCATAGGCGGCGAAACTCTGGTGGCTATAAGCGGGCGCTCTCTATGTTTGTACACAGGCGACCCATACGGCACGGCGTGCGACCTAGGACAACAGACATCGCGGTGATCGCAGTGTCAGCGCATTTCGCTATCGACTGCGTTCGTACGCAGACAGGGCGGTCCTAATACCTGCCAGAGAGCTGTCTAAGGCTGCTCGAATGAACACATGACGATACTACCACTGTTTAATGTACGTGCCGGCGTGAATTTGCCCTCTCCCTCACCATTCCTCTCGCCCATCCTGCACTTAAATAACGGAATAGGGTGAGTCATTACAATGCCTTTATTCTTTACTTAACCACTAAAAAGCAAATTAAGCCTGGATGCAGGGTGAAGATACTGTAGCTCACAGGAAAATAGCGGCGCAACACGACTGTAGCGGAAATCAGTAATAGGTTGCAGAGGTTGATTGGCGCAAAGACTCCCACATGACTTTGAACGTAGTGTAATTTACGTATTGCACATAAATAGATGAAGAAATTAATTAGTATTTACTATTAAAAACAGTCTTGATCAAGATTTATTTATTAAGGTGACCGGTTTCGACCACTACGGAGGTCGTCTTCAGACCATTGAGTAGGAACTTCTTTCTCCAGCAGAAAGAGGTTCCTACTCAATGGTCTGAAGATGACCACAGTAGTGGTCGAAACCGGTCACCTTAATAAATAAATCGTGATCAAGACTGTTTTTAATAGTAAATATTTGTAACACATTGATCACTGTGACTCCCTAAATGTATTCAAAAGATTAAATAGTGTTCACTTATTCTATTCGTAATAAGTCAGCACTGGATACAGCATAATTGTAATATAGTTATGAGTAACCGACCGGAGTCACGCAGAGTGGAACTATCACATACAACTATATGTCGAATAAGCAGTGGCCCAGTTGAAATCCATTAGCAGTTACTTACGGAAATTTAATTCGTCAGCGAAAGAAGTGGCATATAAAATTCTTGTAACACTAACTGATAAGCATTGATCAGCAGACTCCATTCTTTTCCTGGAAGGATTACTAGAAAACCTAGAGAAGATCCAACGAGAGAGCGGGAAGTTTCATCGTGATATCACTTAGTAAGCCCGAGAACGTTAGGGAGACGCTCAACAAACTGTAGTAGCGCACACTGCAACAGAGGCGTTGTATATCACGGAGCAAACTGAGTTGAGCGACATGTGATTTGCTCCCATGTATGTCTCGTCTAATGACCACGACGAGAATATAATACAGATGTTTATCAACAGTAATCATCATCATCAGAGCGAAATCCAAATCTACATCTGCATCTACATGGGTACTCTGCAAATCACATTTAAGTGCCTCGAAGAGGCTTCATCGAACCGCCTGCAGAATTCTCTATTATTCCAATCTCATATAGTGCGAGCTAGGATTTCCGTACGAGCTCTGATTTCCCTTATTTTATCGTGGTTATCGTTTCTCCCTATGTAGGTCGGTGTCAACAAAATATTTTCGCATTCGGAGGAGAATGTTGGTGATTGGAATTTCTTGAGAAGTTTCCGTCGCAACGAAAAACGCCTTTCTTTTGATGATGTCCAGCCCATATCCTGTATCATTTCAGTGACACTCTCTCCCATATTTCGCGATAATACAAAATGTGCTGTCCTTCTTTGTACTTTTCGATGTACTCTGTCAGTCCTATCTGGTAAGGGTCCCACACTGCGCAGCAGTATTCTAAACGAGGACAGACAGTCGTAGTGCAGGCAGCTTCCTTAGTAGATCTGTTACATTTTCTAAGTGTCGTGCCAAGATAACGCAAACTTTGGTTAGCCTTCCCCTCAACATACTTTTGTGCTCCGTCCAATTTAAGTTGTACATAATTGTAATTCTTAGGTATTTAAATGAATTTATGGCCTTTAGATTTCACTGATTTATCGTGTAACCGAAGTTTAATAATTCACTTCAGTACTCATATGGATGACCTCACACTTTTCGTTATTTGGGGTCAACTGCCAATTTTCGCACCATTCAGATATCTTTTTCTAAATCGTTTCGACATACACTTCTGGATAAACGTCGTACAGGACTATCGAACCTTACCTTACGTGTTCCACACTTATGAAATTTGTTTTTGAGAAGTTGTCAATTTGTATCTGTAACTGAGACGTCATGTGTGAAATTTACGTGACCCTCATTCCAAATTATATATATATATATATATATATATATATATATATGTGTGTGTGTGTGTGTGTGTGTGTGTGTGTGTGTGTGTGTGTTCGCGTTGTTTTTTTTTTAAGCAGGTGTAAAATTACTAAAGCCAGATTTAAATATTTTGGAATATCAATGTATAAGTCACATCTCTCAACAAAGTGATGCATCAACTAAGTATTGAAGCCAGTTATTATAAATGAAATAGCTTCTTTTTTTTTAATCGCCAAAAATGCTTTTATTTATGTAAACGAATTTATCTGAAGGATACGAATTTGTCAAGTATTGAATTTTTTGTTTGAAGTTGTTATCTACATAAAACTGTCATAAATCCGCAGATTCTTTTGAAAACCACAACGTCTTACCAGCCACGATTCTGTTGGAGGTGGTATGATGTCTTCCTCTGACCTTTGAACTGACTGTGCCCGTCAATGATCGCGGGACTTTCATTTTGACATGGTTTCCGACCCATGGTGCAAGTTGCGCATTTTCACATCAAGAAACATAGATAGAGGTAAATGAAGTAATAAGCGACTGATAAAAGTCGTAGTACTGACAAGAGATCAGACCTGAGTCTTTTGGATGTGTTGCCTGGCACTTAACCATCGAGGCACTAAGAAAAATGCACAGATTGACAAGGGTCATAATTATTCATAACATAATGCTAATTACTTCTTTGTTCTTTCTGTGTGAATTGGTTGTAGTTGTGCAAACCAGTTTTCGTGAAATGTTCTGAACTATATGCTGTTATTTTGCCATGAATTCAGTCATAAACATTGATAATACAGAAATATTTTGTGTAGGTTGTGTTGTACAGCTTTAATGAACGTTAAGAACTGCACTATGCAATATAGAGTTGCAATGGTACATTTATTACAGGCGATCTATTTCGGGCTAGGTTCTGGCAATCATTGGGTCCAAAAACCATCTCAGCTATACATCTGCGTAACAGTAATAACAGTTATCAGATGTACATAGACGTAACATTGTGTCCATTTAGCCTCGTAGAGTACAGATAATGTTAACGTCAGAACTATATACATCTGATAACTGTTATTCCAATTAGGCAAGTGAATAGCTGAGATGGCTTTTGACACTGTGATGGCCTATTCCCTAATCGAAATCGATCGTCTCTAATAAAACATGCAATTCTTAACATTTGTATTAGAGCCAACATTTTTTTCTTCGTTTCAAAATTTGATATTGGATCGATTATTCTCTTAAATTTAAAGTACACCCCACAGCTGCTAGTCACCGACATCATTAAGAGATGCAGAAACTAGCTACCGCTGTATTTATTATAAAACTAATGTTGAACACCCCTTCCCTTGTGCTCATTCTTCAATGTGTTTCCTTTATTTGATATAATTCCTTTAACTATCCACGTTCTATCTGTATACAGATATATGTACTCTCGGAAAACTAATACAAAACCATTTAAAAAGACAAGAGTACCATAAGCAAAAAAAATTAAAATCTTAACAGTTATCTCAAAAATCTTTGGCAACTAGTTTCCCTCTTTACTCTTGTCATATATGATATCGTAGCCAAGCATAGCTTCTCACATGTTACGCACTGCTTTCGCAATGGAAAATTAGCTATAACGGACTGGACTGTCTTTAGCTTAGATGCACCGGTGCCACGTCCGTCCACTTAATACGCGCTATTTCATTCCCATAGTTGCAAGCAAATCAAATAAAGTCCTTTTACGCCACCTGGTCAGTGAAGAAGACACGTAACTGCCTAAATTATTCAGTCCGTAACGTATTCATGATGACCTATAACGGACAAAATTTGTTTACTGAAGTAATGCCGCTGTTCGCTGACCTTTTCACATCTTCCGGGTAACTGTCGTTTGAGTTTAATCCCAGAACTGAGCGGAATACGTTTATACTCTGTTTGCTACTGTAATCCATTTTACAGAATGGGATTGCCGTAGAAAACGAAATTTAATCAACAGGCATAACGTTGACAAATCAGGCTGTAATCTCCTCCCGTATTGTCCGCTCGCTGCGTATTATTTTAGTCCTCGCGCTGATGTTAGGGCTGAATAGGGAACGGGCTCACAAACTTTATTGTCAAAATATTATGCTCTCAGGTGCAGGAAAAGTCTGTCGACGTTCGTAGGTTAACACGTAAGTCATTCAATATGAAACAAGCCTGCATTTATTTTCACGGTTTCACAAAATATCCATCGAGACAGCTATTAACTTTTTTAATGACCAAGTGTTACTACATATATCTATATACTGGGTGGCAAAACGGTAATTTGCACCGCAAATACTGCGAAATTGAGCTACTGATGTGTCGTGTTTACAAAATGGATTGTTAGGCTTGGGCTTGTATTGTCAACCAACAAACACATTGTAGTAGTATTTAGAGAGCGCACTTTTTGTGGAAACGAATACATTTTAAAATGGAACAGTGCCAAATGACATTAACAAACTAAAAGTAGGACAAATCAGAATGTCAGTAATGTTTGTTGCTGGATCCTAGTGAAAGTCATTTACGACATATTGTATTTTGAGAAGTTTTCACACCAGCACTTGTCTGTGCCACTCGAGGTACGTAGTTGGTAGCTACGATTTTGCTATGTTTGCTCACAGCGACCTTGTGTGTTCCTTGAGAGGATTGCAACTTGATACTAAGTGTGTAACAGTGCAAGCAGTAGGTCGGGAATGGACTATGGGATTTACTAATACAGAAAAGAGTGACTTGCACGTGGTGTATGGGGAACGTAGAACGTAGGAAGAATGTGCGGCGGTATATCCCATCAAAGCAGTTATTGATCTCTGCAACCGGTTACACCGAAAGAATGTAACAGAAGTAAACAAGTTGCGACAGAAGAGGGAAAATTATTGTTCTTAGCGCTGTAGCAATTTGTCGGCACGTTAGCTTCCGCTCAACCGCACGAGAAGAGGCATGAGGCATGAACATGTCCAACGAATTCTCTACCAACGTGCGTTCCATCCCTATCACATCTCTCTGTATCAAGAGCTGCATGGAAACGATTACGGCACTCTTGCTAACTTCTCTTCATGGGCAACAAAACAGGATACTCCTGATGTATCATTTATCTTGTTTAAAAATGAAGCCACATGTACCAATCACGGCCAGGTAAACCGCTGAAACATGGACGGTTGGTCGGTTGAAGGTCTCCGTTGGCTTCGTCAGATGGAACGTCAGCGTCCATGGAGTGTAAACTAACAAGATGACTGTCGAGACCGTGAGGCACCAAGTAATTGGTTTTCAAATACCACCGTATTGGGTACAGGGGACCTGTACTTTGGCCGGCCCGTTCTCCTGATTTGATGCCTGTAGACTTGTTTTTTGTGGGAAAAGCTGAAAGACGCTGTCTATAAGGACATAAAAACTACGACCGATGATATGTAACGTACAAGAACGAATTACTGCAGCCTGCACGGACATCTCCGCTGAAATGCTAGCACGTGTGCAACAGTCGTTCGACACCATACTGGAAGTGTGTATTGCCGCTGTCAGTGGTAATTTTGATCACAACATGTGATGATCAGTTTTTCTCGTTATTGGTCAAAATCCGCATAACTAGAATACGTACTTGTGTTTCAATATGTGTAACCACAGGTATTATGTAATTGTAGGTGTGAGAATTTTCCAAACTATGAAATCGCGTAAACAACAAATACCACTGATATTCTAATTTGCATACTTTTAATATCAATAAGCATTGTTCCCTCTAAGAAACCCTATGTTTGCACAAAGAGATACGCTTTCAAGCATTCTTACCTTCTATTGACTGTCTAACGATAACTGCCCCTGACAGAAGATTTAATCTGTGGAAACAGCATCTCAATAACACTTCCCATTTCCGCAATATTTGCAGTGCAATCTTTAGGTGATTTACCCTTTATATGAAAGGCAAAGTCCTGAATAACTGATTCATCATCACCCAATCCAAACTGCTAAGAACAGAAACTTGAAATCTGGACAGGATGTTGATCACATAGGCCTACTGTAGGCATCGTTTAGGAACGGATTTTTCGAAATTCCGCTCCTAACAGAGAGAAATAGGGGACGAAAGGATTTTAGAAACTATGAAGCTAATAAGGCAATTTCGAAGCAAGAACTGTGAAAACTGGTATTTAGTTTTTCACTAGAAAGAAGGAAAACATGTTTGAGCATTTTTGGAAATTTGACTCCTATGGGACTGAAAAAGTGATTCAAAAACTTTTCAAAAATAAAAAATATTATTAAAGAACTATTATATCAGTTTAAAAGCTACATCTCTGAAAACTTGTGTCTGGTGCCTCAGTTACAAATTGTCTTTCAGTATTTCGGAAATTCAATACGTAATAAGGTGAAGACAGAGGGTGAAATGTTTTATGAAAATATTTCATTATAAAAGCATTTTTAAAGCTACGTAAATCAATGAAAATTTGAATTCTCGGTTAGAATTAAGAAATTACTTTTTTCTTGTTTTTGGATATGCAGCTGCTAAGGGGGTGAAGTAGGACCTGACTATTCACTGACTCATCAACGCCCAGCCAATACCGCAGAGGACAGAACTTGAAATTGGGAGTGGGTTTTGACCTTATAGTGTAGTCATCGTTTAGGGAGGGACTGTTTGAAATTACATCTCTAGGGTGGTGAAGTAGGGGATGAGTTGTTTTTGAATATACGTCGCTAGTGATGCAGTTGTGAATGTAGAACTACGAAAATCGGTGTTCGGTTCCTTGGTCAGAAGAAGAGACATACATGCTTCAGCATGTTTGGAAATCCTACCACTAAGGGGACAAAATAGTGTTTGAAAGTTTCTTTAGAAAATGACGCATTTGTAAGGGATTTTTAAAGCATTTTTAAAGGTACATCTATGAAAATTAGTATTACACTTCTCAACTAAAAATTAAAAGTATCTGATTCAGTGCTTTTGGAAATTCAACCTTAATCGCGAGGAAAAAAAAGGATGCAAATTTTTATGATGCTTTTTCATTAGGCAGCATTTTTTAAAACTAGATAGAAGAAAATTTGTGTTAGTCTTCTCGCTTAGAAATAAAAAATCGTATTTCAGTGTTTTAGAAACTGAACACCTGAGGGGGTAAAATAGATGATGAAAGTTGTATGGAAATGTTACATTACGAAAGCATTTTTGAAAATTTTTGTGGAAGTATTTCGTTGTAACTAAACAGATTTAAAACTAAATCTATGAAAATTGGTATTTGACCTATAAAGAAAGACGTGTCACGGGATGAAAGTTTTAATGAAAATGTCACCACAAACATTGAAAAAGTAGGATTAACAAAATCGCCGACTCCAGATTACAGATCTGCATTTGGGTCAGAAGTACACTCAGAAGCACCATGCTTCTATGGCGTGAATTAGCGTGAAAAGTTATAATTTGTGAGCAAAATAACAATTCGAATCGATTGAGGTACACATACATATCAGAAGGCGAGTGGAGTAAGATAGAGGACCTATGAAAGTTTCATCTGCACATACTATTCGCTGCATGTATCATCAGGTGATATCTAAATAATGGAATCAATAAGTCTTCACTATCTGGGCAACGTCTCATCTTTTTATGAAATAAAGCATAAAAATATTCAGTCAATAGAGGCTGCTGTTACGCTCTCAGTAACATAAGAGTTTAGTAATACACATACTCCTGTTTCAACGAAAAATTATCGTCACTCTTCTCAGCAGATTAATAATGTTCTCCGCCTATTCATATCGTGTACCGACATTTCCGTCTCTACATTCTAACCACACACGATGTTAACAATGATTATTTGATGTAGTCTAGCTTGCACGTAACTGTTATGCTGTTTTCCGTCTTAACTTGTGGCAACACCGAGAAGTCTGTTTCTCAAAGCGATAGCATATTTCCCACAGAACTCTTCCTGGTGGGCTAAGTAGTAGTAGAGAAAAGGAACAGTCATGCTTAAGAGAAAAATTAAGGATGATGCAGCACCAGAACTTAAAGAATTTCCCTAGCTGGGAAGCAACATTGCAGATGATGGGCTAAAGAATGGGGACATCGAAGAACATTGATGGGGAGTAGCATGCCTTTCTTCATTACCATGTCGACACATACTTAGAACAGACACTGGAAGCTAAGGAAATAGATCCTGGGACAAAACATTGTTTGGAAGGAAGTTTGGAATGAGGAGGAACTGAAAAATAAAATAACAGTGGCATAAGAAGTTTGATTTTATTGAGTTATTTGAAAAATTATGTGTACTGATTAAGTAAAGTTCAGATGAGAAGAAATGAAAGCAAGAAAGACAACCAGTTTTATTAACATTAATACAAACTTATTTCTGACTTTCAGCGACAAGCATTACATCACCTGTGAACCCTAGAATTGACATTGCTGTTCGCTCCTGGTCTTAGTGAAGTGCAAGAAATAATTATACCACGAATTTTGAGATCACTGAACTTTCCTGCCCATTACTGGAGATGGTCCGACGCCTGTATTGCAACTCATTGTTGAAGTCGACGGAGAAACTGAACTTCTAGCACAAGTGGACATTTTATTTCCAGTCTTCGAAAGACTTCGGCCACCTGTCAGAGTTTCTCCATCGCAACCATTTGCTTTCGTTCTTCTTGAACGTGGTTGTAAGTAAATGGAAATAGAAAACAATAATTTAAGATTGAGAACTAAGTATGTCACAGCACGAATTCTGAAGGATTCACAGATGTTAAAAGCTTTTTCGACGAACTGAGTTCGTAAGACCACAGCAATATACAGGGTGTAACTCTTAAGTTAACAAACCGGGATAACTCGAAAAATATAGCTTCACGCGAAAAAATGTCTACAATCCAAAGTTAACTATCTTCGAGGTGGACATCTGCTGGCGCTAAAATTAGCCGGCCACCCGAACCCCTGGGGGTAGGGTGGGAGGCAACTTGAATTACAGCGCCAGCTACTAAGAATCAAAACAAATGTTCCTAATTTTTTATGTAGAATCTGATCCTGCAATAAAAAATGGGGGTACCCATTTGAAATTCTAAACTTGCCTCCTGCCCCACCCTCAGGGGGCTGGAATGGCGGGCTAATTTTAGCACCAGCAGATGTCCCCCCCCCCCCCCCCCCCTCAAACAATCAACTTTGGATTCTACAAATTTTTTCGTGTGGAGCTTATTTTTCCAGTTATTATGGTTTGTCAACTTAAAATTTACACTCTGTATATGTCTCTGGATATGTATGTAAATAGTCTAAAATGGTGAATTACACCAGATGATGCGATCAGATGTAAACTATACTATCGCAAATAAAGGTCACATGCAACTGAGCATGATAAGCTCATAAAAAGCTGTTCCTGTGAGTTAAACATGTCAATAGTATGAAAGTTACCTTTTATTTTTAAATTATTTATCGATACAGCCGCCCAGTGCAGGTGTGCAGCGACTTTTTGACTGCGGTACATTAATGGACACTACACTTTAATCAAGTTGAAAACAATGCCTTTTAGAAGGCACCGACCTTACTTCTGATAAAATCAATTATTTCCTCACACCTCTGAAACTACTTACCAAATTGTACAGATAGTTTGTGTACAGCTAACTGATGTACATGATGACTCAGCTAACACTACGCAATCCGCAAAAATATAAATGCACTTCATCAATTACGCGCAATGTCGTCATATTATGTCAATCACTATACACAAACTATTAGTCGTACAGGAAAATGAACACCACGTTTTTCTAGGAAAATTTTGTGTAGCTAAATTTTCTACCGGGATACGTTTCGGTGGAGGCCACGGTTTCCGGATTATCTAAGGAAAACGTAAAAAAGTGACTATCAAACGCACTTCCACTCCACACTCGTCCATAACGAGTCAGGATTTGTTGCATATTGTTCGTGGCAATAGCTCCTATCACCGAACAAAAATTACCGACTACACGAACAAATACCGATATCTGACATTTTTTGGTCTTTATTGATTGCCCTATGATGCCTCCAGCAGTGTCGGCTAGTTCGTAACATTTTTAATTTAAACGTACCCGTGCGGATAATGCGTGAAAAACGACTTTTGTAAAAGTTACGCTAAAACTAATTACGTTAACAATTCGACCTAAGCTTAAGCCTTACAAGTAGAGTAGTTCAGCAGTCAGAGGGCCTCACTAATAAACTGAGATAATTATTTATTTCATGCTATTTAAGTTAACATAATTGTTAGATAAAATTTACAAGATATCAGTTTTACACTCTGTAACTGCTCGACTAGGCCCGTGGCGAAGTAAGGCAAGTTCATGAACACCAGAAGAGGTCCAATTTGGGAAATAGCACGTGCAGTGGCAAATATTTTTACAGTGATAGGAGGACGTGTTATGAACAATATACAAGAAATTATGTCATGTGAAGGCTGAGTGTGAGAGAGGGATGTATTTGAAGGTCACTTTTGTATGTATTTCTTGAAAAGCTCGAAAACTACGGCCTCCAGCGAAAACTATGCCAGTTCAAAATTTAATTACATCGAACTTTCTACTAAAAGGTCCTGTTCATTTATTTCTGCAGGACCAATGGTTTTCGCGTAACTAGCGAGATGTGAAAATTCAGCGCTTGGTTCATCAAAGCCAGCTATAACACCGCGAGTTGCAAAAAAATGGCAACGATAGAGGCAGCTTTATCCCTTTGTACTTATATGTAAACTTTATTTGTATCCCTGAAACGCTATGAATAGTTTAAATGTAAATATCTTGTTTTGTGTTGATTTGGATGTCATTGTATTCAAGGTTATGCAGTTGGCAGTAAGAAAACCGCGCTGATTTTGACTTAAATATGTTTACAATAGCGTTAATAATGCATTCATGCTTTAAATCTTAGTTCCAGATTTCACTTCTTGAATCAGAAAGTTCCTCCTTTTACATTCCATATTTCTGCATAGGTTTCTTGAGTTATCGGCGATGATGGGGGTCAATAGATGCTACGTTCATCGCAGTATCCTTCGCATTATGAGCTAGTACTGGTACGTCATTTTCATAAGAACAGTTAAGCAACCGAGATAAACAATCTGTGTCTGAACTGAAATGTATCACTGACCAGACCACTTGCAGTACTGCCAACGATCACAATGTTCTTATAGAATTCAATGATTTTATACATCGTCACCTTCGACTTTCCTTGATTATTTTTCAGAGGAAATGGTTCTTACAAGCTGGAGTGGAGGAGGATATTGGTGTTTAACGTCCCGTCGACAACACGGTCACTAGAGACGGAGCACAAGCTCGGAATAGGGAAGGATGGGGAAGGAAGTCAGCCGTGTCCTTTCAAAGGAACCATCCCGGCATTTGCCTGGAGTGATCTAGGGAAATCACGGAAAACCTAAATCAGGATGGCCGGACGCGAGATTGAACCGTCGTCCTCCCGAATGCGAGTCCAGTCTGCTAACCACTGCGCCACCTCGCTCGGTCAAGCTGGAGAAGAACGTTTTGTAACCGTTTTTCATACATTGTACAGCATCAACAATGCTTATACAATAAGCACTTTCCTGTATTATCCTATCTCCCTGATTTAGTTTGAAGATGGTATCTCGTTTTATTTTCATCAAAAGTGTTGAGTAAAAATAAGGGTGAATGTATATATGACCTTTGGTCGGGAATATAGGGCAGATGTAGTCCAAACGTCCACTCGCGAATTAAGAATCTAAATATTTCGCAGCAAGCTTTACTGCAAGTAAGTTCAATACAAAGATACACAAATGCATGATTATATGACATACGATGAAATCCTAAAACATACACCAGAGTTGTCTTGAACAAAGGATTTCCGTCAATAGTACATGGGAAAATGTTATGTTTTGCATGTGGTGAAGCACCACACATTCGGATGTGCTTTACTGTTTCTCTATCTTGTACACGACACTGATATTCTCTCACGTCCTGACAGGATCTCTTGGTTTTAGATTTGTGAGTCTAAAGAAACCTTTTTAAGGTCTCTCTGGCTGTTAATACTGAATTTCCATGTTTATCTCACAAACAGCACATGCATCTATTCTTGGACTCCCTGCAGGATTTTTACTTGTAGAACCTCAGAAAATATTCAGAGGGAACGCGAGGTTTATTACCAGTTGCTCCTTGTGATTGAATGCACAAATATGATTTACTTTCGAACTTCTGTAAATACATATTGGATGTATTTTTCATGGAGGCTTCGTAATTAGGATGTGCCTTCCTGTTCCCGCTTTTACTGCAAACGCCGTTCTGAATGGCTAAGACATGATGTGCTCCGTTACATGCACTTTCCAATCGTCTCCCTTGTACCACGTATGACAGTAGAAGAGAATACCCTTCAGGAAAAAGGGAAGTTATGTGATTATGTCGAGAAGCAGAAAACCATGCAGGGACAGAAGAGCCTGGTTACACATTACATTTTTCACAATCTTCCACCTCTACTTAAAATCAAGAACAAACCCCTATCTAGAATCACTCCAAACTCTTAAATTTGAACGATTATATACATAAGATGTACGGGGTTTCTGCGATTTTTCAGCCCTTGCCTTTTCCTTGCTGGCATATAAACTAGCCTGAGAGGTACGTAACTTGCGCTATCTCGAAAGTCATACCCTTTACCTTGTGTTGTATTTGATATGCACCTGCGCTTGCGCCTAAACCGAAAGGTCACATACATTTCCACTGAGTCTGCGAAAACTAAAATTGTTTACAGGAAATGATTACCTAATTAGAATTTATCCTTATAATATTCCGATAACTGACACAAAACAGCAGTTCTAATAAACTTAAAACTCACGTGCAGAGTGCGCCAGTAGTTGTCTTTGGCATAGCTTTTTCAGATGAGTCTACACAAGGCTGGATTAAAATACATATTCTTTAATGAGGCTCTTCTTCGATGAATTCGAATTTGGTATTCGCTTTGGTGTTCCTTCTTCTGAATAAATATTACAGGCATTTATAATTGTCTCCATTAAAAAGAACTCACACTTTTACCGCACGAAAGGCAACCGCACGTAAACGATAAACAAGCACTCGGTGGTACAAAGCGGTTTCCCGTCAGACAGCAACAGCACACTATCATATAAGCATGGAAATGTGATATGTTGAAACTCACTGCATGAAATGCTTTACTTCTACTCGTATTCAGAAGAGCACTACATCATGGACCTATGCTATTATGAATATCGTCGATCTACCTATACACCATACCTTCATTCAGAATTTTGCGCTGTTCTGGCTGTCAGTGATTTGTCTAGTGTGAGATGAATACCCTGAGGCCAATAATTCACATAGTGCCAAAAGGTGGACTTGTGTTGTTTAGGGAATAATTTTTTAGTATATCAATTTCGATACCATTTGTCATTAGCGGTATCACCTTATAGTCACGAAAATAGTTATCACAAGGTCACCGCTTGCGTCTCCCACCACTGCGCACCTGGCCCTGCATTGCTGCCATCAGATATCGGCTGATCTGTCGCCTAATTTCTACTACCATGTTCTGATTTTGCTCTGGCCCTAGTATGAGTGCTCGGAAACGTATGTTCTTCTCTTTCTAAATGACATCAGTTTTAAAATGAGAATGGAATGGAGGAATATCATCACCTCGAAAGCTACGTTTTTGCGGAGTATGCATTTTGCTGTCATTTTCCTGGAAAAAACATGGGTTTACAAAAAGCATACAAGGGAAAATGGTGGCCAGAAAATATCTCCAGCACTTTTATGTAATGTGTATCATTGCTTAAGGAGATGAGTGTAGTGATGAAAAGTCTGTAAGAGCTGCAAATACACTGTGTGCTCAAAAGTATCCGGACACCACTAACAACACAAGCTCTTCTTATTAGGTGCACTATGATGCCACCTGCTGCCAGTACTCCAAATTAACGACCTGAGTAGTCATTAGACATCGTGAGAGAACGAACTGGGGCGCTCCGCGGAAGTCACGGGCTTAGAACGTGGTCAGGTGATTGGGTGTCACTTGTGTGATATGTGTGTTCGCGAGATTTCCACACTCCTTAACATCTCTAGATCCGCTGTTACCGATGTGATAGTGAAGTGGAAACGTAAAGGGACACGAACAGCACAAAAGCGTACAGGCCGACCTCGTCTGTCGACTGACAGAAACCGCCGACAGTTGAAAAGGGTCGTAATGTGTAACAGGCAGACATCTATCCAGAGCATCACACAGGAATTACAAACTGCATCAGGATCCACTGCAGTCACGCCGGTAAATGCCAAAGGACGCCTAGCTTGGTGTAAGAAGCGTAAACATTGGACGATTGAACAGTGCCAACAGTGCCAACAGCAAAATTTGGAGGCGGTATCATGGTGTGGTCACGTTTTTTCCTGGAGGGGGCTTGAACTCCTTGTTGTTTTGCATGGCACTATCGCAGCACAGGCATACACTGATGTTTTAAACACCTTCTTGCTTCCCACTGTGGAAGGGCAATTCGGGGATGGCGACTGCATCTTTCAAAATGATCGAGTACCTGTTCATAATGCACGGCCTGTGGCGGATTGGTTACACGACATAAACATCATTGTAATGGACTGACCTGCACAGAGTCCTGACCTGAATCAAATAGAACACCTTTGAGATGTTTTGGAACCCCGACTTCGTGGCAGGCTTCAGCGACCGACATCGATACCTCTCCTCAGTGCAGCACTTCGTGAAGAATAGGCTGTCATTCCCCAAGAAAGCTTCCAGCACCTGATTGAACATGTGCCTGCGAGAGTGGAAACTGTAATCCACGTGTGCCAGCACCTTATTAAATTCCAGTAGTACCGACAGAGGGTACCACGATCTTGTAAGTCATTTTCTGCCAGTTTCCTGGATACTTTTGATCATTTTCTGCCCGTTTCCTGTATACTTTTGATCACATACTGTAGAAATGTTGTGATTGTTTTCTTTGTAACCATGTCATGTGGACGTCTTTATGACGCATTCCGACGTAAATAAATGTAGAACCCCATGATACCAACATAATAGTGAGGAAAAGTGTAAAGTGTAAAGAATGTTTCATCGAACTGAAAGAACGGCAATGCTTCAACAGTAGTGGAACAGCATTAGGTCAATAAAAAAATGGTTCAAATCGCTCTAAGCTCTACGGGACTTAAAATCTGAGGTTATCAGTCTCCTAGACTTAGAACGGCTTCAACCTAACTAAGAACATCACACACATCCATTCCCGAGGCAGGATTCGAACCTGCGACCGTAGCAGCAGCGCGGTTACGGACTGTAGTGCCTAGAACCGCTCGGCCACAACGGCTGGCTCAGTTTAAAGAATGGGAATGTGCCAAATGTGAATAACAATCTAAATTCTTCACCAGAAATATTTTGTTGAATTTAATTGACGGCAATTTGCTGATAGTAGCTTAGCTTAACAGCAGTGTAAAATTTTGTGACTGAAACTTGGCTAGGAGATAGCGGACTGTTATAGAGGATTCTAGCAGAAATGATGGACTGTACTCGTAAGTTAACAAATGACTGGTAATAACACAGATGAAGAAGAATGATACTTTGAAGATCTCCACTATTAAAAGAGTAATGTAATAAGTATTAAAAGTGTAACTAACGATTAATTATTTTAGGACGTAATTTTATATATGAATTTGTTGAGGATAACAATTAGTTTCTCTAATCGCAAAATAATTAACTCTACGATTATATAAATCTGTTAATAATCTGAGAAGGGAAACTTATAAAGTAGATTCTATTTTCGAAAAACAATAGTGGAATAGTATGGCTTTTGAAAGAAGACAACTGAAAATTTTATAAAAATTTTCTTATTTCCAAGACTGACTGTTCTCTGTGAGACCATCCGATTTTTCGGAAATTGCAGAAGGAAAGAGATGTGTAATATTTCTGGCTATGCAGTTATCTTATTCACGTGGAAGAAGCTCATCTTAGAGCAACTGAGAAGGTTTAAAATGGTTCAAATGGCTCTGAGCACTATGGGACATGACATCGGAGGTCATCTGTCCCCAAGAACTTAGAACTACTTAAACCTAACTAACCTAAGGACATCACACACATCCATGCCAGGGAGAGGATTCGAGCCAGCGACCGTAGCCGTCGCGCGGTTTCAGACTGAAGCGCTTAGAACCGCTCGGCCACACCGGCCGCCAACTGAGAAGGCAGCAGAAGCAAGATGACATAATGTCTTGTGAGGTACCGATGACAGATGGTTTGTGCGGTAAGGGTGTTGTGAAAAAGACTGCCTAAATTGTGGTCCTTCTCCGTGATTGGCTGTTGCCTTCGGAAGTAGCGCTCCAAATGATTACCTTCTGTTTTTAATACTAGACAAACTAAACAGCATATTTACTTACGTTTCAAATTGAAGCTTCTCTCAATAGAGTGCTATGAATCCATTGTTTCAAATATGTTAATAACCAGCAGTATAATAAACAACAGCTAAATGTAATGGTAGACGTAGCACTTCGCTGACCTTCGGATCGCGCTTAACTTGGTGGCGGGCGAGGTGGTTCGGCTGTAGAATCAGAGCTAGTTAGGGAGTATTGGAGGACCGACATGTTGTTTGTCGCGGTTGCTTTCACTTAAGACTTTATTAGCAATTTCTGTATACGTTGACTTGTAATTCAGAACAATTTGTTAGTAATTATTCAAATACACAGCTAATTCTTTTGTTTTTATGAAAGTCTGAAGATTGGAGACTATTTATGACTCATGAAGTCGAATATAATTGTGCAATTCATAGTATTCTGCTAATAAAAAGCGAGTAGCATCCCGTATAAACAAATTGATGTGAGATTTAATTATTTTTAATATATCAGTTTCTCGCTACGGATTCACGACCTACGTGCAGGGGACAACAACTATAGAAGACTGCAGATTGGTGAACATTAAGTAGAACATATGCATTGCATTCAGGCGCGTGTACTGAAATCTTAGTACAAATAAGATCACACACTGTTATCTGCGGTAACACAGAGGAGATATGAAGGAGATAAATTGCCGAGAGAAAGCGTTTATCATACGTACGTATACTCCCACTATCCTCCACCCCACCCTCTCTCTCTCTCTCTCTCTCTCTCTCTGTCTCTCTCTCTTGCAACTTTCACTACAATAGGCAGTTTGAGCAGAACCTGTAGCGATGCAGTTATGTAACGTTATGTACAGTACTGTAGGGGAAGTTAATTTATAAATTATTTTCATTTCGTAAGTTTTCTTATTCTAATATTATGCTACCGTTTCCTAACTTATAACCTGTGGCCATAGAGACAATAGTGAATTTCAGTGTCCTGTCCACAATTATTACCTGTCCTGTCCACAATTATTACCTATCACTGCCACTCAGGCATTCACAGTGCAAAATGTTTTCCAAGCGGTAATATACCGAAGAAACTGATGAGTTACGAGTCGCTGTGCATCGAAGTGTCCTGTAAAGAAACTGTCAGAGGAAGAAATTCGTTCACGTTTGATGCAAATTCCGCACATTTCGGATTAGTACTATGTCTTATCTGAAGATTTATATCCAACCTCAATGGCTTAAAGTACTTTCTTCAACATTATCCATTATACGCTGTATAAACGATCTATTCTCCAAATTCGTTTTGGAAACAACAGTAACATTAATGTGAAAAAGAAAAAATCAACTTTGTTTATCACAGAAACGAATGAGATTCGAAGTAAACAATGTCGATGAGGATAAAAAAAGCCCTGAGCCATCAGTATATATTCTGTTCAGAGTTACGTATTATTATGCTGTACGAATTGTATACTACTATTTCCAAATTCAACGTCACTAAAGCAAGTTTAATTCTGTAGGGATCATTCTTTGTATACAATGGACATCAACTTAAATGAGGATATAGTCGAGATACAGACGTATTACATTCGATTTATAACTTGTTTTCTGTAATTCAGACTATGTCTACAGTGACACACGTTGGTTATTTCAGTACTTACTATTGGTGGTTCCTCTGGGTGTGCAGACACTTACCTGAAACAAAAACCTTAGATTAGCTTACCAGAACTACAAATGTAGTAACGTCAGCAATGCTAGCAATTACTTATACAGTTCACATTTCGTACAATTTCAAACATCATTAAGTTATATTGAAATGAAAGGGTTTCTTTAAAATAAAATAAAATGCAACAATAATCGTAATGCTCTGCATATCCATCACAGAGAAGGTAATGAGCAACATTCATTTCTGCTGAACAATATCGTATGGAGATATATTTCTGCAGTTACATTCAGTGATATATGCGCATATTTTCTACAAAATATGTCGCAAATAGAGTCAGCAGTGAAGAAGTAAGAAATAAAACGATCATGCCTGAAGCTGAAGTTTTATTACATGAATAGCAACAATGTAGTAAGCGACAAAGTTTTACCTTTTATTATTTAGTGTAGTATGTCAACAAGAAAAATATTAGAAAAAGTTCTGAAAATACGTGCTATGTTTGTTGGATGTCTCAAAGGGCTCTCGCTCTGAAATAGTGCGTGAATATATCCTGAATAATTTGCGCATTATGGATTGTGCTTCCCCAAGATTGTATACAGTTTCTTTCTTTACTTATTTTATCAAACATTTAAAGTAAGATTATGCCTCAAAATTTAAATTATAACAGCATTTTGAGTTTTTACATCCGATCAAAAATTATACTGAACACTAAATACCGTCTCTTTGTTGCCCATGGATTCCGTTATATAAGCAACATGTAACTGGAACCAGGTGTGTCAGTCGTTTAGTAAAATAGATGTAGACGTTATGACGTGAGATACCAAATACAACAAAAGTTCATGGGTTGTTTGCTACATGAGATAGATGCATTTTCTATTTGTGAAACAGAATAAACTGTCACTTTCCTACGACAGTACTTTCAAGGAACTTGCACCTCAATATGAACATCTATGCTGCGGTAACCGTATGTACCAATATAACTCATCTATTGCTGTAGGTTGCGACCTGACTGTTGATCAAATAGAAATTTTTGGCTAAGAGCTCTGTCATGAGTCATATATTTGTGCTTCACTTGTTATTCGTCACTCATTCCAAAATCAGTGCCTTCAAATTAGTTCACATTGGAGAGAAGACATGTAAGGTAGGTAATCACAATGCATATATAAATTTCGTTTATTTTACTGAATTGGGCTACTACACCATTGTGGTACGCTCAGGCTGCCCTAACCACAGTGTTCAAATATTCTGTGTGGACGTTTACTTTGACTTACCTTCGAAGGCGAAAAACAGCTATGTTGCTAATAATAGTTTCCTACGAAAAGCAAAGAGAAACTCACGGAAAAACGTGCCAGTTTATGTATTAACGTTGAGAGTCATCTACTTAATTCATTTCCTTTCATCGTACTTCAGAGCATTTTAACATACGAATAAATGCTTGTTTGGTACAAACACAGTGACAGAGCCATACTGAAATAAGATAAACCTTGGTTTATATTTCCGGTGTCTGCACGGCGAACAATCGGCCAGCAGCTATTCGAGACTCTAACTTGGCAAATAAACCCAAAAATATAGAATACACGCAAACTGGCACTGAGTGGAAGACTGCGTGGACAGACGTAACCATCGGAATATATATACGTCTGACGTAATGTTCACATGGTACATGGCTGTTAATAATAACATGCAACCGAAAAGTCCCACCGAGAAGAGCTTAGTGACACGAATAAATACATCTCACGTGGATCAGTTGATTACTTTTTTCCTCCTTTTCCCTTACTATGGTCACTGGTGCAACTGAAAACAGATCAGGAATAATCTGTCCTGCTGATAACGCTTTCTGAAACCAGCTACACGACAGATGTTCTATAACAAGTATTGAAACTGCATCCTATTGCAGAAAGTAACACTGTAATGTGGTTACTGTGAAATAACATCAATTACATATTTAATATCAGATGTGAAGTATTTAATATCAGATGGGATGATTACTTTCAGTAGTTCGTTATCTACATCGAAATGGTCTACCAGAAAACCAGAAGGATCGCTAACAAACAAAATTATTCGGCAGAATGCAAGATATAACATTTTACAATCTCGGAATAGGATAATTTACTGGGGGACCAAAGTAAGACAGTGCTTAGTGTAACACATTTATAAGGAGAAATTTAACTTCAAAACTAACTTTACTGTTCAAGACTGTTTTCTTTATTGTTATATTAACAGAATACGGGGCGCTGCCGAGTACACATTTATTTCAATGTTCTATTAGTCGATTTCCTCGTCCCTTCCCCCACTCTCTTCTCATCTCCTCCTTCACCACCTCCCTCACTATCTCCTCCACCACCCCTCTCTATCCACTTCCTCCACCTGCCCACTGCACTGCCTGTCCATGTCCTCCTGTCCCACTCCCTATCCTCCTCTCTCTGTCGAGCTGCACCTTGCCCCTCTGTACTTATTTGTCTTCCCCTTCTTTATATCTCCACCTCCAATTCCATTTCCCCCTGCCCTCTCTTTGTCCATCTCTTTCTCCCTCTTTCCATCCACCTCTTCCTCCTCTTCGCTTTCTCTGCCTATCTCTTCCTACCCACATCCTTGTCCATCCATCTCTTTCTGTCTTCTGTGCTCCCCCTCCTCCCTCTGTCCATTTCCCCTCACCGTCGACATCCTTGAACTTCTCTCCCCCTACATGTGTCCATGTCAAACCTCTCCCTCGCATCGCAGTCATTCCACCCTCTCTAGACACGTTAGCATGCTCGTCTCAAAAGGATGATCGTGGTCCCTAACCCCAAGCATTTCTTTCCAGATCGTAACTAATACGTGTATCAAAATGGTTGAAATCGTTTCAGGGGTTTAGACGAGCTTCTTACCCCTGGCATTGCTCACGTACACATATGCCAAAAATATTTTAGGTATATTTATCATGTTTCACATGTATTTGTACACATATTTCACCTGTATATCTGGCGAATTTCGTTCTTCAGTTCCATTTTCAAGCAGCTCAGTGTTTATGACGCCATATCTCCTGAACAATGTGTCATACAATGAAATATTTTTGTTTGTACATTCAGCGGCATATGTGAATGCTGTCAGCCAAATGTATTTCGAATGCTGCTAGTAGCAAGGAAGTAAGGAACTAATAAATTAAAACGTCATGCACGGTATGGCACTTTTCATGAATCTCAGTATTTATGATGTAATACTCCTGAAACAATCGTCGCGTAATGGTATAATCTCCTGTTACATTCAGCAATATATACCGATACTGCGTGCAAAATGTGTCGTGAACAATTAGTAGTAAGAAGGTAATAAATTGAAACTTCATACGCCAAGTGGGAGTTTTACAACAAAAATGTAGTAAGCTATAAATATTTCTCCTTCCTTCATTTTGTGGGGTTTGTCAGTGAAAACAAGTTTAGTGGAGGCTTGAAATTATGTGTAAAGATGGTTGCAAGTCATTCTCAAACAGTAGAGGAATAAATTATTGGTATTTGCATGTCATGTGTTCTCTTTCATCCCCACCCCTCGCCGTCTGAGGCTGCATGTCACGGATTGAGCGCCCCTCCCGTCGGAGGATCGAGTCTTCCCTAGGGCATGGATGTGTTTGTTGTTCTTAGCGTAAGTTAGTGTAAGTAGTGTGTGAGCCTAGGGACCGATGACCGCAGTACTTTGATCCCTTAGGAATTCACACACATTTGAACATATATAGCTGCCACTTAACCCCTCACCGATTCTTTCCAGACAGTAAATGGTGAGTCTACCAACATTGATTGAAATCGCTCTTGCGGTTTAGGAGATGTGAACCATACATAAACTGCACAGAGTAATCTCAATTTGAAATTAATATTTGTGTTAACACAAAGCTATTCCTTGACTGAGATTCGCATTTCACTAGATTATTTACGAGAAGTCTGGAAATATTTCTCTGTTCAAGTTACATATTGCCGTATAGTGGTTCCTTCACTATTTTGATGTCCTATCGTTACCAGCGTTAATCAAACAGGCAACTAAATGTTGTTTTGGTGATTAATGTATATTTTTGGAACCATGTGTTAAAATCTTTTGGATATTTTGCACTGAAGCGCCAAAGAATCTGGTATAAGCATGCGTATTCAAATACATGGATATGTAAACAGGCAAATTTACGGCGCTGCCGTCGGCAACGCCATTATAACAGTTGTTAGATCGGTTACAGGTGCTACAATGACAGGTTATCAGCATTTAAGCGATTTTGAATTTGGTGCTATAATCGGCGCACGAGCGATGGGACACACCATCTCCGAGGTAGCGATGAAGTGGAGATTTTCCCGTACGACCATTTCATGAGTGTAACGTGAATATCAGAAATCCGGTAAAACACCAAACCTCCGACATCACTGCGGCCGGAGAAAGATACTGCAAGAACAGGACCAACGACGACGGAAGAGAATTGTTCAATGTGACAGAAGTGCAGCCCTTCGGCCTAAAGCTGCAGTTTCTGTGGAGGGCCATCAACAAGTGTCAGCGTGCGAACCATTCAACGAAACATCATCGATATGGACTTTCGGAGCCGAAGGCCCACTAGTGTACCTTTGATGGCTGCACGATACAAAGCTTTTTGCCTCGCCTGGACCTATGAACACCGACATTGGACTGTTGATGAATCAAACTTGCTGCCTGGTCGGACGAGGCTCGTTTCAAACTGTATCGAGCGAATGGACGTGTAAGGTATGGATAGAACCTATGTATCCATTGACCCTGCATGTCAGCAGCCGGTGTCTGGCCTGTAATAGTGTTGGCGCGTGCAGTAGGAAATGATATGGAGCCCCTGGTACGTCTACATACGACTCTAACGGCTGACACGTAAATAAGCACCTGCGTCCATTCATATCCATTGTGCATTCCGACGGACTTGGGCAACTTCAGCAGGACGATGCGACACAGTGCAAGCCCAGAATTGCCACAGAGTGGCTCCAGGATCTCTCTTCTGAGTTTAAACTCTTCCACTGGCCACCGAACTCTGCAGACATGACCATTATTGAAAACATCTGGGATGCCCCGCAATGTGCTGTTCAGATGAGATACCCCATCGTATTCTAATAGATTATTGGACAGCCCAGCAGCATTCATGGTGTAAGCTATCTCCAGCGCAAATTCAAGCTTTAGTCGCGTCCATGTCGCGTCGTATTGCAGCACTTCTGCGTGGTGGCGTGGGCCCTACACAATGTTAGGCAGGTGTAATTATAACTGAAGTCATAGAGTGTTTTGTAGAATTTACGTAGAGCGAGAACCACCTGAGTGAGGTCAAGGTTTACACTGCCTCCCAATTGTCAAATTCAGCTTAAAAATAAAATATGTTTTATTGGTCATTCCTTGCGTTTATCTGAGCTTTTCAATTTCATATGATACAAGAAATTTGTAATAGCTTGCAGAAATTTTTATTTAACGAATTTGTCTTTTTCTAGATGATGTGATACGATCTTGTAGCCTAGCACCAAACCATTCCCAGCTCCTTGCTGGCTTAAGTATTTTATTGTTTGAACTTCAGTATTTTAAACATAGCTGCTCAACAGCAACGGTTCCACGTAATAGGACTAAAAACAGCCGACCAGTTGCAAACGATAAAGTAATCTTTACCTAGGTTTCGATAGATTTAAATCTATCTTCTTCAGAAGGCGGCCTGAGGACAATGAACATCGTAATTTATATTAAAAGGTATGAAACATAAGTCAAGAATAGAGTTTAATATATATTAGGAGAATCTTGTATTACAAAATATGAGAAGGATTCCTGGTACTTACAGTATTACATTAACATGGAGTGATATGTCATTGTCGTTTTTACAGACACCTGCATAGCTCCATTATTCCAAATAAAATATAGCCCTGGGAATAGGGTTTGTCAGACAAATAAAAATAAGTACATGGAAGTTGGAGAGCGCATAAGCGACTAAGTAAAATCGGCCAGCGTAGTAGCACTGCAGCCAGGGCAGGTGGCGCTCAGGTCGCGAACTATTTGCCGATTGGCGTACTGAAGCAACATGTAAAATATCAATATTAATTGCGTCCTTAGATAGAGTGACAATAAATAAAAGGAAAGCATTTACCACTCCCGTTATGACATTGTGGGAGCCATAGGAACAATAACGTAGATACATACATCAAAAAGGCAGGTGGCCTTACGCCGTAAGTTACATGCAGTGGCATATACAGCCAGAATATAAAAGTTATATTATCTTATTAGTGAAGCACATAGATCGTATATAAATCAAAACTTTAAGAATAATCAGTAATGGCTCTTAAGATATAAATTACGAAACTTGGTCAACAATCCAGCTAATATATATTCTCAGGGAACCAAGGTTTTAGAATAAGAGAAAATTACAGGAGGGCCGATGTAGTGACAGCCATACATCGTGAGAATACCACATTACATAAAAGGTAGTGAGCTTAAAGATTTGAAAGTGCATTATAGCTTCCTGAGGAAATAGACTACTGAGGTTACCAACATTAATGTTATATATTAAACAGTACGGGTTTAAAGCCTTCGAAAAATTGTCTACAGGCAAGGTTCAACTGATCGTTCAGTATATTACCGTCTTTGAGCTCTAGATGTTTAAAAATAAATAACTCTTCCCACAGATCTAGTCTCCGTCCTTTGTCTTGTCTGTGTAGGATAACCGTGTCTTCTAACTGTTTGGGCGTATGGCCTGCTATCAAGAGGTGTTCAGCAAAAGTAGAGTTGTGAATATTCGCTCCTTTTTACCTAATAGATGTTCTTTATATCGTGTTTTCACAGCTCTGCCTGTTTGACCAATATAGTATGAGGGGCAGTTATTACAGGTTAGTTTGTAAATACCCGAATTAGAAAACCAATCGCTGGCAATCTCTACCGACTGTATAAGATTTCTTTTTAAACTGTTATCTGTAGAGAAGGAGACATTACAGTTATATTTTTTATTTAGAAGACGTTTAATCCTATATGATATGTTACCCAAGAAAGGGATGGAAATAAATTTTTTAGTTTCTGTGGTATCTGTGGGGAGGTTATTGCTCAAAGTCGAACAATTTTGGGAAATTTTCTTATTGAGCAGGTAATCGATCATATTCTGGTTGTACCCATTATTAACAGCGATTGCTTTGATGACATACAATTCCTTTAGTTGATCCGCAGGCGATAAAGGAGTGATTACCATTCGGTGAATGGCGGAATGAAAAAACGCCAGTTTATGAGATTTTGGATGAGTTGAGTCAGCAGGAATGACATTATCTAAAAATATTTCTTTGCGGAAGATATTGAAATGGAAGGTATTATCTTGTATGGAAATTGTTAAATCGAGAAAATTAAGTTCACGTTTATCGTTTTGAAGTTCTTTTGTGAAGGAAATTTTTTCATGTAAACCTTAACCAGTTCACCACTTGGTGTAACCAGTGGCTCCTCCGTCTCAACCCCTCCAAAACCCAGGCAATCATCATAGGCCATACCACTCGCTCCTTTCGCCTCCAAGATTTCTACCTCACCCTTTATGGTCGTCCTATCCAATTCACCCCCACCCTGAAATACCTTGGCCTCACCCTTGACCGACACCTCACCTGGACCCCTCATCTCCTGACCATCCAGCAGAAAGCCCATTCCCGCCTCCGCCTGCTGAAACTCCTGTCCGGCCGGACATGGGGATTGCATCCTTCTACCATCCTCCACACCTACAAATCCCTCATCCGTCCTATCCTCTGTTATGCCAGCGTCGCCTGGATCTCCGCCCCCACCCGCTTTTACAAGGCTCTCCAAATCCTTGAACGCCATGCGCTCCGCCTTGCCTTCCGTATCCGCCTTCCTTCCCCCACACGGCTCCTGTATGAACTGATCCCCTTCCCCCACCTCCTCTTGTTCTTCCAACATCTCCGCATCCTTTACATTGTTTGCAGGGTTGATCCTCCCCACCCTCTGGTTTCCTCCTTCCTCTCCACCCCCCGCCCATTGCCGCGCCCCTATCGCTGTATCCCTCCCTCTCTCCACCTCCACACCCTCCATCTCCTTCATCAGGGCAATTTCCAACGCCTCCCCCTCCCGGATGACGAACTTCGCCGTGACATATACCCTTCCTTCCAACTATAACCCGCCCTTGTTCCCCCCCCCCCTCCCCAGGGTCCCCTTCTCCTCTTTCCTCCTTCTCCCAGAGCGGATTTTCCCCCATCCCCCCCTCCCCTGAGACCCTGCACCCCATACTTGCCTCTCTCCTTCCCACATCCCTCTCTACCTGGCCCTCTTCCGAGCGCCCCCCCATTCCCCTCCCCCATCTCTTCCCCTCCCTCCCTTCTTCAGGTCTCCCTCATCTCCTTGAACCTGGCAGATCCCCTGTATTGATCATCATCAGTGTGCTACGTCAGTGTTGTGTTTCGTGCTGTTTCTCGTGTGCGTCAAGAGGTGTGATTTTAATTGTGTACTGCCTTGAGGTTCGCCGTCAGTGTTACGCTGTGTGCTATGCCATCCGTCAACACCTTTATGCTCCAGTCATACTGTGCCTTGTGTTCTTTTAATCGTCGCAGTGTGTGGCTTTTTGTGTGTGCTACTTTTAAACAGTTTTTTATCTCCATTTTACAGTCACCCCGTTTTTTGTATATTGCCTTCCATGATGTTCTCCCTTTTTTATATCTATGTTCGCCTTCTTCTCTCCTTTGCTGTTTTTAAATGTCTTCTATTGTTTTGTTCTATGTCTTTCGGCTGAAGAGCAGCGCATATGCTGCTGCCAGCCCGCCCCGATGGGGAATTGAAATACAATAAAAAAAAAAAAAACTTGACTTATGTTTCATACCTTTTAATATAAATTACGATGTTCATTGTCCTCAGGCCGCCTTCTGAAGAAGATAGATTTAATCTATCGAAACCTAGGTAAAGATTACTTTATCATTTGCAACTGGTCGGCTGTTTTTAATCCTATTGTTTGAACTATGATTGGTTAGAGTCACTGCCATCGGTGCCCAAAGATATGAGTTCCATTATCTGTATCCCTTCAGGTTTTATTTCTGATGTTGGTAGATTCGTAAAAGTGTGTACTTAGCCTCGTAAAAGAAAATGAGGAGTTGTCTCAATAAAGAAGCAGCGTAATCATCAGCATTCATCTACTGGCGGTAACGGCTTCATGGATTGATGACATGCTGGCCATATGTTCTACCATCATAGATCGCTCCTCGTAGTGCTTGTAGCCATTCGCAACAAGACTAAGGCGTAACCGTTGAGTAAGGATCACATATACGTTCTACGTCATCATATTTTCTTACTTTTATGGAATGTTTTACTTCCGTTTAGTATCTTGATTACATTTACGTATTTTGGGAAATGAAATAATGGGATATGCCACTATTTTGTGCTTTAAAATTGCTGCTGTTAACCTCTCCTGAGTTGTAGTTGATTTTTATTTGCCTGGTGACATTGTTGTTATTTATAGACTGCAGCAATCAGTCGTCCTTTTTTAGATTTTATTACGCAAATCCAGATTTCGGCTAGTAGCTAGCCATTCTCAGTGCATTAATTCCTATTCTCAATGCATGTAAGTCCCTGTTGTTCGGGCGTCAGTCACAGTTCAAAGACATGTGACTGACGCCCGAACAACAGGGACATACAGGCATTGAGAATAGGAAATAGTGGACCAAGAATGGCTAGCTACTAGCCGAAATCTGCATTTGCATGATAAAATCTAAAAAAAGAACGACTGATTGCTGCCCTCTACAATTTGTAAGTCACATAATAGTCGCTGAGTTCACTCACTTTCCGAATGGAAGGTAACCTGATTTGTTGTTATTGGTTTTAATTTTAAAATGATCTGTGGACATAGATAAAATTTTGTAAGGCTTTTGTATAGAAAACCAGTGCCGAAGTTTGCACGTAAAGTGTGTTTTGTGAATTTTTAAAAAGGTTTGCCTTCGTTTTCTTGTGGTCAATGACGACTTCTGGATGTCTAGGCCACAGAAAAATAAAAAGAATAATCATTCAGAGAAAGGTCCACATTTCCACTTAAAATTGACAGAATTCGTGTCAATTTGGCAGCTATAAACGATGAAACCTACTTCCTTTGATCAAAATATTATACATCTTGTCCTTCTCAACTTAGTTATACCTTTTTTTCTATACACGATTATTTCCCTGTTCTGGACTTATATGGGCTTGCCTGTCGCTTTTGCCTTAGACTGCCTTAGAGTAACATAAACGGAGATTATTTATTTCCTAGACTGTTTTCCACCAAATTAATATTTTCCCGGTACCTATTGCTGTTTATAAACATTCTTTCTGTGTTTAATCCACGACGTAATCAGTGTACACCAATGATGCAGGTGTCTTCATTCAGATTAACACAAGTAATATCACATACACATGATTCGACTTCACGATTGCCGGTCATCCACGAGATTTAGCAGTAGGAAGGTGATCACACGTTGGTCCCTAATGACACATTCCGCCGGTCGTGCAGTTGTTCTCCCTTGAAGCACGATGCGCGGAGCGGAGTTCTGCTATGCCTGGCTCGTGCAGCGCGCATGCCTTCGCGCCTGCACCGACGGAGGTATGCAGTCCCGCTGCGCACGAACGCTTCATAAGGGAGGCAGCGGTCATACCCAAGCCACCAGCCGTTCTAAGTACACTTCACCTGCTCCTTAATGGGTATTATTTATTGACTGGAAATAGTTGGTTCATCGGTAGAGTGGAACTGACAACAGGGGAGTGATGTCGTTGCAAAGAGGGTTTCTAGAGTTAAAAACAAAATCAGTGTATAAGTTTACTTTACATAGTCAAATAAAAGTATCTGAACCTTAGTAGTCATCAGATATGACAAAATGATTGTCGTATATGGTAACAATCGACAGTCAAACAAGAAATTGAAACAAATGTGCGTTGAAACAATTGTTAAACTTTCCATGCAGGACAAAACTGATTTGAAATCTCACAATTTCGTCTTTTTTTCAAAGAGATGTGTTTGCCTCTTGTAACAGCTACAAATGAATCTTAATATGGGTGAAGGGCATATGAAACATGTCATCAGACGCAATGTTGTGACCTGTTTCCACGAGAATCATGAATATAAGAATTAGAAGTTATTTGCATAACGGAAATTACTGACAGTGAATAAGTTATAACTAAGCGCTATTAACATGTAATATTACTCGCATGTGTGCGTGCTACTGAACCAGTACGCTTCAACTTATAGAGTTGAGCTATTTTGGTAAGCAGACGACATGAGTATCGTAGTGCTACAATTGTAATATCTTCATTCAAAAAAATAAACCTTGTCAATTTCTTTGTTTTGTTGAACAACTAGGAGGCACAATAGAAAATCACTTACTGAAATTGACTCTCTTTTCTTCTGTATTCATCTGGACCACAGGTACAAGTTTTAGTTCACAAGCAACAATGCGTAAAATAACGGCAGAAAGCCAAATAGGAGGTAGTGCGAACGTATCCGTTAAGACTGCTGCGAAATTTGGCATTAATCGGTTATGGCAGCAGACGAACAACACGAGGGCCTTTGCTAGCGGAACGATATCGTCAGAACCGCCTTTTCTGGGCTCGTGACCTTATTATTGAGGCCCCAGGCAACTGTAGAGTCATGGGCTGGTCCAATGACTTCCGATTTGAGTTGCTAAGAGCTGATAATAGGGTTCGTGTTGCAAGGGCCCCATGAAGCCATGGATCTATGTTGTCAACAAGGCACTGTGGAAGCTGGTGGTGGCTTTACAGTAGTGTGGTCGGTGGAATGGGCTGGGTCCTCTTGTCGAGATGAACCGATTATTAATCAGAAATTTTTATTTCCGGCTAGTTGCAGATGATTGGGAGCTATTCTTAGACTTCGTGCACTCTACAACGATGGAAGTTTTATGGATGACAATACGTAATGTCACCGGTCCACAATTGTTCGCAGCTGGTTTGAATAGCATTCTGGACAATTCGAGTGAATGATTTGACCGCCCAGATAGCACGACATGAGTCCCTCAAATCATTTGTGGGACGTAATCGAGAGGTCAATTCGTCCTCAAAATCTTGCAGCTGCAATACTTTCACTTATATGGAGGGCTACAGAGGCAATATGGCTCAGTTTTCTGCAGCAGACTTCCAACAACTAGCTGAATCCACGCCACGTCGCGTTGCTGCACTACACCGGGCAAAAGAAGATCCGACACTGTATTAAGAGGTATCCCATGACTTTTACCTCCTCAATGTATAAGCAACACAGTATACTGCATTAGGCCACATTTCTCTGGAAATGAGAATTGCAGTTCCTAGAGATAGATACTACAGGTCAATTAGAGATAACAGCGAAATTTTATTCCTGTAAGTCGGTGTTGTCATGAGAAAAAAACGTTTTCATTTCACATTATTAAACTTGTGGGGAACCAGGTGGCTAAACAGGTCTTCCTCCATCAAATGGAAGAAGAAAGCAAAACATGAAAATTTCCTGGAGACTCTTCAGTGATAACAGAATACGATACCAAATATCCACATAGATCCAACAAACTTAGTTGTTTTGAATGAAATTTAGTCGGCTGCGTTTTGAAGAACCTGAAATAGACTAACATACATAATTGGTCTCGGAATACGGAGCACATGTAAGAGTTAGATTCGCTATATGTTGTGGGGCAAGTAACTGCATTGTAGCACACCAAATCACTTTGGTGTTCTGTCAAAGCAGTATTTCAAGAGGGTGAGCTATTTTACTTAGCCAGATATGAAAGAAATAGCATTCTGTGATGCTGTACAAAAAATGAGATCCCAGTTTACTGTTGGTACCTCATGAAGGCACCATGAGCTAAACATAGTAGCTTCTGGATACAATCACGTATGAAAGTCGAGGGCGAATAAACGCCCCCAAGATGTTCCATGCGACACTGCTGCCAGGGTTTTCTTACGTCAGAGAGCAGCGCCGCTATCTCCCACTCTGTGATCGTCAAGTGAGACAACAGCAGTAACATAGCATAGATCTGAGAGCGCTTGTATTATTGGTCAGAAATGTGTATAAAAAAATTAGGTTACAAATATCTGACTGTACCTCAGTGTTAGTCGAGTATAAACCGCTCTTCTTGGCGACAGTAATATATATAAATTGCCACTGAAGTGAACTTTCATTGCGTCCAAGTTAAGTATCAAACATTTAAAGGCTTTACTCAAATAAACTACTGTCATTTTTGTGTTGCAGTAGCCTCTCGTCTCCCTCTTGAAGTAAATCCAGGCTTGTTACGATAGACAGACTGTTCTGAAATTCTGATATCATTTCCTTTGTTACATACATCGTAACCAACGGTGGTGGTGCTACTATACCAATAACAAAGGAAAATCTAAGGGATAGCAGACAAATATAGCCGGTTTCAAGCCGCGCGGTCTAAGGCGCCTTTCTGCGTTTCGCATGGGTCCCGTCGACAGAGTTTCGGGTCCTCCCTCGGGTGTGGGTGTTTGTGTTTTCCTCAGTGTAAGTTTAAGTTAGATTAAGAAGTGTGTAAGCCTAGGGGCCGATGATCTCAGCAGATTGTTCCCATAGGAACTTACCACAAATTTCCAGTTTCAAATGGAGATAAATGGCTCTGAGCACTATGGGACTCAACTGCTGAGGTCATTAGTCCCCTAGAACTTAGGCAGGATTCGAACCTGCGACCGTAGCGGTCTTGCGGTTCCAGACTGCAGCGTCAAATGGAGATATTCTGTCACAAAACAACAATGACATATACATAGGTTGCTGGACCAAGAAGAAAGAAATCAGGTGAAGTAGCAGTATAAAGCGCAAATGAAACTGAAATTTATGGGAAAGTTATTTGAGTCCTAACATAACTTCATTCATCTCTACACTAGAATGAATATCCGATTCAACCTGAATCACACTAGTTCTTTTAATTACTCAAAGAAATAAGGCACACTAGGCGATGAGAAATAAGCTACCACATTACACTCTTTGACACGATTCCTGTCAGGCAGAGAAAACAATAAACTGCTATAACCTCAATAAAATTCCAAAAGGAAAGCGTTTTCAAAAAGGCTCCAATCAGCTAAACGAAATGTATGAAGGTTACGTGTCTTATACTAGTGGAAACATTGCAATGTAGCAGTTTACAGTGATCCATCTCACGACGAATTCAGGAATACATCTAATTCCATAAGATTCATCTGATTTTCAGCAACGTAGCAACATAAAATGTTACATGCACATATCGCCTCTATTGCACGCCATCATCAGGGTGCGTAATTATTCATATCATGGAAGAGACTACTAGCAGCAGTAGTTCAACATTTTGCTATATAATTTTGCTGTAAGACAGAATATCCTTCTGGAACCTAAAACCTCCCACAAAAGCCATGGCCAATAATAAATCTATAGTTTCAAAATAAGAAGCATGTCGGTATAGCTACATCATCACCACATCGTCAGTAAATCTATACAGGCTGCTAGACAAACGTGTCCACTAGACATTTCCGTTCATGTTAGCCTTCAGCTACATCTATGCATGCTGCTCCAGCCTATTTTGTAATGTCATCCTCCTATTTAGGCTGCTCCAGTGCTACCCATGGGCAAAGGCACACGTTCTCTACTCTTATCGCACTCAGCGGCAGTAGTAGGTAGTATAAGCTACCTGCCACACGGTCATATTGCACACGTTCTGCGCATGTGCTACGTGCTCGGCCACCCTTGTCTGTGGGTCCGTTGTTAGTGGAGTGTGATCGTGTACATTATAGCTCAGATGCAACATTTCCCAAACAGTAGCTAATTGTGCACCGATGCCGACCTCTGTTTGTGCTCACGAGGGTGTCATCAGGCAGAAAAGTAAGCTGGAACGTCTTATTCTATTAGGTCACTTCACTCATTTAAAATCTCTCAATTTTCAGCCAAGAACTATCTTGATCCATTTACCATCGAGCCGTGTGGCCACTTATCCTACTCATTTCCATTCGCTTGAAGATATATTCCGACCCATTTCCCTCTCCTGCAGTGTTAACTATGTTAACTAGTAATTGCAAACACTTACCTAGTATCAAAAATCAGCCTTAATCTTAGGAAGTAATTTGTGAGAATGAATGTTGGAACATTGTCTGGCATCGAATAATAGACTGTTAGACAACCAGAAAGGAAGAAAGTCAAAATATTTCAGATGGGTTGTTACATAAGGATGTTGACAGATAGGTATACTGGTAAGATAAGGCATGTGGAGGTTCTCATCAGAATCGGAGAAGAAAGGAACGTGTGTGAAACAATGAGAAGACGGAGGGGGATGACAGGACATCTGTTGAGATATCGGGGAATAACATCCGTGATATTATAGAGAGATGTAGAGTTTAAGAACTGTAGGGACGACAATGAGTGGAATAAACCCAACGAATAATTAAGGACTTACGATACAAGTGCAGCTCTTGGAGATGAATAGATCGACACTAGGGAGAAGTTTGTAGTGGGTCGCAGTGGACCTGCCAGAAAACTAGTGATAAAACAAAAACTTTACATTGTTCACTGGGTATCCTTGTATTTCCGTCGGTTTATCGATATCTTACAAGCACGAGACAAAACTTACGATACGCTGGTGGGGAAGAATAGTTTTTGCACGAATCAGGTTCTCACTTTTGAAAGCACTACTTAATGCACTAAAACGCAGACTATTTTGCCTTTTCTCTATACCTCTTTTTCTGTCACTCCAGTCAGCTGCGGTAAATACATCAGTTCACCCACTAGTACAGGACTAAACTGTTAATTGTATCTTTTATCTGTTCAGTTGTTGTCTGTACATTATTTTACTCTTACTATAATTGATTTTTATAACTGCTTTCAATCTTGACCCTTCTTTCATTGTTGGCAGACTTCACGTGCACTAGAGGAAGACAGTTACGTATTGATTGTAAAACAACGGAACTTACATATGTTCCATTACTCTATAAACCCTTAATGACTGCCCTATTTGACGATCTGAAAACTGAAAACAGTTTTAGTGAATCCTAATTGTGTTTACTGAAGTTCAAAAATGGTTCAAAATGCTCTGAGCACTATGGGACTTAACTTCTGAGGTCATCAGGCCCCTAGAACTTCGAACTACTTAAACCCTTACTAACCTAAGAACATCAGACACATCCATGCCCGAGGCAGGATTCGAACCTGCAACCGTAGCGGTCGCGCGGTTCCAGACTGTAGCGCCTAGAACCGCTTGGCCACTCCGGACGGCTACTGGAAGTCTTAACATTAATACTTACAGTAACTTGTATATTAATACGCACGTTATATTAATATGAAGTGTTGTTAGCCTAAATCTGATTGAAACTGACCCAAAAACTTTCGAAAAAAAATATTAATCCCAGCCAATGTGGTAATATATTTGTGAAGTCGGGTTACGCCTTTTCTTAATCGAAATATACTGTTACCTCCAAACGTTTAGTAAAAATTATGATGAATATGCACACACATTATAAAAACGGATGTGTGTTTATTTTTTTATGTTCCACATCTTTCCCCTAAACTACTGCACCAATTTCAACCAAATTTGATATACATATTTCTTAGCTCGGGCAGCTATCTCTGTTGCGGTAAGAACCACATACCTATCATAGTTCAGTAGATATGTCGCCATATACAAGAGATGAGTGAAAAACTACCGCATCATACACGAAGTTTAAATTTACAATTGTCTTGCTACCAACTCTACTCGCACCATGTTTTGCGGAGAGTATCCACATGTGCCACTAAACGTACCTACTGAAAAATATCTGTGTACGACATACAGTTCAAGAGAAATTACGTCTTATACAAACAGATACGTGAAAAAACGTCACATCGTGCACTAAGTTTTCTTAAATGTATTCTTTACTACTAAGACACTCCTACATTCGATTCAACTTAAGGAAATCCCAGATAGCTGGTAGCACATCTTTAAAAATCGAAGCACAACGGGTGGTAGTAGCTGAAAACAATAATCGCCTTTACACCTATGAAGAGATTTTGCCGTAGAGACATTAACAAAATAGCGCTATAGACACGAGAAGTAGCTGCACGCGACATAATTCTTTGAAGTGCTTCTTCATAATTTCAAAGACTTTTTCATGACTACTTGGAAACAATTTTTTTTTAATATTAGATTACAAACACAGTTCACGTTTGTTTTTGTTTCTAATAGAAAATTGGAACAACGAATACGTCACAGGTAGTGATTGGTAATATACGATATGTACAAGAACCAACAAGGACCATAAAAACGGAAGACCAAAATTTTCAAATTCAAGGGTTCAGTGTTTCTCCCAATTGTACAACATGGACATTGAAGAAGTAATGACGGACTTTAAAGAACACCTCGAGAGAGAGGTTTAAAATACACAGAGAAATCATGTTGTGGTCTTCAGTCCAAAGGCAGTTTTGATGCAGCTATCCATGCTACTCTATCCTGTTCAAACCTCTTCATCCCCTAGTAACGACTGCAGCCTACATCCTTCTGAATCTGCTTAGTGTATTTATCTCTTGGCCTCCTCCTACGATTTTTGCCTTCCACACATCCCTCCAATACTAACTTCGTGATCCCTTGATGCTTTGAAACGTGTCCTCCCAACCGATCCATTCTTCTAGTCAAGTTGTGCCACAAGTTCCTTTTCTCCCCAATTCAGTTCAGTACCTCCCCATTAGTTACGCGATCTACCCACCTAATCTTCAGCATTCTTCTGTAGATCAAATGGTGCAAATGGCTGTAAGCACTATGGGACTTAACATCTGAGGTCATCAGTCCCCTATACTTAGAACTACTTAAACCTGACTAACCTAAGGACATCACACACAAACGCCCGAGGCAGGATTCGAACCTGTGACCGTAGCAGCAGCGCGGTTCCGTACTGAAGCTTCTAGAACCGCTCGGCCACATCGGCAACTTCTAGAAGCTTCTAATCTCTTCTTGTTTGCACTGTTTATCGTCCATGTTTCACTTCCGTACATGGCTACACACAAATGCTTCCACAAAAGTCTTCCTGACACTTAAATCTATTCTCTTCTCCAGGAAGGCCATCGACAGTCTACATTTTATATCCTCTCTACTCCATCATCAGTGATTCCACTGCCAAAATAACAAAATTCATTTACCACTTTAAGTGTATCGCTTCATAATCCATTTCCCTCGGCATCAGCTGATTTAATTGGACTACATTCTATTATCCTTGTTTTGCTTTTGTGGTATTCAACTAATATCCTCCTTTCAAGACCATGTCCATTCCGTTCAGCTGCTCTTCCAGGTCCTTTGCTGTCTCTGACAGAATCACAATGTCATCGGCGAACAGCAAAATTTTTATTTCTTCTCCATCGATTTTAATACCTACTCCAAATTTTTCTTTTATTTTCTTTACTGCTTGCTCAATATACAGATTGAATAACATCTGGGAGAGGCTACAACCCTGTCTCACTCCCTTCCCAACCACTGCTTCCCTTTCATGCCCCTCGACTCTTATAACTGCCATCTGGTTTCTGTACAAATTGCAAACAGCTTTTCGCTCCCTGTATTTATTCCTGCCACCTTTAGAATTTGAAAGATATTGTTCCAGTCAACGTCGCCAAAAGCTTTCTCAAAGTTTACAAATGCTATAAACTTAGGTTTGCCTTTCCTTAACCTATCTTCAAAGATAAGTCGTAAGGTCGCATTGACTCCCGTATTCCTATACTTCTACAGAATCCAAACTAATCTTCCCTGAGGTCAGCTTCTACCAGTATTTCCATTCATCTGTAAGGAATTCGTGTTAGTACTTTGCAACCGTGACTTATTTAACTGATACTTCTGTAATTGTCACACCTGTCAGCACCTGCTTTCTTTAGAATTGGAAATATTATATTCTTCTTGAAGTATGAAGGCATTCCACCTGCCGCATGCAGATGGATGAGTTTTGTCATCGCTGGCACACCGAAGGCTATCAGTAGTTGTAACGGAATGTTATCTACTCCCGTGGCATTGTTTCAGTGCTGTGTCGAATTCTTCGTGCAGTATCTTATCTCCCATGTTATCTTCATCTGCGCCCTTTTCCATTTCCATAATATTGCCCTCCAGTACATCGTCCGTTAAATATTTGTTGATCAGTAAGTCAGGAGGAACAGTTTCCGTGTGTTGGGCGTTCTGCGAAAGGCTCATATTTTGCTCGCCGACTCATTTTTCCTGAATGCTATATCCGCTAAGAGTTCAGTCACACATCGTCATTCACTAAAAATAATATCAATTTAGACAGCAACTTATATAAACCATCTCCATTTTTCTGTGTCAGAAAATGAGGTAGGTACAGGTTGGGAATGAACGAGCCATCACACAGCCAACGCAACATGGGTATTCCCTTCCATTACTTTATTGCAGTGGTATCCATAACATGTACCGAGCACCTAATTTTGTATTTTATCTCCCTTGTCAATATGAAAATGTTGTTGAAGATGTAGCTTTGTAAATACTACTTCTTCCTCCAATAGTTAGAAACCGCTTAAAATTTAGAATGCAGGCTGGTTTTACAAAAGAAATATTTCTTTACATTCGAGTCGTTAAAGTTAATAATCTGACCACAAGCAAAAGCGCGTATCTATGGCAACAACCACAATGGTTCAAGACATTTCCTTGCAGACTTGAAAACGACACACGCCTCCGTAGCTGAGGTCGTAGTCTGCCTTCGGCAGTATTGAGGTGAGCAAGATTTGTCAGCATCTCGCCTGTTGCGCTGCCAGCGAGCCAGCGCATGTTTGTTTACTTCCGACTAGCGGCTTGTCTTCGTGTCAGAATTCATCGACATGGCGTTTGTTACCAAGCCACTATTAAATTAACAATTCCTTTGGATCACGAACGACTGAAAGCGTCTGAAGTAGAACAGTTGATACGGGACGAAATGCTTCTCCCACCGCGAGATGTTCTCGGAATTAATTTTTCGACCCTTAGTACCACTGTGTAAATAAGACTAGTGAATGAATGGCTGTGTCATACCATGATTCCGAACTCGAATTCCAATACTCGGACGGCCATATAGAAACTGTCGTAGTTGATAAAGCTGGTTTTGGCCGCCAAATGATGTTTTGGAACTTCCATTTAAGGTGTCGTCGGAAATTCAGGCGGTCGTTTTTGAACCTTACGCCACCGTCGTCAGTCATGCTGATGAAATGTAGAACATGTTCAAAACCAACCGTGTCCTCAATACTGAACGTCAGATAAAAATTGAACTGTGGAAACACGTGCCTTCATAGTCGGCTATTGCTGGCTGCGGAGCTGCTTGATGTTTGGTGGCCAACCGCACTCTTGTTCAGCTTGTGGCCAGCAAGACTTTGTCTATTCTGAACGTCTCCAACGTATATTGGTTCGGTCCCCCATTGGATATCTCGCTCTCACTGAATGTGTCACACGCCCACTGTGTTACCTCTGTCTTATACAGGGTGAGTCACCTAACGTTACCGCTGGATATATTTCGTAAACCACATCAAATACTGACGAACCGATTCCACAGACCAAACGTGAGGAGAGGGGCTAGTGTAATTGTTTAATACAAACCATACAAAAATGCACGGATGTATGTTTTTTAACACAAACCTACGTTTTTTTAAATGGAACCCCGTTAGTTTTGTTAGCACATCTGAACATATAAACAAATACGTAATCAGTGCCGTTTGTTGCATTGTAAAAGTGTGTAATCTTAGGGACTGATGACTTTAGCAGTTAAGTCCCATACGTTTTCACATACATTTGAACATTTTTTGAACCACCCCATGGTTGTTGAACGCGGAGCTGTACCGACCTCCGCTTTTCAGCACTCCAAGAAACAAGGTATAATGACGAACATTCACTTGATTCAGAATCTTCAAAGGGAAGCCGGGAAAAAGAGATATGAAGAATGTACCCCAATTCGGACCAGGATTCATTGTAAACCAAAAGTGGTTAAATAGTGTCATCCAACAAGGAACACCGTTTTAGGAAGCAATTGTCGCCGACGAAACGGGGGACAGCGTTGTCCCCTTCTGATGACGGCCTCCATCGGATGTGTGCACAGGATGACGACACTCCTGCTGATCATAGGCTGTCCTCAGACACCGTGGCACTGGGCGAAGCCACTACTCTCCTCGCCACTGTCCCCATTCAGCATCCACCTAAGGACACTGACCCTCCCCCATCTGAGTCAGACGTGGTTGCCTCCTTTTCTGCGTCTGATGTTCCTTCTCATAGTGCCCCACTGAGCTGGCCTGGTGAGACATTTGTCTCCTTGGTTGGACGATGTCAATACTGAGGATGGACATTCTGGAAGTGTACAGAGCGATTACCCCACTCGTTGGGGTCAGCTCGCTCCCCATCACAGCAATGTGCCTTTGCACGCTGCCCTGACGGGGAGCTTCCCGTACTTCCTCTGTGTCTGCCTCAGTTGTTCTTAGGACGACAGGACGACTGGAATTACTCAATGAAATGCTGTATGTTGTAGATATCGAACTTGCCCTCCTTCAGTAGGTGCATGATGAAAGTTTTGTGCACCACATGGCTTTATGGCACATGTATCCCATGTTTCCCCTACCGTTAGCGCGGTGGCGATCCTCTTACGTGACGGTATCCTGGCTGATGTAGTTACCTATTCCACAATGAGTGAGGTATGGCTCTCACTTTTGGTGGCGCCTGTATGATCAAAGTCTATGCGCCATCTGGTTCGGGTCGCTGCGGCAGACGTTCCGATTTCTTCTCTGAGGCAGTCGCTGCACCCTTCCTGGGTCTTCAGAATGCCACAAACATGGGAGGCGACTTCAACTCCACACAGGCGCCCACAGACCAACTTCCGCGTCAATCTCCGTGCGCGTCACTAGCGGCAATTGTCCAACACTTCAGCCTTGTGGACTGTTGAGAGCATGCTCATGGTGATCGACCAAGAGGTTATGCATTTAACAAGGCTTTCTTCCAGCACCTCGATCGTGTTTATATCGCCCGCCATACTGTCAGTGGGTTTTAGGCTGGTGAAGTCTGGCCCACTGCATTCTCTGACCATGACGCATATACCTCTGCCCTCAGTCTCTGCCGCCAAAGGATGTGGTGGGGTTTGTGATCATGGAAACTGAACACGATCCACCTTCAACCCTCTGTCGGCAGCTCACGGAAACTACGTGGTCAGCTTGACATCGACGCCGTGATGCACATCAGTCTGCCCTGTCTTGGCGGACCTTTTGCGGAAAGCCTGCCCTCCACAAAGCCTTGATTAGTTGCGGAAGGGAGATCGTGGCGTGGTGGTGAAGAACCCAGGATTTCTACCTCATCATTCTCTGGGAACGTCCTGTTGTTATTGTTGCTGTTGTTGTTGTGGTGTCTTCACTGTAATCATATCTTGACCCATTGCTACGATGTTTACTCCCTACACTTCCCCCGAGTAGTAAATTATTGACCCCCCTGACGCCTGAGAATATGTGATATCACACAATCCCTCCTCCTTCTCGAGTTGTCCCATAATTTTTTTTTCTCCAATTGTATTCAGTACCTCATCATGTGCTACGCTATCTACACGTCCAATCTTCAGAATTCTTCTGTAGCACCACATTTCAAAGGTTTGTAGTCTGAACTGTTTACCTTCCATGTTTCACTTCTATACATGGCTACACGCCAGAAGAATAAATTCAGAAAAGACTTCCTGAAACTTAAATCTATATTCGATTTTAAAAAGTTTTTCTTCTTCAGAAGTACTTTTCTCGTCAGTATACATTTTACATCCTCTCTGCTTCGCCCATAATTAATTATTTTGCTGCCCAAATCGCCAAGCAAATCTACACTTTAAGTGCCCCAATTCCTAATCTAATTCGCTATGCATCACCTGATATTATTACACTACGTTCCATTATCGTTGTTTCGCTTCAGTTAATGTTTATCTTATATCCTCCTTTCAAGACACTGTTCCATTCCATTCAAGTGCTCTTCCAAGTCCTCTGCTGTCTTTGACTGAATTGCAATGTCATGCGTAAACATCAGGATTTATATTTCAGATCTCTAGATTTTAATTCCGGCTCCTAATTTGTTTTGTTTCCTTTACTGATTGCTCAATAAACAGATTGAATAATATTGGGGACAGGCTACATCCTTGCCTCACACCCTTCTCAACCACTATTTCCCTTGATGCCCAACGACTCTTATAACTGCCTCTCATTCCCTGTGTTTTACTCCTGCTGCCTTCAGAATTTCAAAGAGTGTATTCTAGTCAACTTTGTCAGAAGCTTTCTCTATGTCTACAAATTCAATGAACGCATGTTTGTCCTATACGTAGCTTACAAGATAAGCCGTAAGGTCAATGTTGTCCTACATTTCTTTGGTATCCAATCTGATATTCGCCGAGGTCAGCTTCTTCCAGTTTTCCCATTCATCTACATCGAATTAGTTTTAGTATTTTGCAACATTGACCCACTAAATTAATGGTTTGCTAACATTCACACCTGTCAGCACAATCTTTCTTCGGAGTTGGTGTTATTATATTCTTCTTGATGTCTGAGGGTATTTCACCTGTTTCATACTTCTTGCACGCCAGATGGGCGAATTTTGCATGGCTGTTTCTGTTATGGCTATCAGTAGCTCTGACGGAACGTCGGCTACTCCTGGGGCTTGTTCCGACCTAGGCCTTTCAGTGCTCTCGTAAGTACTTCTCGCACTATTATATCTCCCATCCCATCTTGATATACGTTCTCTTTCATTTCTATAATATTGGCTTCAAGTTCTTCTTGCTTGTACAGACCCTCTACATACTCGTTTCACCTTTCACGTTTCCTTCCATTTCTTAGGACTGGTTTTCCATCTGAGATCTTCATGTGCATACTGCTGATTTTCTCTTCTCCAAAGGCCTCTTTTTCCTTTAGGCGGTATCTGTCATTCAGTTAGATAAATACTTCTAAATCCTTACATCTACCCTGCATCAGTTCTTGAATAGCCATTTTGAATTTCCTGTCAATCGGATTCTTTAGACGTTTGTATGCCGTTTCGCTTGCTTCATTTTTCTGCACTTTCATATTTTTTTGTTTCGTCTAATAAATTCAATATCTACTGTGTTATCCCAGGATTTGTACTTGTCCTTGTCATTTTACCTATTTCATCTTCTGCTGCCTTCGCTGTTTCAGCTCTCAAAACTACCTATTCGTCTTCTACTGTCTTCCTTTCTCCTGTTCTTGTCAATCGTTCTCTAATGCTCCCTCTGAAACTCTTAGCAACCTCCAGTTTTTTCAACACCCTACCGCTTTAGGATTTCTTCAGTTTTAATCTAGTTCATAACCAATTAATTGTGGTGCTCCTATAAATGTCTTTCAGTTTAAAATCTTGTTCCTAAAACTCTACCTTACGATTATATAATCATTCTAAAAACTTCTGAGGTCTCTTTCAGATGTACAAATTTCTTTCATAACTCTTTAACCAGATATTAGGGAAGATTAAATTGTGCCTTGTCTAAAGTTGGTGGCCTCCTCTTTCAATCCTTTTCGTAGTCCATATTCACCTACAATTTTTCGTTTTCTTCTTCTTTTCTCTATCGAATTCCTGTCACCCAACGCTAATAAATTTTCGTCCCCTTAACGATCTGAACAATTACTTCTATCTCATCTCATATTTCTTCAACCTCTTCGTTATTTGTAAATCTAGTTTGTATATAAACATTTACTACTGTGGTGGGTGTGGGTTTCTGTCTCTCTTGACTACATTATGCATGCACTATGCTGTTTATTGTAGCTTACCTGCATTTTTATTTCCTTATTCATTATTAAACGTACTCCTGCATTACCCTATTTTCTATTTATAATCCTGTATTCAACTGACCAGAAGTCCCTTTCCACCTGCCACTGAAACTCACTAGTTCCAACAATATCTTACTGAAATCTAACGATTTTCTAGTTAGCATTTTCTGTCATACCTGCCTGATTACGTGACTTAAGATTTCTTGCTAGGGTCTGTATAACGCCTGTTTTGCTTCTTCTGATGATAACATACTCCTGAGTAGCCTCCACCCAGAGATCGGAATGTAGGACTATTTTCACTCTGGAATATTGTACCCAAGAGGGCCCTGTCATCATTTAACAATACACCTGAGCTTCATGTCCTTGGGAAAAAATACTGCTGTAGTTCCCCATTACCTTCAGCAGTTTGCACCGCCCGCACGGCAAGGCCGTTTCGCTGATGTTACGAAGTCTGATCAGTCAATCATCCAGACTGTTGCCACTGCAACTACTGAAAATGCTGTTGCCTCTCTTAGGGAACCACACATTAATCTGGCCTATTGTGACTTACATACAGTACGTCTATCTATATCACTGTGACACCCAGGTCTCCCCACCAGTGGCAAGGTCCATGACTGATGGGTGGGGGAGGGTGTCGCGGGGCGGGGAAGGGGTGGGAGAAAGTGTTATGACACCATATGCGCCTGAGTGTCAGGCGAAGGTGAATCACGTCAAGACACAGCTAACTGCCCTCTCTGTGTCACTTTGAAGGAGCTATGGCCAGGCCACTACCACACGACAGATTAGCCCAGGATCGTCCATATATGTAGAACGACGCCGCTCTCAGAGGACTTGGCTTAATGTTCTTTGGAATAACGAGAGGCAGCGCTTACATACCCAATACGATATCTTGTCTGCCCTTCACGAAGGTTACGTTATGTTGTACTCGGCACAACATCATGGTCCTGCCAACATTGAGGCTATCTTCTGACCGTCTTTAGCTCAGTTTCTGGAGATGAAACGATGGATCTACTTGCAACGTCACGGAGGACAAAATCCACGATGCCAGCCAGGGGGTTCCTGCAAACTAGTCGCTCAAACCTGACAGCCTCCCAATAGAGTTCTAGCGAACGTTTCGTCCCTTACTGGCGCCGGTGTTCAAGGAAATTTGTCAGCACCTCATGTCTCTTATCATGCGGATCTCCGACGATCTCCTTGATGGTCTCTTTATTCTCATCCACAAGCCTCGGGGTACATCACAGATATGCGATTATCGCCCCTTGACATTGCTCTACAACAATAAGAAGAAGTTTACTCTGTTGTTGCCTGCACAGCTTAAACGTACGGCATGGTACATGGATTCTCCTGAAAAAATCACTTATGGATTATCTGGGCCGATAATATCCGAACTGCCCTATGTCGCTGTCGAGACATAATCGCTCTTGCTCACGCTCGTCGTGTACCTGCTCTTTTGGCCAGGAGTTCGATCGGGCTGATCACGACTACCTCGAAGGAATGCTCTGCAATGTGGGCTACCATGATACTACCATCGACGTCGTAGTGGGTCTCCTTCGTGAAGCTACATCCCGTGTACTGTACAATGGCCGCCTCACTCCTCCCATTCTGATTCGTCGTTCATTGCGTCAGGACTGCCCGCTCTCTGCACTGTTGTAAACTTTCGACTTGGAACATTGCTCTGCGGCCTCCGTCAGTGCCTCTCAAGGATATTTCTTGCTGGCCACATCTTCAGCTTCACTGCTTCTGAAGGCTATCTGATCCTCGCTCTTCGTAGTGTTGCTGCGCTCAGGGAGTCATTTTCCTGGATTAACAGCTACGGAGCAGCTTCTGACAGCTGACGTAACGTCCACAAATAGAGCGCTATGGCTACAGACGTGCGGCTTCCAACGGATAGTCCTTTTCCATTGCGTGTAGCTGCTACTATCTGATGTTCAAGTCACGATTTCTCGAGTGATTTGCGGCGCAGATTTGCCCTAACTGCCGACTCCTACTGTTCCAGTTACGATCTGGGCTGTTAGATCATCGTTTACGAGCCCTCCATCATCTGCAACGGACAAAATCTGTTAGTGTAAATTTGGCGTCACGCATCTTCCGTCATTTTTTTCCTCGAAATGATCCATGTCCGTACTATGATATCACCAGTGCGCTTGATGCACACGAGGGCGATCTATGACTCTCTTCAGCAGAAGCAGCCTCCAAATATCGCTGAGACGAACCCCTCCCAGGTCGAGAGGCGTGCCGTCTGGGTATGGGTGTGCGCTTCTTATCTTGTCACTGAAGTACAGTCTGCATGTCTTTTATAGTCTATGCGAAGGAAGAACGTCGGTTACGCTTTCAAAGAATTCACAGTGCAGACCCCCCCGTTGTGTGCCGTTTTTGATGTCCAGGACCCGGACACGAACTGACAGGTGTGATGATCGCCGATAGGTGCCTGTTTCTTAGTGTGACAGATGCTAGGCTTGACTATGCATACGACTCCTTATCAGATACCGCCTCACATGCTGCTGTTTCCAGACTCAGGATAGTTCTAACAAACAATGACGAATTCTGTGAAGTGGATTTGTGGACCTGCAGTTCACTACTTGTTTGCTAATGGTGAGGAAAATTAGCTTGATTCTTGACATTTCCTTAATGAACGACAGTGTGCAGTTGTTCGCAATCCCAAATACAGTCAATTTTCTTTAATTTTCCTTGTAGTGTCTGTCTCAACCCACTCCCAATTCGGTGTGTTACTTCAACGACGAGTTGACACTTTGCTACTCCACTCTTTTTACTGGTTGTCCTCTGGTCATAGGAATGTTCTTCTCCGAAAACATCGGCGTCGACAGTCCCATCGGGACATGGTGGCCAGGTCTCGGGTTGCGACCCCTTCCCGCTTTGCTCCCTCGCCTCGGGCGCCAGAAAGGTTCCTTTGGAAAAAAGAAAGAAAAATAGGTCGCTAACGCACGTCTCTGCGGTGGCGCTCGACTCGAATATAAGCCGGTTCGAATCCTGGTAGTGGATCAAATTTTCACTACCATTATTTGACCGGCAAATGGAGTGGAGTTGGTGGTGGAAAGTTTCAGATGGAGAGCCTTAGCGGCAATATCTCGGGTCAAATTTCGAATCTCTTCGCGGTGTGACATGAGGTGAACGCCTGTGACAGTGCTGATGGTGTTTCGTCGGTGGCATGGGGGTGATAAGTAGGGGCTCCTTTGGTACTTATCGAGACGAGAAGATATGTGTGGGTCTTGGATTTCACTCTTTCCCTTCCTGTCATCCATAACAACACAAACCCAACACCACACAGCAGGCTGGCCGTTGTGGCCGAGCGGTTCTAGGCGCTTCAGTCCGGAACCCGCGCTGCTGCTACTGTGGCAGGTTCGAATCCTACCTCGGGCAGGGACGTGTGTGATGTCCTTAGGTTAGTTAGGTTTAAATAGTTCTAGGTCTATGGAACGGATGACCTCAGATGTTAAGTCCCATAGAGCTTCGAGCCATTTTAACCACACTGCGCAAGCACAAACCACAGTCTTCCACATTACGTAGACAAACAACACATCATAGAAGGTGGGAGATAGGCATCGGCAAACCACCTCCAATGCAAGGTTCTTATGAGCGGCTGTGCAAAATTCCTCCATCTGCGCCCCCTACACACATGTCCTGAGTATGGTACTACCTCTTCTGAAATATGACGTCATGTAAAATGATGTGAGAGTGTAAATCAAGTTCACATTTTCTTGGGAAAAAGTTTCTGCGACATGGCGTCTGGTTTTGAATGCTTTTGTGGCACAGATGCTTTACGACATTGCAAACCGCCATTACTAGATACCACCGAAACACTCGCACACAGCAGTATTCCAGACCTATGTTCTCGTAGAGCAAGGCAGCGAAAACAATGGATGTAACCCTTTGCCTACTTTTAGGCAATCAGTCTTCCAAGTGGAATGGCGTTCTTATCATCGGTTCGTCATTGGATTGCTACTTAACCGTACTCAGAATTGTCGTTTATAGTTTATTTTAGATTTCTAGTCTTTCTCTGCGCCCACTGCTCAATCAAACGTCATTTTATGGTACATATTTCTAAACGCAGTAGTATATGTCCCACTAAGCTGTTCCTACTTCTGGTAAGAGTCTTCTTAGACATTTCTCAATAACTGTACCTTTAGTACTACTCACTATGAGCTCCACCTGTCAAGTTAATTTTTATCTGTAACATCAACATCACAAAATACTTCACAATTTTTTCTTCTCAAAATATCCGACGGTCCATTATTCACTTCCATAGAGAGACCTGCTGCACGACATGTTTCCATATAATTACTGATACCCCGTCCCGTGCAATATCGCTTTCTGTAGTCGAATGTAAGTTCACTATTTGCAGTACTACGTATTCCCAATTTTGGCATTACGAAACGAGTCAGATGCTGTCGGATATGAATATTATTAAATCATTAAAAAGTCGTGGTTTCAGAATATAGACACGAGTTGAGAGGCATGCGAAAAAGGATTTTATCGGTCCAACTTGTTATTCAAGCTTTACTTTGAGCAAGAAGTAAATTAAAGGATAGGAACATACGAAAAGTGGAATTTACAGTTCAAGAGAAGAAATTACACTGAAGAGCCAAAGAAACTGGTACACCTGCCTAATATAGCAGACAGAAGTGCTGCATCACGACGTGGTATGGACTCAACTAATGCCTAAAGATGTGCTGGAAGGAACTGACACAATGAATCCTGCAGGGCTGTCCATGAATCCGTAAGGGTACAAAGGGGTGAGATCTCTTCTGAACAGCACGTTGCAACGCATTCCTGATATGCTCAATAATGTTCATGTCTGGGGAATTTGGTGACCAGCGGAAGTGTTGAACCTCAGACTAGTGCTCATGGAGCCAGTCTGTATTAACTCTGAACTTGTGGGGTGTCGCATTGTCCTGCTGTAATTATCCAAGTTCGTCGGAATGCACAATGGACATGACTGGATGCATGTGTTCATACAGGATGCTTACGTACATATCATCTGTCAGAGTCATACCTAGACGTGTAAGGGGTGCCATATCACTCCAAATGCACTCGCCTCACACCATTACAGAGCCTCCATCAGCTTGAACAGTTCCCTACGACACGCAGGGTCCTTGGATTCATGAGGTTTTCTTCATACTCGCACACGTCCATCCACTCGATACAATTTGCAACGAGACTAGTCCGATTAGGCAACATGTTTCCAGTTTTCAACAGTCCAATGTCGGTGTTCACGGGCCCAGGTGAGGTGTAAAGCTTTATGTCGTGCAGTCAACGATAGTACACCAGTGGGCCTTCGGCTCTGAAAGCCCATATCGATGATGTTTCGTTGAATGGTTCACATGCTGACACTTGTTGATGGTCCAGCAGCTATTTGCGGAAGGGTTGCACTTCTGTCACGCTGAACGATTCTCTTCAGTCGTCGTTCGCCCCGTTCTTGCAGGATTTTTTTTCCGGGCGCAGAGATGTTGGATATTTGACGTTTTACCGGATTCCTGATATTCACGATACACTCATGAACTGGTCGTACGGGAAAATCTCCACTTCATCGCTACCTCTGAGATGCTGTGTCTCATAATTCGTGCTCCGATTGTAACACCACTTTCTAACTCACTTAAATCTTGATAACCTGTTATTTTAGCAACAGTATCCGATCTTACAACTCTGCGACAGACACTTGTTGTCTTATATACGCCTTTCCAAAGGCAGCGCCGTATTCTGCCTGTTTATATATCTCTGTATTTGAACATGCATGCCAATACCAGTCTCGTTGGCGCTTCAGTGTAGATTTCTTAAATACTTTTGACCTATTTGATGTAGCCATTCGTCCTCTGAGATGAGATGGCCCACAACTGATCTTTGACACTCTTGACACTGGCTCTGGGGCGGATTAGAGGTCCGAGATAGTCTCACAGATCTGGAAATCTTGTTAGCAACGGGTGCACCTCAATATCGGGAGGACTCTTCGTACAGACAAATGGACGGGCTCTGTCAAACACCACGACAGTGTGGCATGAATGGTAACACATGTCGACCAGATTACCCAAGGCGAACCGTCGTGCAGTCAGAGTTGCCTCAGTCACTAACAGCCCCGGTTAGTAAATAAACGCGACTCGTCGCTGAACACAATAAGACGCTGTTCATCACAGTCCAAGCATCGCCGTCACAGTACCACTCCAAATGCAGTGATCCGTGTAATTGTGTTAACGATAGCTTTCGAAACGAACAGTAATTACTTGGTCGTACGCTACTGCTAGTCTCAGGAGTCAAACAGAATAATGTAGCCAGTCCATTGGTCTTTCCAGTTTGCCAGGCGCAGATGTGAGGGGGTTACGGTGTGGTCGTTGCACAATACTGTGATACTAAAAGTGGTGGTTACACGACGTCGTCCGGAACACTGAATACTATTTCTGCTGCCCTCACGTTCACATGCAGTCCAATATCAAGTCTCTTTCACGCTCACGTGCACCACAAATGTGTGTTTCACGATTCGACCAATAGGCCAAGGTGAAACTCACAAAGCGGTTTTTCTGAAGCTCTTATGGGTACAGGTAATACGGACTCATTTACAGTGAATATTTAACATCGGACCCTTTTCACGGGATTTATCACGCGAGGCAACACCATTAAAAACTAACTACACCACTGCACTCTGGTGTTCGTTCTACCCGTCACAGACAACTGCTTCTTTAACCATTTACGTACCTGCCAATGATATGTGCGAGCACATGAAGATACGTTGATATCCGACCATGTCTTTTCGATGCTCCGCTTCTGTGTCAGGCAGCGTATTTCAACATTCGATACGCAGATATAAGATCAACTTTCACATGTAGGTAGTTGTCTGCCGAGAAACACGCTTACCGACGTAAAATCTCTTGATGTTGATTGGCAGGGTGTATGAAAAATTAATGGAACTAATGCCCTAAGAAATCGAGCTGTAAAGGGCTGTGAAACCGAAGTGCGACTAAGAGCAACGGCCGCAGGGTGCGAAACCTTATAGAAGCGTGAATCTTTCAGCGCCACCCTCCTGTCTGTGAAATATCTGAGCGACATGACTAATGGAGTGCAACACTTCCCATATTTCTGCGGGGAAAGATCTGTCGATGCGAACTGAAAGCGGTCTACGGTTCCAGGGATATTTTTTCTCTGAATTCGACACCTTGTAAGTAACTGCCGTCTCAAGGGAATCAGCCGATAGTTACTTATTTTCACGCAGAACCCTGCCATTAAAAGTTTCCTTCCTAAGAGACATTGTGAATGGATCACAATGAAGAGGAAAGCCGTCATACTTTTTTTCTGGGTTCGAAATCCTATCTTTTCTTTCGTTCAATTAAGGTACAACGAACACGTCATTCTGAAACAGATTTTCGCTATTGATGAGACTGCGGATCTGACGACGTGTCTTCTGAAATCAGTGAGGCAATTTTCTTGGTCATCAAAAAAGAATGGCATCAAGAAACCACCAGAAGCTGTCCTACTATGTATTTATTTACGGACAACATGTTTCGCTAAAGCGACCCTCCCAAGTCATAGATATTGTTTCTTAAGCTTATAGGAAGGTTTTTTGGTGGTAAGTACATGAATATCCTATGATTCCTTAGTTTCTTCTTGAGTACTAAATGATCCAGCAGTTCATGGGCATTCTGCCAGTTCATAGCGTCCAAGGTCACAATATTTCGGTGATCAAAGATTTCGCCATTGTCAGGTGAGCTGACAACTAACTTTCTGAAGGCACACAGCAGACCAGTGGAACAGAAGGGTAATGTACCTTATTAAGTCACCGACTTATTAGGATACATTTGCCTTACCTATCGCTCGTGGGCTGTGCATATGATGATGGTAACGTGTGTGACCGCCGAATTATTGTACCCGTTGAACATTATGCACTGGCACTACGCATGTGAACTGGACTGTTCGGTTAATTATTTTAAGTTCATTACTATGATGATAGCACTTTGGTGAGGTACTATGCTGTACAGTGCAATGCACTGTCAGTTTACGCACTTTCCGGTGAACTGAAAGAATGTGTAAGATAAATGACGCTTGTATGACAGAAGCCGCAATTCATTATAATGATGTAACCTGACGCCAGACCACCGTCTCCTAGACGTGATGTAAGGGTATCAGTGACCTGAAGATGATCACATAACCTAAATGGGTTGACAGTAAATACATACTATTTACGGCAGCTCTTAGTGGTATTGTGGTGGCGTTACTGAAATATGCTGAAGCTGTTCAGCACCGTTCACAGAAAACAATTTAGTTACTATAAAAAAATCTATTCTGCGAACCGTCACCTACAGATGTGCAAGTATTTAATGCTATCTTAGAAACTGGAACAAGATTTGTTATTATACCACCCTTAAAAACGTATTTGACCTTTGAAACTTTATATGTTCTGTTCCACGCTCTATATTCCATCATGTATATTCCCTTCATTTGTCGCTGTTGCTTCCCTTTTCTTCACTTACAATCTTTCTCCTAAAGTATGAAAAAATATCACAGCCCTCTACTTCTACGTCTACCTCTGCTGATCATATCGTAAATAATTCCCCTGCAAAATTGCAAATCACATACGTTAATGAGTAAAAAAATTATGAACCCTGCTTAATAGATTGTTTGTCCGTCTTTGGAATGAAATACACCACTGAGTCTGCGTACCAGGTATCCGACACTTTCTTCGTAGGTATGTGGTGGTATGTGTCATTACATATTTACGGACAGTTCATGTAACTCGCGTAAATAACGGGCCGCTGATCTGCGTACACGGTGATGGCGCCCGACAGCGACGCCGATGGGTTGCAGAGTATTTACATCAGACATTGAGTTCACTATAATGCTCCTCAAACCACTGTAGCATATTTCTGGCTGCGAGATGCGGACAATCATACTGTTGGAAGATGACATTGATGTCGGGAAAGACATCAAGCACGAAGCGATGCACATGGTTCGTAATGTCAGCGTGTCTTAGATTACTACCACAAGTCCCATGTAAGTGCAGGAGAATGTCTCCCACTGCATAATACTGCAACCACAAGCCTGCTCCCGTGGCGTGCTGCACTTATCCAGCTACAATTCACAACGATGACGGCGTTTGTGGAGACGACCATCGACCTAGTGTAGCAAAAACGTGATTCACCAGAAGAGCCGACAGGTTTCCAGCGATCGACGGTCGAATCCCGACAGTTCCGTGCCCACTACAGTCGTAACTGACGATGTCGTTATGTCAACATGTGAACACGTACGGGTGGTCTGCTGCGAAGGTCCATGTTCAACAATGTACGATGAACGGTGTGCTCCGAAACACTTGTGCGTGCACTAAAACTTTGCTCATTCGGCAGAGATGCTATATACCAACATCTATCTTACTTTCGAGAGCAGACAAGCCTCTGAACCCCACGTTCTGTGAAGACCCGTGGACATCCAACTATTTAGCGCCTAATGGTTCCTCGTTTCGTAGATGCTCATGACAGTATCACTCGAACATTCGACCAGGTTCACTGTTTTCGTGGTACTCGTTTAACGGCATGCGTAATAATAACCAGCCCTTTGTCAAAGTCGTTTATCTCAATGAATCTGCCCATTAGTAGCCCATATCTTCGTTAGGGTGACCCTCCGTTCGTATCGGCTTCGCTCGCATACTTTCGTTACCACGTCATCTGTCCACACACCACCAAGCGGCATGGAACGTCGCCGTGGGCAGTGGTCATAACGTTTTGGCACATCGGTGTAGTGACATCGTGAAAATGTGTTGTTTGTCACTACATTCGAGTCCAGATTCCGATATCACCTCCTGCCATTGATTCTTTCTAATATCACGAGCAGTCACGCTTACATTTCATGTCCATTACACTTCTTTAGCAGATTGCGTGATCAGCAGGTTTAGCAACCCGATTCAGTGGCAATTCCTAACCCTGTTGTGTTTATTGCTCCCCGTCGATGAAAGAGGAAGAATTGGTATCGAGTTTCCTTGCTGATCTTCTACCTATCGATGCAAGTAACTTCCAGAAGTTTAGAAAAGCATGTTCCGCTGAGCCACGGAATATTTGGAGAGACTGGGAGATCGTTTTGAGCATCCTCTCGTAAGACCATATTTGTTTTAAGACAGACATGCTGTCACTGATAGTGTATTTAAACTACCACAATTTCTGCCCTTAGTGAATGTGGTACGTAAATTATGTTTAAACACCCCATACTGATATGCTATGTAAGTAACTGGTTCCTACGAGAGGTGTGTTATTTTTAACTGATTATCACTCTTCATATGGGTTTGTTAACGCTCAACGTTAAAAAACCTATAGTTGTAAGATAAGCATCGTTTGAGGAACAGTATATTCTAAAGCATTATTGGCCATATCAAAATTATAGAATAAAATAAAGAACTACACTTGGATCCAATATCTAACTCTAGAATTCTAGTACTTGAGTGTAAAAGTTACCCACTGTGCTGACTTCGTAGTACAGCTAGACGGTATTGAATAAAAATAATCACCCTACATGTGATTACATAGTTGGCACATTGGCTTCTTTGATGTCCATTTCCAGCCGAAAATATGCTTGGTACACAATTTTGCTACCGAAATGTTTGTACTATTAGTATACAAACACAATGGTGTGGCTGTCAGAGAGTACAGGCTCGCCGTGTGCTTTTGTCTGCACAGGCCTCGTTAGCCTTTATAGTTTATTCGAAGTCATCACAGGCCACTGTAGAAACACTGAGTGTGTAGAAAGCCACCCTCCTTAGGCAAATGTAAGAATACACCGCCGCAACTTTGCCTTGCACCGTGAAAGAGTTAGGTTTCTTTCATTTCAAATGTTGTCAATCAACCGAGAAAGTCCAATGAACCGTGAACCATAGTGCGAGGCTCATGACCAATGAGTGGGACACTGCGCTCAGCCAGCATCAACCTCTTGCATGTTAAGTCACGTTGTGTCACCTACGGATGAGAAATTTCGGCAGGTATCCCCTGCATTTACGTACTGTCGCTGGTCACTGCGGTAAAACGTGGGAGTCCTGCCTTCCATGTAGTTTTTGTTTCCTTCAGATGAAGGGAGCGACTTTCTGGAGATGACATTTGATGTGACGGGAACGTGCTGTCCGGTCATGGAATGAGAGGTGTCTGGTTCAGTTTCTACAGGACGCACACGCTAAATTTTCGAGTAAGTTTCACACTTTCTGAACAGCTCACAATTTGCATGATCTGCTAAGAAGCTTGTGTTGCCTCATTAATTGTATCGTTTTATGGACCTTCACCCCTTGTGTTTCGCAATTGCAACCTGCAGAGAACGTCAGAGCTTAGCGTGTTTCCCAAACATAGTCCTGACGGTTTTGAACTGTTCTTCAACGTGTTAGCTTCTAGCTTCTAGTGAGCCACCATTTGCTGTAAAGTTTACTATAAATAATGTTCGATTCAGTAACTACTGATTCTTACTCACTTTCATTGGGCTTCATCTCGAACTTTGAGTCAATGAACAATATTGCTGAAAGCAGACTTGCTTTGCATTTTCAAATATAGTTGTCCTACAGCTGATCATGATTAACGACTCTTAAATAATAAATACAATGAGCCATTGCACATGTAATTTGATGCCTCACAGTGACAGATGAAAATTAATTCCTTTTACTGATGTCTCACAAGTGTTGCACTCTGTCGTACACGATGTCTGTGTTGCTTTAGCAAACAAATCTATATACAGGTGTTTTTTATTAATTTGTTTATTTGATGTCTACCGAGCACTGTAGTCGCTCGTGTAGCACCTCAGCACTGAGATCAGAAGTAATCATCCTGATTACACTGTCACTAGAGCAGATTATTAGCTCTAATTGGGGGAGAGAGAATAGACCGTGTATTTCGAAATGAAATATCCGGAAGTTTTTCGTATGCAACTTAGTGAAACTACTAAAACCTAAATCTGAGTAACTGGACAAGAATGTGAAGTCCTCCGGAATGCGAGTGTTATTTCTTCTTACCACAACAGAGCCTCGCTCCTTACCGTTTTTCAAGTTGACCTTCCTTCTATATCAGTACATTGGCCAACTTCCACCATTGATTTATAAATTTTATTGAGAGTCGGGCAACGGCAAAGATATGGAAGACATGGTATGCTCAGTTGACGACAAGAATCCTTGGGATGAACTCAGCTGTGAGTTAAGCATCAAGACACCTATCTGCATATAGGCGTGTAATATTCTGTATTGACGCTGAGAAGTGTCGTTCTGCCCACATCCCTTATGCACTGCTAAACGTAGGACCAAGAGTAACCCTGAGACGCAGTCTTGGCACTGCCGCAGTCTGTTATAACATCCCTTCCCACCTACTCAGTTTAGGTAACAACAAGTCTTAGACTATATGCTACATGATGTTGACACCCAAAAGCCATTATCATTAGTGGATTCATCAACTTGAATCTGTCACACTTTCGTCTAAGATCCACGCCATTATTTCGTCCACAAACAGTCAGTCACTCTGATGCATCCCAGTCCTACACAAAACTGTCGTGTATGTGGCCATTAAAGGCTTGGTTTTATCACAGATTACCTAACTTGTGGATTAATATAACAGTTTAGAATGCACTAAGTAATGCTTTCCAGGTACATTATGTCGGATACTAAAAGAAAAATGAATACGCCACACTAAAATACAATTACAAACTTTATGTGAAGTTCTGCTTTCCATCTACCAACTAACGCCAATACAGGGTAGTCCATTGATAGTGACCGGGCCAAATATCTCACGAAATAAGCATTAAACGAAAAAACTGCAAAGAACGAAACTCGTCTAGCTTGAAGGGGGAAACCAGATGGCGCTATGGTTGGCCCGCTAGATGACTTATCAAATAAGTTGCAATTAAGCAGTAATAGATATGTTTGGGATTTTGCTCATACCTTACTAACAGGAAGTCACTTACCTAACAGGCTATAAATCCATTCACCTGTAGTTAAAATTGTTTTGAAACTGAGAGCTGCATTAATGTTGTGTATTAATACTCTCCCCCTTGTCTCAGCGATACAGACGGCTGGCTGTACCGTAGGTGAAACCACAACGGAGGGGTATCTGTTGAAAGGTCATCAAACATACGGTTCCTGAAGAGTGGAACCAGCTTTTCCAATATTTACATGGGCCACAGCCATGATGATTGACTGATTTGGCCTTGTAACATCAACCAAAGCGGCCTCACGGTGCTGGCACTAAGAACGGCTGAAAGCAAGGAGAAACTACAGCTGTAATTTTTGCCAAGAATTCAGCTGTACTGTATGGTTAGATGATGATGATGTCCTGTTGAGTAAAATATACCGGAGGTAAAATAGCTCTCCATTCGGCACTCCGGACTGGAACTAGTCAGGCGGATTTCGTGATCAGGAGAAACAAATCGCTTTCTAATGATCCGTGTGTGGTATGTTGGACCACTTAATCGGTCTAGTAGGAAAGAAAATGAAAGCAGGAAAATGTATAGATTGGGGTTATATAGTGGGGATTAATGAAGTTCGGTGGCAGGAGGAAAAGGATTTTTAGTTGGGTGAATACAAGGTTACAAATACAAGATTTAAAAAAGAAATGGTTCAAATGCCTCTAAGCACTATGGGACTTAACATCTGAGGTCATCAGTCCCCTGGACTTAGAACTACTTGAACCTAACTAACCTAAGGACATCACACACATCTATGCCCGAGGTAGGATTCGAACCTGCGACCATAGCAGCAGCGATGTCCCCCGGGCTGAAGCGCCTAGAACCGCTCGGCCGCAGCGGCCGGCAATGCAAACCAAGTAAAGGTAATGCAGCGGTAGTTTTCATAATGAGCAAGAAAATAGGAATGCGAGTAACATACTATGAAGGGAATAGTGAACTCACCATCGTACTAGAAGTTTACATGTCAACTAGCTCTGAGGTGGGGAAGATATTGAAGAAATATACAATGGGACAGTAAATAATTAATCGCATAGTTAAAGGAGACTAAAATTTAAAAGTGGTAGGGGACTGGAACTCGATAGAAGGAAAAGAAGGAGAATGAAAAATAATAGTTGAATATGGACTTGGGAACAAGTATGAAAGAGGGATCCACAAGGTAGAATTTTGCACAGAGCATAACTGAATCATCGCTAACAGTTTAATGTTCATAAAAGAAGGTTGTGTACGTGGAGGAGACTTGGAGACACCGGAAGTCAGATTGATTATTTAGTGGTTAGACAGATATTTAGGAACCAGATCTTAAACTGTAGGAAATTTCCATTGGCAGATGTGGATTCTGCACACAATTGGTTGGTTATGAACTGTAAATTTAAACTTGACAGACTGGAAAAAGGAAGAAAATTACGGAGATGAGACTTAGGTAAGTTGCAAGAACCGGAGGTTGTTGAGAGTTTCAAAGGGAACATTAGACAACAGGGTTTAAGGAATACGATAGAAGATGAATGCGTAGCTTTAAGATATGAAACAATGAAAGCAGCAGAGGATCGTATAGGTAAAAAGACAAAGCCCAGGAGAAATCCTTGGATAGTACAAGAGATATTTTATTTAACTGGTGAAAGGAAAAACTATGCAAGTGCCTCAAGTAAAGCCGGCCAAAAGGAAGACAAATGTCTAAAAATGAGACTGATAGGAAGTGGAAAATGGCTTAACAGGTACGGCTAGAGGACAAATGCAGCGATTTGGAATGTCTCACTAGGGGAAAGGTAGATATCGATTACAGGAAAATGAAAAATGCCTTTGGGGAAAAGAGGAGTTGTATGAATATCAAAAGGTCAGATGGGAAACCAGTACTAACAACAGAAAGGAATCAGGAAAGGTGGAAGGCGTATATAGAGAGTCTGTAAAGGGGACATACATCCGAAGGCAAGATTACAGAAACGGAAGTGGACGTAGATAAAGATGACATGGGCGTTAGGGTGCTACGAGGAGAATTTCAAAGAGCTTTGAAAGATCTACGGCGAAACAAGGCCCCAGGAGTAGACGATATACCATAGGAACTGTTGATAGCGCTGGAGACTAACCTCTTCCATCTGGTGTACAAGATGAATGAGACAGGCGAAACTTCCTCAGTCTGTAAGAAGAATATACTAATTCCAATTCCAAACAAAGGAGTTGCTTACAGGTGTGAAAATTACCGAAGTATCTGTTTAATATGTAATGGTTGCAAAATTCTAAAACGACTTCTGTATAGAAAAATGGATAAACTGGTAGAAACCAACCTTGGGGAAGATCAGTTTGAATTCCGGAGAAATTTAGGAGCAAACGAGGCAATACTGACACTACGACTGACCCTACTTAGAAGATAGACGAAGTGGAGGCAAACCTATGTTTAAAGCGCTTGTATACTTAGAGAAAACTTTCGAAAATGTTGGCTGCATTACTGTCTCCGAAATTTTGACAGTAGCAAGGGTGAAATAGATGGAGCTAGAGGATTTTTGCAATTTGTACAGCAACCATATGGCAGTTACAGGACTCGAGAGGCATGAAAGGGAAGCTGTGGTCGACAGGGAATTGAGACAGGGTTGTAGCCTACCCCCCAATGTCATCCAATCTGTACACTGAGCAAGCAGTAAAGGAAACCAAAGAAAAATTTGGAGTAGGAACTTAAGTTCAGGGTGAAGATATAAAACTGAGTTTTGCCGATGACATTGTAACTCTGTCAGCGACCACGAAGGGCTTAAAAGACCAGTTGAACGGAATGGACTATGTTTTGAGAGGAGGATATAAGATGAACATCTACAAAAGCAAAACGAGGATAATGGAATCTATTGGAATTACATCAGATGACGCCAAGGGAATTAGATTAGGAACATGGACAATAAACGTTTTCGACAAAAAGATAACAGAAGCTTGCGAAACGTGGTGCTACAGAAGAATGTTGAAGATTGGATGGGTATAGCACGTAACTAACGAGGACGTACTGAATAGAATTATGGAGACGAGAGATTCGTGCCACAGGACGAAAGAAGGACTGGGTTCACCAGATACATTCTGGGATATGAAGGGATCACCAATCTACATCTACATCCATACTCAGCAAGCCACCTGACGGTGTGTGGCGGAGGATACCCTGAGTACCTCTATCGGTTCTCCCTTCTATTCCAGTCTCGTATTGTTCGTGGAAAGATGGATTGTCAGTATCCTTCTGTGTGGGCTTTAATCTCTCTGATTTTATCCTCATGGTCTCTTCGCGAGATATACGTATGAGGGAGGAATATACTGCTTGACTCTTCGGTGAAGGTATGTTCTCGAAACTTTAACAAAAGCCTGTACCGAGCTACTGAGCGTCTCTCGTGCAGAGTCTTCCACTGGAGTTTATCTATCATCTCCGTAACGCTTTCGCGATTACTAAATGATCCTGTAACGAAGCGCGCTGCTCTCCGCTGGATCTTCTCAATCTCTTCTATCAACCCTATCTGGTACGGATCCCACACTGCTGAGCAGTATTCAATCAGTGGGCAAACAAGCGTACTGTAAGCTACTTCCTTTGTTTTCGGATTGCATTTCCTTACAATTCTTCCAATGAATCTCAGTCTGGCATCTGCTTTACCGACAATCAACTTTATATGATCATTCCATTTTAAATCACTCCTAATCCGTATGGAATTAACTGCTTCCAGTTGCTGACCTGTTATTTTACAGCTAAATGATAAGGGACCTATCTTTCTATGTATTCGCAGCACATTACACTTGTCTACATTGAGATTCAATTGCCATTCCCTGCACCATGCGTCAATTCGCTACAGATCCTCCAGCATTTCAGTATAATTTTCCATTGTCACAACCTCTCCATACACCACAGCATCATCCGCAAAAAGCCTCAGTGAACTTCCGATGTTATCCACAAGGTCATTTATGTATATTGTGAACAGAAACGGTCCTATGACACACCCCTGCGGCACACCTGAAATCACTCTTACTTCGGAAGACTTCTCTCAATTGAGAACTCTTCAATCCAATCACACAATTGGTCTGATAGTCCATATGCTCTTACTTTGTTCATTAAATGACTATGGGGAACTGTATCGAACGCCTTGCGGAAGTCAAGAAACACGGCATCTACCTGTGAACCCGTGTCTATGGCCCCCTGAGTCTCGTGGACGAATAGCGCGAGCTGGGTTTCACACGACCGTCTTTTTCGAATCCCATGCTGATTCCTACAGAGTAGATTTGTAGTATCCAGAAAGGTCATTATACTCGAACACAATGCGTGTTCCAAAATTCTACAACTGATCGACGTTAGAGATATAGGTCTATAGTTCTGCACATCGGTTCGACTTCCCTTCTTGAAAACGGGCATGACCTGTGCCCTCTTCCAATCCTTTGGAACGCTACGCTCTTCTAGAGAGCTACGTTACACCGCTGCAAGAAGGGGTGTGGGGTGTGGGTGGGGGGGGGCAAGTTCCTTCGCGTACTCTGTGTAAAATCGAACTGGTATCCCATCAGGTCCAGCGGCCTTTCCTCTTTTGAGCGATTTTAATTGTATCTCTATTCCTCTGTCGTCTATTTCGATATCTACCATTTTGTGATCTATTCGACAATCTAGAGAAGGAACTACAGTGCAGTCTTCCTCTGTGAAACAGCTTTGGAAAAAGACATTTAGTATTTCGGCCTTTAGTCTGTCATCCTCTGTTTCAGTACCATTTTGGTCACAGAGTGTCTGGACATTATGTTTTGATCCACCTACCGCTTTGACATAAGACCAAAATTTCGTAGGATTTTCGTTCCAATGTAGTATTTGTGGCAAGTGGTGGATTAAAAGCGTAGAGGGAGCCAAAGAGATGAGTACTGTAAGCAGATTCTGAAGGATGTAGGTGCTTTTGTCAGATTCCCCAGCGTCCTGGTAAGATGTCAAGTACGTCGTTTGCAGTTCACGCATACTTCATGATGATATACACTGAAGTGTGTAGAGATAAAACCACTGAGCATACAGCAAAGCGTGACACGCCGCATTAAAGAGCTCAATGAGGTGCTTCACTTTGATACATAAACTGTCGATGGAAGATAAGCATAATTAGTTAATGATTGCGTAGACATTATGTAACGATTTTTTGCAATAACCACAGCAACTCTTATACTAATGAAGCCACTGAGAAAACCGATCTACCAAATGACAGCGCTCATCTGGAAGAATCTGACGAGTCACTAAAGTGTTTTTCATGCAGTTAAATAGCCAATCGCTCTTATTTCATTAAGTAGTTAATTAAAGTCATTATAACTATTTACAAAAAGCAGAAATATCAGTAGCATTGTAGTGTGTACTAAGAAAAGGTAGCCACGTATTGTGGAGGAACTGAAATTATTAATACCTCAATTTTTAGCTCCCTTTTTGAATTATTAATTTTTGCATTCCTTTGTCTGTAATTTGAATTCTGTCAGAGTTACATAAATTTGAATGGCACCGGTAGAAAGAGTAATTCATTTCCTACAATTTACACATATGCATTAAATGTAGAAGTCACAGCTTACGCACGTCTTTGGTGTCATTAGTTTTGAGGTAGCATATAAGGATAAAAAGTTATACTTTGGATTCATTAACAACAACACGAGTTGTTGGTGGGAATTAAGGTGAATCCCAAGTGCCTGCAATAAGTAGGGCAGCCAATTGGCCTCCGGGCAGCATGCTGGAAGCGTTCGGAGATGCTACATCTGTGTCACTCTGGGCGATGATTTACAGCTTCGACCACTGTGGACACCTGCAATTTTTAGTGGACCCTTTGCATCAGAACTAACTCTGGATGGACAGTGCATACCACACAGTTGGTTGAACTTGTGCTTTTTTCTCATGTAAAACCTGCCTGCAATTTGATTTATTTCACAGTTCATGACGTTGGAATTCTGCCTCAGCCACATAAAGTCGACGGAACAAAAACCGGTCCACCCTGAATTCCAATATATAGGTGGCACCTAACTATAGGCAACCATCATAACATAACTGTGTCACAGGTCCTCTAACCCTCTAGAGAATACTGCTCTTTAAAACAGTGACAACCTACGGTGCTCATGAGACCACAGTTTACATGCCATATTGTGGCAGTGTTTCCTAGTACTGAAGATTCCGAAGTACAAGGCAGACCATCGGTTTTCAATGCACAAGCTGTGTAAGCGACTTTTTGCTCACCCGTTGCTAATGTATTTTATGCTCGCTGACTGTGCTGGAGCCAAAATTCAACAGTTTCGTACCATCACGGTATCATGACTGATTACAAGATTTGAACCGATACACAAAAAATGATGACGTTTGGATTGTAAGGCGCCCAAATACGAGGTCATCAGCGCCCGTAAAAAGTCTCAATTTTTACACAGTGCAATTTAGTCACCGTCGTGAATGATGATGACGATGATGAAATGATGAGGACAACACGAACACCCAGTCTCCGGGCAGAAAAATTTACCAACCCAGCCGGGAATCGAACAAGGGACACCGTGATCCAGAAGCAGCGTACACTATAAATGGGTGCAACATATCGTTAAAGAACGTTTTAACTTGATGGAAACTTGCGCAAAGTCTCTAGACACATGGAACATCACTTCAGTTGGCATCGGTAGCAAGTACAAGACGCCGACCGTTGTGGCCGACCGGTTCTAGGCGCTTCAGTCCGGAACCGCGCGACTGCTACGGTCGCAGGTTCGAATCCTGCCTCGGGCATGGACGTTTGTGATGTCCTTAGGTTAGGTTTAAGTAGTTCTAAGTTCTAGGGGATTGATGACCTCAGATGTTAGGTCACATAGTGCTCAGAGCCATTTGAACCAATTTTGAGCATCATGACGAGCTGACACGCTACAGTGATCAACTGCAAATCTTTCCGGAAGCCCTAGCGGAGCTCACTGAAATGCTAGACATACTTCAATATGTTGAAGTCTTACACAAAGACACAATTACTGTTTTCTCAGACTCGTCATCAATATAGCTTCTCGTATGGAATCACATTGCCAGTACCACTAATAGTTAGTTGGCGTACTAGATTATAGACAGTATTGATAAATTCCAGCACTGTAACAATAAAATCGTCTTGGTGTGGATAAAGGGATACCATGATATCATGAGCAATAAAACTGTCGACGCTGTGGCGAAGACTATGATCCATCATGTCACAAAGACGTATAGAACGTTCTTTGCACTGGTTTTCTGATAGACGCGTGGAGGCAGATTCGAAACATGGAAAAATAAGGGGAAGACATTTTTCACCTATACTAGCAAGTACGCCTGCTCGATAGTGGTACTCCCTTGGTATGTACCACAGTTTCTGGCCACTATTATCCGCGTCCGCTTTAACCAGGACGTTTCGACTGCAGCTCTATCGGATACAACTGGCTTACTCACCCGTGTGTGATTGTGGCGTGGAGAGCATCGACATTGTCATTTTCGGCTGTCCACGGCAGTTACACGTAACAAAGAATTTATTACAGTGCTTAGTGTTTCGTGGAGGAAAGCTTCGAGCTAGAATAAAGACACTACCTATGTAATATGATGTGTCACTGTGTAAACATATACAGGATAATTCAGGTGCCCTAGTCTCTGTCGGTTTGTGCAACATGCAGTGTTATATCTGGATCCTCTTTGTAGGAGATTTAACGTCGTTCAACTGTCTTCTGGGTTACGTTTTCTCTAGGGGCCGTAGTTTTCGAGTTATAAAAGAACGTACAAAACTGACCTTCAAACACATCCCCACCGCCACAGTTAGCCCACACCACTCAGGATTTCTGATATGTTGTTCACTGCACTCACCCCTAACCTGTACACAATTTTCACTGTGGCCGAGCGCTTCTAGGCGCTTCAGTCCTGAAACGCGCTGCTGCTACGGTCGCAGGTTCGAATCCTGCCTCGGGCATGGATGCGTGTAATGTGCTTAGTTTAGTTAGGTTTAAGTAGTTCTAAGTCTAGGGGACTGATGGCCTCAGATGTTAAGTCCCATAGTGCTTGGAGCCATTTGAACCACTTGTACAAAATTTTACGTCTGGCAATTGGCTCTGAGCACTATGGGACTTAACTGCTGTGGTCATCAGGCCCCTAGAACTTAGAACTACTTGAACATAACTAACCTAAGGACAGCACACACATCCATGCCCGAGGCAGGATTCGAACCTGCGGCCGCAGCGGTCACGCGGTTCCAGACTGTAACGCCTAGAACCGCACGGCCACTCTGGCCGGCTTTTACGACTGCATGGTTGGTTGGTTGGTTGATTTGGGGGAGGGGACCAAACAGCAAGATCACCGGTACCATTGGATTAGGAAGTTGACCGTGCTCTGTCAAATGAACAATCCTGGCATTTTCCTGAAGCGATTTAGAGAAATCATGGAAAATCTAAATCAGGATGACAGGATGCAGGTATGAACCGTCGTCATCCAGAATATGAGTCCAGTGTGCTAACCACAGCCCCATCTCGCTTGCTTGCATGAGTTTTTCCTCACGTTCTGCTTTCTTTAGTCTTCACTGACTGGGCTTATTGCACTAATCGCTTAGCTTAGAATTTATAAATTGTAAAATTGACGTTCGCGTAACTCTCCATCAATACAGCTTCTCGTATAGAATCACATTGTCAGTAATACTAATAGTTAATTGCTGTTCTAGATTATACAACATACTGCTAAATTAGGGCACCGTAACCATAAAATCGCATTTGTATGGATAAAATGGCACCAAGATATCATGGGGACCGAAACTGTCGACGCTCTCGTGAAGACTATCATCCGTCATGTCACAAAGACGTACTAAAAGTCCCTTACACTGATTTACTTCAAGACGTGCGGAGGGAGATTCGAATAAGGGGAGACATTAAACAGCTATACTAGTTCTTACGTCTGCACGATAGTGGTGCCCTTTGTATGTACCACAGAGAGTTCTGGGCCACTATGTTCCACGTCCGCTTTAACTAGGACGTTTCCGACTGCAGCTCTATCGGCTATAACTGACTGAAGCAGCCGTATGTGATTGTGGCCCGGAGGAGAGCATTGTCATTTTCGGCAGTCAACTGCAGTACCACGTACAAAAGAATTTATTACAGTGCTTAGTGCTTCGCGGACAAAAACTTCGCTCTAGAATAAAGACACTTCTTATGAAGTGCGATGTGTCAATGTGTAAAGATATACAGAGTAATTCAGCTGCCCTAGACACGCAGTTTTATATCTGGACCCTTTTTGTAGGAGTTTTAACGTAGTTAAACTGTCTCCTGGGCTACGTTTTCTCTACTCTACTATACTCTACTCTAAAAGAACGTACAAAATTGACCAAAAATATTCCCACTGTCACAGTCAGCCCCCATCAGTCAGGTTTTCTGATATGTTGTTCATTGAATTCACCCCTACCCCGTACAAAAGTTTACAACTGCATAGTTGGTTGGTTGATTTGGGCGAGGGACCAAACATTGAGGTCATCGGTCCCATTGGATTAGAACAGGATGGGGAAGGAAATTGACCGTGCTCTGTCAAATGAACCATCCTGGCATCTTCCTGAAGCGATTTAGAGATATCATGGAAAATCTAAATCTGTATGACAGGATGCAGGTCTCAACCGTCGTCATCGAGAAAATGAGTCCAGTGTGCTAACCACAGCGCCATATCTCTTGGTTCCATGAGTTATTCCTCACATTCGACTTTCTTTAGTCTTCATTAACTGGGTTTATTAGACTACTCGCTTAATTAGGGATTTTATATTGCAAAATTGGCGTTTGTGTATCTTTTACCAAACAGTTTTATGAATTTTAATAGCATAAAATAAACTATTCCGTGGTCGTATTCTTCAAGCCTTCTGGCTACGGAACGACTGTGACTTTAATGCTTAGTTGTAGCATAACTTTTAGAGAACTCGTTTTTGTTTCATTACTGTCACAGGCAGGTTTAAATTAACGATGTTAACGAAACAGCCAACTATGCTGGTGACGTAACAGGCTAATCAATAGGGACGAATGAAGGTCGAACATCGGAAATAGTTCTCGTAACTGGAAATTTTTGTACAGTGGTAAGAAGGAGTGCCACGAGCATCTTGACTAATCAGTGATGAGTTTGGGGCTGGAGATGCATCTGAAGGTAATATACAGGGTAATCAAAAAGTCAGTATAAATTTCAAAACATAATAAACCACGGAATAATGTAGATAGAGAGGTAAAAATTGACACACATGCTTGGATTGACAAGGGGTTTTATTAGAACAAAAAAAGTTCACAAAATGTCCGACAGATGGCGCGTGAAAGATCTCTTGCGCGCGTCGTTTGGTGATGATCGTGTTCTCAGCTGCCACTTTCGTCATGCTTGGCTTCCCAGGTCCCCAGACCTCAGTCCGTGTGATTATTGGCTTTGGGGTTACCTGAAGTCGCAAGTGTATCGTGATTGACCAGCATCTCTAGGGATGCTGAGAGACAACATCCGACGCCAATGCCTCACCATAACTCCGGACATGCTTTACAGTGCTGTTCACAACATTATTCCTCCAGCTATTGATGAGGAATGGTGGTGGACATATTGGACATTTCCTGTAAAGAACATCATCTTTGCTTTGTCTTACTTTGTTATGCTAATTATTGCTCTTCTGATCAGATGAATCGCCATCTGTCGGACATTTTTAGAACTTTTGTATTTTTTTTTTTTTTTGGTTCTAACAAAACCCCATGTCATTCCAAGCATGTGTGTCATTTTGTAGCTCTCTATCTTCAGTATTCCGTGATTTATTCCGTTTCCAAATTTCTATTGCCTTTTTGAGGTTCTTTTTAAGTAACTCTACAACTTTGGTCTCAAGTGAATATGTATATTAGTAGAAAGCAGAACCACAGTAAACTTCATACAAACGAGTACTGTTCATTTTTTCTGTAGGACTATTAGTTTGTGCATAGCGAGCTTGCAAATATGAAAATCCGATGCGTGGTTTTTGAAGGCTATATATAACGTTTCTGAGATGCATAAAACGACATCAGTAGGGAGAGGTGAATCAGCCTGTATGTAACATCTGGTAGCTGAACTCATCATAATTTATTTAGTAAGTTTACAATCATAGTAAGTATTCTATTATATTCTTGATATGTGAATCATGAATGTAAACGTATTGTGTGTGTCTTTTATTTACTAAAATATGTGAAGCTCAATTTAATTAATAGTGCATTATCCATCCGAAGTTGGCCGGGAAGATCGTGCCCGAAGGCCGCAAGTAAAAAAAAAATTCTACCGCATGGATAACAAAATAACAGCGTGTTACAGAAATATTCTCCCAGGGAAGGCTACAGAATGGCTTTAAATTTGTTTTTTCATGTTAACCTGTTAATTTCCTGTAGAACTTTGCATTATCTATATTATTACATTGACAGCACGGCTCCAATTAAATTAAGCAAGCGTTCAGTAGTTGATGTGAAAGGGCAAGTAGGGAGTAAAGGAGCTCCAGGATGTAGAGCACGTGACGTGGGGCAGTAGGCCACGTGGAAGACCTGCTACTGGCGCCCTCGCCATCAGTCCCCCCCCCCCCCCCCTACAACCACCCATTTCCCCGCCACAGCCCCACTCCCATCCCTCCCTTTCCCCCGCCACTACGGGAGTGTGGCGAGCGCCAAGGGAGCCGCTACTTCCGCGTAATTTAACGCTGATTCACTGGGTGAGCTCCACTCCCACCCCCTACCCTACCTGAGGGAAAGGCGCAGGCCGCTCATCGCCGCCGCATCGCCGGCTGCGAGTTCTCAGACGCCGCGACTTGAAACGGAGCACAGAGCAGGGAACGGCTCCTCTGCGTGCAATTTCAGTCAAGCTCACTTTGTAGTTTGCGTCCTGTGTGAAGGCAGCTGTCTGAGACTGTAGGCCAGATGAGAGCTTTTCATGGAAATTCGGCGATATGCAAGCCGCATTTTTGCTTCGGGAAACCAGCGCTAAGTTGTTGGTAGTTACTCGGTAAATGACAGACTGAAATTTTGTATCAAGATATGAGTTAAGGCTAAAAGTGTGCTTAATCTTCAAATTGTGTGAATAATATCACAAAACAGAAATTTCACGTTGGCTTACGGCACTGTAATTCACCCTCAACACTTCAAGAAATTACGTGAAATTATCAATACCTTCGGCTAAGAGAAGAAAAAGAAGAAAAAATTAGCATCGAAAAACTACGTAAGGCTTACACAATCATATGGTATATCTATAACAACAAATAATTTTCCACCAAAGCCAGACTGCGCCACTACCAAACAGTTCTCCCAGAAGTATTCTACGAAATTGAGACATAGCTTTTAACCATGACTGCCAATGTCATCGAAAACATGGTGTGACAAATGTTGTGGAAAATATTCGGACAGCTGGTGTAAATGCAGGGTCGCGCAAAAGTTAAGAAAAATTGTGGTCCATGATAGAGCAGTTTAATTTCACAGAGCGGGGCATATGGGATGAGCGGACGAGTCATTTTTAACTAATAAAATCACAAAAATGGCACTGAAAGTGTAAGGAAAATGCGTAAACGACATTGCCGCCCGGGGTGGCCAGGCGGTTCTAGGAACTACAGTCTGGGGCCGCGCGACCGCTACGGTCGCAGGTTCGAATCCTGCCTTGGGCATGGTTGTGTGTGATGTCCTTCGGTTACTTAAGTTTAAGTAGTTCTAAGTTCTAGGGGACTGATGACCTCAGACGTTAAGTCCCATAGTGCTCAGAGCCGTAAACTACATTCAAAAGAGGGTCAAGGAAGCTGCGATGACCCACTGACAAATACAATATTTTCGATGTTTTAGCTACTAACGGGCTTGACCTTATCGACTTCTCAGTATAGAGGGAGGGGTTAGTGATCATGATGCCATCATACCGACTTTCGCTACTGAAGTTAATAAATCCATCATCGAGACTAGCAGAGAATTTTTACTACAAAGAGCAGATAAGTAACTGTTAGCATCAATCTTACAAAATGAATGGGCATCGTTTATTTCCGGTATAACGGGCGTAGAGGATTTATGAGCAAAATTTGAACTGCTTGAAAATCGCGATCTGGAGACGCATAGGCCAAGTAAATGGACTAAGAACGAAGAAGGTTCGCCGTCGATTAATAAAATTAGAAAAATGCTCAGGAAGGGGAGGCTGTTGCACTTTCCATTCAAAAAAGAACGCGCCAATGTCGACAGGGAAAAGCTGGTAGAAACTAGCGCGTCAGTAAAAATTTTGATGCGCCGATCATGCAACTTTCTCCGTCATACTTTAGCAAAAGATATCGCCGAGAACCCGAGACTATTCTGGCTCTACGTAAAATCGCTAAGCGAGTCTATATCTGTGCATTAGCGACGACGATGGGTGTGCGGGCGTAACTGTCAAATCTCGAGTTCTTCCTCACATCACCATATGTTTTATTTTACTTATGCTAACTTGCAAGACCCATTTTTATGCTCTCAAATTAATATATGCAATGTTCAAATGTCTCTAAGCACTGTGGGACTTGACATCTGAGATCATCAGTCCCCTAGACGTAGAACTACTTAAACCCAACTAACCTAAGGACATCACACATATCCATGCCCAGACAGGATTCGAATCTTCGACCGTAGCAACAGCGCGGTTCCGGACTGAAGCGCCTAGTACCGCTCGACCACAGCGACCGGCTATAATCAATGTCTAAGCGACTGGAAAAAAGCGGTGGCGGGTCGTGTGTATAAGAAGCGTAAAACAACTAATCTGCAAAATTACAGAGCGGTATCCTTAACATCGATTTGCTCCAAATTTCTTTAACATATTCTCAGTTCCAATGTAACACATTTCCTTGAGAAATAAAAGCTTTTGTCCACGATTCCTTTTTGAAAGTATCGACCTTAGACACTCAGTTTGCCCTTTTCCCACATTAGTTCTAGTCAACCATGGATGAAGGGTGACAGATGGATTCAACACTCCTAGATTTACGTCAATCTTTTGACATGGCGCTACCATGCCGATTGTTAACGAAAGTTCACTCGTATTCAGAAATGAACAGAATTCATTTAACGACTAGAAACAGGACCTTCATATTCACAGGACATGCAGATTAGTATGTTCTGCTGAAATGATTAGCATTAGAACCATGTCAACCAGCGGGCTCAAGGTCAACATCAAAATCGCGGCACATCACCACCTGCCGGTAACATGTGCCTGCCGCTCTCGATGTCGCTATAACCGGAAAGGAATGGATGCGTGTAACATGAGCAGGTGTGCAGGATGCCTCGCTGACGTTTCCGTGAACCGCACCGTCATATCAGTGAGTTGGAAAAAGGGAGCAGTATTGTCATGTGAGAATGGGATGCATCTATCCGGGAAGCTATTGCTCGTGTGAAACGAAGTGTTTCCGCAACGCAACGGGTGTGTGCCGAATGGTTCACGAAATGCCATAGAATACGACGACCGTCCAGACAATCCCCCAACCCCCGAGAAGATCGACACCTCATCCAAATGCCATTGCTGGACAGATCTCAGTTCTCTTCAGTTCTGACACAACAGGGGGACAATGTAACAAGGTTGAGAGCCAGTAGCACGTTGTCCATTTTCCCACCTACCTTAGACGAATGTGCAGAACCATGCTAGACGGCAATGGTGTATGGAATGACACCACTGGATGGCATCAAATAACGTTTTCAAACGTATTCGGGTTCTGTTTGTTTGAAAATGATGGCGTCATTTTGGTTCGCCGCAGAGGGGATGGGGGAGCGTCACCACAGTGACATTTGTGCGAGACATACAGCACCACCTCAAGGCCTTATGTCAACGATTGCTAATGCGCACAACCAAAAATCACAGTTGGTGCCTTTTCAGGGCATTGTGGCCAGTGTGACTTACGTGAAATACACCATGCGACACGTTGCCATACCCTTTCTGCACAACATCCCATTCGCCATTTTTCATCAAGACAATGCACGACAACATATTGCTGCACGAACACGAGACTTTTTGGTGTCACAAGATGTCAGCCTTTTGCCCTAGCCCGCCAGACCACCAGACTTACAGCCAATCGGAGATGTGTGAAATATGGAGAAAAGACATGTGCAGCGCTGTGACACAATGCCAAGCACCACAGATAAACTTTGGAAATAGTTGAATGCAGCATGGAGGGCTATACTATAGGAAGCCATTCGCCCTTTATACGCGTCGATGCCATCGCGTATGGAAGAAGTTATCAGAGCCCAAGGCAGACCCTATGCCTACTGCGGCAACAGGACACATGCTGAACCGAGGTGGCTGAAATGAAAATCATTCTGCACAATATACTAATGTATGTGTTTTGTGAATCTGAACGTCCTATCTCATCGTCCTGTTTTTTTTTTTTTTTTTTTTTTTTTTTACATGAGTGTAAAAGCATACGGATACGGAGTAGGTTCCAATGAATGTGAGTGTTCGGAGACATGTTGTCCACGACGGGAAGTGTTCATCACAGACAAGTGTATGGTCAGGAGTGCCGCAGGGAACAGTAATACTACCGCTGTTACTTTGTACATATGCAAATGATCTGGTGGACGGGGTTAGCAGCAGTCTTCGGGTGTTTTCTGATGATGCTGTGATGTATAGGGAGGTATTGTCGTTGAGTGACTGTAGGTGGATGAAAGGTGACATGGACAAAATTTCTGGTTGCGGTGATGAATTGCAACTAGATCTAAATGTAGAAAAATTTGAGTTAATGTAGGTGAGAAGGGAAAACAACCCATAATATGAAATGGAATGAAAGTGTAAGAACTGTAGTAGAGACGGCGAACGATTGGCGTCGGTTTACTGAGAGAATTTTGGGAAAGTGTGGTTCATCTATAAAGTATACCGTATATAGGACAGTACTAGGACACATTCTTGAGTACTGTTTGAGTGTTTGGGACCCGCACCAGGTCCGATTAAAGGAAGGTATCGAAGCAATTCAGAGGCGGGCTACTGGATTTGTCAGCGGCAGGTTTGAACAACACGCAAATGTTACCCAGATGGTTCAGGAACTGCTGTTGGAATCACTTGAGGGAAGGCGACGGTACTTTCGACGAGCATTACTGTGAAAATTTAGAGAAACGGAATTTGAGGCTGACTGCGGAACTGCTTTACTGCAGCCACGCACAATGACATGAAGATAAGTTGAGAGAAGTTAGGGGTCGTGCGAGGCATACAGACAGTCGTTTTTCCTTCGCTCCATATGCGAGTGAAACAGCAAAGGAAATGACTGGTTGTGGTACAGGGTACTCTCCGCTATGCACCATACGGTGGCTCGCGGAGCATGTATTTAGATGTAGATATAACCATAAATGCGCGTGATAGAATTTATTTTCATATAGGTTCTGAATTTCTTTGATTATGTTAGGGATAATTTTACATGATTTTGAAGCGTTTCACAAATTTCTTAACGATATACGATTGTAGGCTTTTCCTATGTCTACAAATAGCAGGTGAAGCGGGCTGATTTCGAACATGTTCCTTTCCAAGTATTTGTTATAAACAAAATAACTATATGTCCGCAGTTGATCTTCTTGCTCTAAAGACAGCTTGTCTTCGGCTTTCATTTCCTTAAACACTGTTTCAATTTTTTTTTTTTTTTTTTTTTTTTTTTTTAGAACCATCTTAAAGTGTGATTCGACGTACATTGCTGCTGAAAACTGTTGTTGTAAGACTGACTGAAGAAAGTATCTTATGGAGAGGCCATGACATAGGTACACGAATGTAACCGTTGATAATGCATGACCAAGATGATAACTAGCATTCGACAGAACTGCATTGAACCACTCTCAGGACTGAAAATTGAAATAAGAGAAAGTAACACTGTGGGGCATTTGCGGTTTGTGTGTTTGGATCTGGCTCGCTAGCTACATGCGTGATATTGACTAACTTTATCAACATCTGCTCCAATTCTTAATACGGTGATTGCTTGCTATCTTTATCTTTTTAGGACCATTAGAAATCATGTCAAATAAGCATAAAGCGTATCCGGAAGCCTTTTTCGCAGACCTAAATCGTCGCTTTCTTTGAATGGCCGCCTGCCTTCTTCCTTTGTCCAGCCGATGTCCTGCTTTCGCTCATCGTGGAAGTCCTTAAAGTTGTTGATCAGTAATCTGTAGTTTGGTCGGTTGAAATGTCTTCATGATTGTCCAAAGTTCTTGAGGCCTTCGTAGCTTCCTTGAGTTATTTATCGGAGACATTAGGTGTGTTGCGCTACGCATTAGAAACCAGTTTCATTAGTTGGGTTGCATCCGTCCTGAACTGATACCCGAAGCACTTCAGTCATTGTTTCTTTATAGACTTCATCAGCCGTTTATTTCTCCTATATAGCTCTTCTATTCCTCGCAATCACTACTGTCCGTCTTTTACTAGAGGGCACTTTATTTTTCGGAAGATATTACGATCAAATATCTCGGCATCTTTCAGTCCATCCTATCCTGTCATTCAGAGTCGTTCACTTGTGAGTAGACATTCGGTTCTGATCATCCTGCTATTGTGCCTGACTTATGCTTTTCTTGAAATTGTCTTTCTTATGTGTACATACTATCGCAAACAGGAGTCACTTCCTCTCTCCTACTGTCCCTACCTTCTTTTTCGTTAGAGTTCATCTGTCCAGTTTCACCGACGTATCTGCAGCTGTCCACTATCTGTATGTTACTGTACTCTATTGATGGGTGATGAGACGTAGTTCTGATTTCGGATGTATACATTGTTTCTCGGAAGAAGTTTGGAAGCAAGCTTCATCTACTCGTTCCTTCAAGTTATTATCTGTTCCACAGCTATCGCCATCATAGGATAGTTATATCATCGATGAAAGCAAGACAGTTGACTCTCAATATAATGTTTTGAATACGTGCCTGACAATGACAGAAATAGGGCCATATGCAGTATAATAAACTCCCGAAAAACAGCGAAGATAGCTAATAAAGTATTTATTTAGATGATCGGTTTCGAAAACATCTTTAGAGTTACAATGGCAGAACCAGATCGACAGGATAACAAAATGGTTCAAATGGCTCTGAGCACTATGGGACTTAACATCCATGGTCATCAGTCCCCTAGAACTTAGAACTACTTAAACCTAACTAACCTAAGGACACCACACAACACCCAGCCATCACGAGGCAGAGAAAATCCCTGACCCCGCCGGGAATCGAACCCGGGAACCCGGGCGTGGGAAGCGAGAACGCTACCGCACGACCACGAGATGCTGGCGACAGGATAACAATTCTACAAAATATGTAACCAATACAGTTGCCGTGTCCATACGTATAGAACAGTTACATATCTTTATCTTTACAATTCATATAATCTCCAACTTATGCGCCTTCTATCGTATCATATCACAAATGTATGTATGAAGATTGTGGAATACACTAGATGTCGGCATGCCACAATTAAAATAACAGTCTACACAAAACATGAGATTAATGCGCCGACTGTGAGTGTTCATGCTGAATCCACAGCGGATTTAGTCTTCGATGTCCAATAAACACTACACTACATCATAAACTCGCCAGATGACACTGGAGTACAATAATTACGATTTGCTTGTAAGTCAGGCAAGGCACAATTATACACTCCTAAGAATTACTAACGTATTTGTTAAGAAAGGTATACAGTAACAAGAATTCTGTCAAAGTAAGAAGTAAAAAGATTGTCAACATAGCCGTCATTCTTTTTCTACGCCGAATCCGATCAGGGACACCATCAAATTTGCAAGGTTTGATGTGCAAGTGATCATTGAGAGACAACGCTATTAATTATTCTATTTTCCATTCATGATGGCATCATGCACTTGTAAAGCACATTTCTACGTAATTATCATTAACCCCTGATATCTAAGTACGCTGTACTCTGTTACTTGACGCCTAGGTTAATTATTACCTTGGGTTGGATACTGATAAGGATGTTAAATATTAATATTAACATTGTGGACAAATTGAAAATTGTAATTGGTTAATAAAGTCATTCAACTAATATATCTTTCGGAATGCACATTAATTCAGCTAAAAACAATATTTATTACAAATCTAGATGTATCGTGATATGGCGCTCGATGTCTAGGTTACTTAACGGGTAAACATCGAGTGGAGGGCGTTTTGTTTTAACATACTGTATCACAGGTGCGATATAATCATGATATGAGCGCAACTACTTAAGTAATGAAAGTGAACGACATAAATTACTCTTCATTACACGTGATACTTGTGACGTCTTGGTATCGCTAACAGTTGGTATTCATTCGAATCACTTGTCTCTGTATTCTAATGTAATTGCACTGCTGTCCTACTGGACGACACACCTAACAATAAGACACAACGTTCTTGCATCGAATGGGATTTTTAAAAACATGTTGATCAAAAGGAAGGTATGTATTATAATATGAATAAATCTATATAAATTCTCTATATATATTCTTTGCTATATACTCTCCATTACGTAATTATGAAACTCTCAGCATGGCAGATGGGTATCGCTTATTGAACTTTACAAATAACTCCAGCTTATATGTACAACTCGTAGCTCGATGTCTAGGTGCCGTTCTCAGTTGACAGCGATCCTGATGTGATGGACTGTTGTCTCACTGGACAAATACATCTAATAAAAAAAATTCCATTAATGTAAGTCATTTCCCAACTACAGCAGTCCAAGTTTCGATCCGTTACATCGTGAGTGACCAGAGTATCAGTTCGTACTATGCGTTACATATCTGCTACCATCCTTACCTTCCATATAGTTATAACCATTATATTTTGTGTGCAAACTCTGATTAAAAAGCTCCAGATACTTGTGGTAGAATATTGCGCTACTACATGTTTACAACGGCCTCGTAGTCCATGCTGAGGAGTGATGCGAACTTTCACTGTCATACACTAGCATCTCTTGGGACTTTCAGGTAATGCAGGGCTTTAATGCGTATAAATTCCGTTACATAAAAGATTTATCACACTGTCTGCTCACATCATGATGTGTCCAGGATGTGTCACTTGACGTCTAGGTTACTTGCGTATTTGCTTCCAACCAAATTCCGAACAGAAATTTTTTTAACAATTTTTATTTTATCGGTAAGATATAAGCATCATGTGAATGACCCATATAAACAAAGAAATTTCAGTACACAGATTCCTCACTTGCAAAACTTCAAATCGATGGCTTGGTACCACTAACTGCACTGCACAAATTAGTCCTGCATGTCCGTAAATCTTCTCGCTCGAAACAAATGTATCGCACACAGTAGATATCGATTGGAAGCAATTGCTTCTAGTATTATAATGCGACTGGACTGTTGTGACAGTGGACAGGTATATCTGACAATGAAAAATATTGCATTAAAACGTATATTTTTCGAACTATAGCAATGTAAGCTTCGATCCATTACATCGCGAAATAATCAGATTAGCAGGTGATACGTGACACTTTTGCAACTAGGATAACATGTAACGTTTTACATAGTTATAACATGTGAGAACCACTGTATTGTGTTCAAATGGCTCTGAGCACTATGGGACTTGACTTCTGCGGTCATCAGTCCCCTAGAACTTAGAACTAATTAAACCTAACTAACCTAAGGGCATCACACATATCCATGCCCAAGGCAGACCGTAGCGGTCGGGCGGTTCCAGACTGTAGACCCTAGAACCGCTTGACCACTCCGGCCGGCTTGTATTGTGTGTGTGCTAGCACTAGTGAATAAAGCTCCAGACACTTGTGGTAGAATAAAACAGTAATAAATGTTTAGAAAGGCCTCGTAATTTATGGTAAGGGGCATATAATCTTTTACTTCATACACTAACATATCTTAGAATTTTCAGGTAATATACGAGTTTTTGATTTTTAGACAATTAGTAGCTCTTGGAAGAATTCTATCTTCTTATCATATAATAACCGTGATGATGTATCACATACTTATTAGTGAACCACTGCATCGGTTCCGAGGTCTAGGTGCATACAATAGTAAACGAATCACAGTTTAAAGAGAAATATCGTTTCCCATAACGTCAGTGCGAAAAGTAGTAGTGAAACAACGTTTCAATCCATGCTACGTATCCTAAGTACATATGTATGTTGTCATTTTTTAATTGATCTATGTGTAATACAATTTATAATGTTACACTTCTAATTTAATGATTGTATCGCAACTTAAAGAGCTTTAAATTTGAGGAAATTACCAAGATAAAAATTTATGTAGATGCCGAGAAACAGAGTACAGTGTAATTAGCTATCAAATTTTAACGGTAATTATGTAACAGAACACTTTTACTGTATGTTATACCGTCATGAATGTAATTTGAGTTATTAATAGCGTTATTTCTGAATTTTCAGTTTCACATAAAACTTTGCAAATGAAATCGTGTATTTCGATGTATCTTCCACTGTACGAAAACTGATTAGCTTGACTGCTTAGTATCTTGCGTCACAGAACGGTTGGATGTTCCTGTTACATATTATAAAGCCGGTTTTAAGAGTTCTCTTTAACATGAGAATGAGTTTATAAAATGATCTATTCAGTAGCACTGAAGTCCCTGACTGGGATGGGCCTCGGATGACGACTACGTTGATGGCCTTTTAATTACTGTTTTAACTAATTCTTATTTTTTACCTTTATTAATTTATACGGTAGGGTTTGTTAGTATTGTACGACAGTGACTTTCCTTACCTGAAACTAAAGTGTGCCATCTGGATAGTTTGTGACGCACTGCTGTGTTTACGTGACTTCTCAGTCTCTATTCCGCTGTGCAATCAGCATGAACACAGGCAGTCTCGCTCCAGTCTTATGTTTTGTATATACAGTTATGTTGATTATGACATGCAGACATTCAGTCTGTTCCACCATCCTTACACATACGTTTGTGATAGGATAGCGGAGATTGACCGTATTGTAAAACTGAAGGTGTTTAACTTTTCCTTGTGTATGGGCACGCAAACTCTATTTGGTTACACCTTTTGTAAAATCATTACCCTTTCAGTCGGATTCTGTCCGCGGAGGTCGTAGATGGTAACATAGTCTTACCCAAAGCAGTCCTCTAAATAAATACTTCACTAGCGGTCTTGACTGTTTCTCCGAAGTTCACCATGGTTTGTGCCTCCAAGGGGAACTCTGTTCGGCATCCCTATCCCGGATAAATCGCGTTTCCTTTCTCTGATAACACTGTCAAAAATGCAGTTAAAGATAGCTGGGGGCATTCCTCACATTTGGATCCCACATTTAACTTAAAACTCTTTGTAGATTTTCTGCCACAAATTCCACCATAGGAGGCGCTCGTGTTAAGAGTCTGATAAAATTCTCTGCTTTTGAAGACGCGTCAAGAGGTTAAACATCCACAAGATTTGGGTCGAGTACTGCTCAGCCACTGCCAATTTTTGACTGCCTACTGTGACGTCACTGGTGCTCTTGGCAGCGCAGTATTAGGTAATGTTTTCTTTGAAGAGGGCGCGCAGGCGCGCATGATGTCAATCAGTGATTACTTATTCCTTGTTTCTGTGACTTACAAACCTCATCATTTTGCAGTCATGTCAGCAGTAGCATCCTGTGGAACCACAAATGGAAAATAATATGTATCTTTATAATAATCTCTTTACTGCCTGGTCAGTTGCGAATTCCCAGGTAAGTGAAATCTCCAGAAGCGGAGGTGAAAAACAAAACCAACAGAACGGGTTGATACAGAAAGTGATATTGTTTCGGTGATTACAAATTCGAGTCAAATTTAGAAAAATTGGCAATATGAGCTCAATAATCAGTATGCTGTTGCATCCAGTCCGGCTTTGATATATCCACTGAATCGTCTGGGAAGGTTTCATAAAGCTCCTCTCCTGAGGTAAGCTGGACCACAAATGTTCTGCCTCGTCTTTGATATCCAGCATACTGTTACTGGAGCAGGGTTGTCGTCCGAGCTGGTTCCACACATTTTCTATCAGGAACAGATATTGGGAGCCTCAGCATGAGGCAGACAGTTCATAGATACAGGAGCCATGTCTAGAGAAGCATTTTCCAGCTGAAAAATGGCTCGACAAGAGTATCGCTTGAGACGTCATACATGATGAGGGGGGATGCTAGTCTATACCGTTCCGTCCCCACACTTCTCTCAGTCACTATCGGCCGCGACCTTAAGTCACAGGCGGTAGATTCCTCACGAAGGAGCAAGGCATAACTCCGCTGTGGCTCTTCAAAACAATGGAAGAATGGGACCTCTTCCCAGGTTGCTACCACACTTGTCGACGATGGTCGTTCAGGATAGATTCTCGACACGTCACTCACCACAATGGTACCGAGTTTGCTCCCCAATGTTCTGGTTATGTGATATGAATCGATCCCTTCTTCTAGTGTCATTTTGCTATACAGGGTGATTTTTGTTAACGTTTAAATAAATCCCGAAGCGTCGCATATGACTCTGAGACGTGTAATTTTTATAACACGCATAGGTTCGCAGCTATCATTCTTGATTTGTCCGATGTGATCAGGTAGAGCTAATTCAGTACGACAGTTAGCCGGTTTACATTTCTGAAAACACAGTAGCATAACGGAGCGATGTGGAACATCGCCTCCTACCATTGAGAGTATGATCGATAAGCCCAACTGCTGCACGTGCTGCGAGGTACATCTGGTGACATCACGTATTCAACATTTGTCGTCCACTTTTGGACTGTTTTCCGATATTTTCGACCTCATATGTCTCACACCAAGTTATTAGTCTCAGCGTCGTCTACGAAGCTCCTGGTCTTTTAAAACGTTACTAAGAGTAATCATGTAACCTTCTTTGCTTCCCCATTCGATTCAGTACCTCTTCATCACTTATTCGATCCATCCATCTGACCTTCAGCACTCTTGTGTAACACCACATACCTAAAGCTTCTGTTTTCTTTATGTCTGTGTTGCGTATCGACCACGTCTCACTTCCGTATGTGTTCTAAACCGATGAAAATATTTTCTGAAGACTGGTCCTAAAACCTAAATTTATATTAGATAATAAACGTACCCTTTTTATAAAAACTGTCTTTAGTACTACCGGTCTACATTTTAAATCCTCTTTACTTCTTCCACCGCAAATTAATTCGCTTTATCTAATACCAAAATTAACCTAACAAAATTTTTAGTTCCTCATTACCAAATCTAATGTTCTCAACATCAGATGATTTAATTCCACTACGTTCCGATACATTTGTTTACTATTGTTGATGTCCATCTTATAATGTTGTTTTGAAGACAGCTTTCATTGCATTCAAGTAGTCTATAGAGTCCTTTGCACTTATAACAGCCGGCCGGAGTGGCCGAGCGGTTAAAGGCGCTACAGTCTGGAACCGCACGACCGCTACGGTCGCAGGTTCGAATCCTGCCTCGGGCATGGATGTGTGTGATGTACTTAGGTTAGTTAGGTTTAAGTAGTTCTAAGTTCTAGGGGACTTATGACCACAGCAGTTGAGTCCCATAGTGCTCAGAGCCATTTGAACCATTTTTGAACTTATAACAGAATTTCCAAGTTATCGGAGATCCTCAAAGTACTTATTTCGTCTCCCTGATTTCTGGTTACCTTCCTAAATGTTTTCTTGGTTTCTTAGCACTTACTCAATTTACAGATTCAGTAACTTCGGGGATAGGCCTAAACCTATTTCCTGCCTTTTCAAGTAGTTCTAACTTTCATGCAGTTCGACAATTACAACCGCAGTTTGATTTCCGTGCAAAAGCTGTGCATATATTCCTAGATTCCAGTTACTAGTGTTTGTATAAGTAAGCTAAACAATGGAAGTAGCAGGTGCTTTCAGTGAAGAAGTCATCGAGTTTATCTCACCTTTTATGAAACACGAACGTTCCATTTTGAATGACAAGTGAATAATACCAATATGCATTACTTACATGGAAACAATTACTATCCCACCAAACGTTTACGTGTTTACAGTGCTATAATAAGCTCAGCGGGCGAAAAATTGGTCACCACAGTGCGCACACACAGATAAATCATTAAGCCTTTACAGATGCTGCATCGATTGGTCGATACACGTCCTCAGCCGCGCATGCACAGCCTCACAATCAGTGAGACAGTTACGTTTCAAGCGGACATTGAACGCTAACATGGGCAAATATACGGAAGTGAAATAAAGACAAAAGAGGCAATCGTCTTCGGCTGTGCCCATGGCCACAAGGCGTACAAAGTTTCTGGATTTGTTCAACGTGCATACAAGTAGCGATGTAACACACACACGGCCACGAAACACGACGTCAAAATTGTGTTTAGAAAATGATCCTGACTGAGAGGGACCGCAGACACGTTTCACGGCTTGTGAATCAAAATAGATTCCAAAACCGATAGGAATTGCTGCAGGCTGTGAATGGAGGTACATCCCAATCTGTTAGCGAGAGAACACTGCGACGGGATCTGCATGCAGTGACCACTTGCAGTCGGTCAGCTCGCAAGACGCTTCACTCACAAAGGCACATACAGACGGCAGCAACATAGTTGATCAAGCTGGAAGAACATGTGACCGGTCTTCTGAAAATTCACCACCCTATTACATATCGACCGACCTGCTAAAGCGTGCCGGTCATTGTGGCTGACTGGTTCTAGGTGCTTCAGTCTGGAGCCGCGCGTCCGCTACGGTCGCAGGTTCGAATCCTGACTCGGGTATGGATGTGTGTGATGTCCTTAGGTTAGTTAGGTTTATGTAGTTCTATGTTCTAGAGGACTGGTGACCTCAGATGTTGTCCCATAGTGCTCAGAGCCATTTGAACCATTTTTGCAAAAGCTCTTGATTTGAATCCCACAGAATATATATATCGGATATGAAGAAACAGCGGGCAAAACGCCGACATTAGTATCCCCGCAATTTGGTGGAATTGCGCTATCAAATCCTCAGCCTGTTGCTTATCCTGGATGCGACGTACCTGCACAACTTTGTGAACTCACTTCCTAACCGGATCCAGGGGGTTATCAAGTCCAAGGGCAGAGCTACACGATAGCAAGTGATGCTTGTAATAATTTCTCTAGAAGAGAGTAATTTTTCCTGTGGTGAATTTATTTAGGTATATGGAGTGAAAATCAAAAAACCGTGTTGGGCTCTGTTTCTAGCTGTATTCATTATTCGACCTTAAGAACGTTCAACAAGCAAATTATTGAGACATACGGCTCCATATTACACTTTCATAATTCTTCATGCAAGTAGTCTCGTCGTCGAAAAAGTGTTTCTTTTTCTTTTCTGGTTGTCCTTCTGTAGTTAGTCTCTTCCACTTTCGTAGTGCCTTCCTTTATGTATACTTACATGTCTCTTCTTTCGGCCAGTGTTTCGCATACACTTAGCTCCGCACCAACTAAATCTTCTACTACTCACTTTATACTTCATCCGACTATTTAGTCAAAGAAAAGAAGCTTCTGCAACGTTATTAGACCGTTTTCTTCGGCTCCCGTTTTCTCTCTGTGAGCCATGAATCACTTTCATATGATCGTACAGTAAGTAAGTTTCCATCTACAAACTAAACTGGGCCCGTGACGTGTGGGGGCTAGCGAGTTCGACTGCTAGCTGAGGACAACGCTCACACGGGAATACGATGCATATCGCAGTATTTTCCCAGTACTATGTCACCTAGCATGGAGTAACCACTATAAACTATGCCAGTCTGTGGGCTGCGCTCTGTCATTCATTTTTCGCAGTAAAACAGTTGTCGATATCAATCTGGAGTTAACTTCGGTCTATGAGGAAGGCTGTAAGAGGGTTAAAATGGTTCGAAGTTGACGTGTACGATTGTGGCAGGGCGTTAAAGTGTGTATGACGAACAGCGCACAGGGCGGTCAACTACAGCGACGTGTGATGATGTGATTATTGCAAAATGGCTCTGAGCGCCATGGGACTTAACGTCTGTGGTCATCAGTCCCCTAGAACTTAGAACTACTTAAACCTAACTAACCTAAGGACATCACACACATCCATGCCCGAGGCAGGATTCGAACCTGCGACCGTAGCAGTCGCGCGGGTCCGGACTGAGCGCCTTAACCGCGAGACCAGTGATTATTGCAATCCACAATATTGAGGAGGAAGATAATAGCGTTACCACTGACGACTTCCTAATGCGGCTACCTCCTGGGACTGTAATCTTATGATCATCCCTCGCGTAGATGCTCACATGCCAACTTCACTATTGCGAAGTCTATTCAAGATGGGTACCACGCTTGTTGACTGATGTCCACAAGCAGCCACGAATGAATTCGGTCAGAATGTTTCTCGAAATGCATCAGGAAGAGGGAGGTCTCCTCAAACGGCTTGTGCCTGGGGTGAGACCTGAGCCCATCTTTCAACTCCTGAGACATAGTTTGAAATAAACCTAGAGAAGGTACTCCAAAACACATGAAGATGACGCATTTGGGAGGAAAAACTACGGCAACCGTCTTTTGAGTCTGTCAGGGCGTTTCGTTCGTTCACTACCGGCCTCGCAACACTACAAGAACGCAGAAAGGTACTGTACTGTCTTGAGGAATTTTCGATCTGCCATCAAAAGAGAACGTCGGGCACATTTGTCTCGAAAGGTCCTTCTCCTTCTTGGTAATGCTCGGCCTCATTAAGATCGAATCACGCAGCCGCAGCTCGTAGCATTCAGCTGGGAAGTGTTACCGCATTCTCCAAATGAATGGCTCTGATCACTATGGGACTCAACATCTGAGGTCATCACTCCCCTAGAACTTAGAACTACTTAAACCTAACCTAAGGACAGCACAGACACCCATGCCAGAGGCAGGATTCGAGGCTGTGATCGTAGCAGTCGCGCGGCTCCAGACTGAAGCGCCTAGAACCGTTCAGCCACAGCATTCTCCACATTCGCCAGTGTTGTCCAAAGTGATTTTCCCGTGTTCCCCCAGTTCAAAGGTCTCTTGGAAAGAAAACTCTTCAACAACGGTGATGAAGTCACATCAACAGTGAACAGCTGGTTACGAGCACAAGACCCGTCCCGTTACAACACCAGTTTGGGGAACGTACTGTAACATCAAAAAAAAAAAAAAATGCTTGGAAAAACATGGCAACAATGTCAAAAAGTAACGGAAGTATTTTATAATGTAAATAAAATAATTTTAACATGATAAATTGTGTATTATTTTCTCATAAAATAGGGAAACTTAGTTATTGACACCTCTCGTACTATGCACCAGATGGACAACTCCTAAACTTATGAGAATTCAGTTCCGCCTACTAAACGATTCACTGGTCTTTTTTAATGGGTAAATATATTGCAGCTTGTTTTTGTTAGGGCACTGAAGAGAACAGAGTTGTTTCTGTAATACGTGGACTTCAGCTCTCATAATCTAATATACAAACACAGGCGCTGCGAGAGCTCCAACATCAAAAGCTGCTTAAATTAAAGACTTCCTCAAATGCATGCCGATTACTCATAGCAGCATAGTTACATTGAAGATGGAAATCTATGTCTGGTGTCTGTTTTGTTTATGCATAAACTTACTTTTTCGAAAAAAGTAGAATTATTTAATGAAAAATGAGGATTATTAGTTTGTTAACTCATTTCTGAGTTTCATTTTATACTCCAGTCCCTTCAATAAATTCCTTGCACCACATTTACAATTCTTTGCTATATCCAAAACATGTAGTCTCCTAATTTACTTTCGTTTCTTGTCAACTTGATTGGCATTTTAAGCGACTTTAGGCACAGCTGTTTAGCGAATCCAGTTATTTTGTTTTAAAATTGTGATTTCTTAATCGGGAGGTAGTTGTGGAGTGTATATCTAATTAAGTTATCTTTCACTAGTAACTTTTAGATACAGTACCTCAGACTTCAAACACTTAAAGTTTCACCTAGCAACAGTCGGAAATAATATTTAATATATTCCTAAACGATTGTTATATATTCGAAGTTCGTTACGGATTCTCTGCGTCCGGTAGCATAATAACTATAACGTCAAGCAGAAAATTTAAGACCGTAAGTATCCGGGCATTTTAGAATTGTTAAAGAAGTTTTATTTTTTCTCAGATTACTTTAAGCGCATAAATCACTTAAATCGACTTACTTAATCATGCGGGAGATATTTTTAACGTTAGTCACATCTTTTAAATAAATCTGCTAGTTTCTCCTTTCCTGCGCTCCAGTTCATTGTGCGGTACGCATGTGAAGCTCAGTCAAAATGGAGACACTCCAATTAATGGCCCCCGAGAAAAATTAGCTAATTAGAAGAAAATAATTAAATCTCGAGATGTAACGATCGTCCCATTAGTACTACGCTAGCATTTTCTGAAATTTAGTTTCACAGCTTCACGTGACTGCCATCTGCCGACTGCTTGCTGGAACTAACAGCGGGCACACTACTCGCGCGCCTCTGCGGCATCATTTGGAACTACATGAACTCCGGGCGCCTCATCCCTTTTTTATGTTTGTCACGTCACAGTGCCCCGCGCCCCCTCCTCCCTCCGTATACACACGTACGTACACACACACACGCCCACACACACACACAGAGTGTGACAGGAATTAGATGGAGTTAAGCTTAATTTGCAAATGAATTTTTTTCTCCCTGTAACTGAAGTACAATTTTTATAGATGTGTTTACACCAGTGTATGTAGATAACACACAAAACTGGTAATTAATATACGTATAAATTAAGGACAGCAGAAGGGATACGAAAAACAGGTCAAATGAAGAGAAAAATGTGATAGAAAAACGAAAGTGGAATGAAAAAGGAAGGGAGAGTGAAAGGGACAGAGAGAGAGAGATGGGAAGAGAGAGAGAGAGGGAGAGAGGATGCGAGTGATGTCATTTCTTTAAGCGTAGTACAAAAGACTCATAATTACGTGGTTCGGTTGATAACAGAATTTCAACTAAACATTACTAAAAATATAAAATTACGTGTTGAAATCTACGGATACTTGTTGATTATTAGAAAATATGTGGCTAATTCGAGATTTGTAGATACGTAGTCTTCGAACATCTTGACCTTACAACAAGAAGTAGGCCGCTGAAGGATAATTTAACCACAACATGAGCATTACCTGTAGTGGACAGAATTCTAGCCACCTATCGTTACTTCAGATCTTAAGTGCTGAGAAAAATGATGAACCTTCTCATGATTTACGTACTTCATGGATCGAAACACTCTTTCACAATGCTCTGTCGATGATCAAAAATCACCGGTACCCACGTAGAGCCCTCGTAACCGTGCATTCTAAGGTCTAATTACACCTGTGCGTTTTGCGGCTAGTCGCCGTGCTACTGTGCTTGCCCCAGACGCAAGTAAAGGCACTCGTGTAAGCGCATGCCTCTTTCTTAGCTTCAGTGATCCCACTGACGCCTAGATCCTTTGCACGCATCGGCGCTCTACTCTGACAATACGAAGGCATGTGTACATCGGCTAGTCTACAATCTTTCTCAAATAATATTATGGAAACTGTGGATGAAAAATTTTGTTTCTTCTGTGATACATAGAATTACATGCCATCTTTAAAATGAACTGTCTATGTGTTCGATAATGGTCTTAGTTCTTTAGATATTTAGTGATTACATACATCGTATGATTCAAATAATTTGCAACTGAAACTATGAGTCGCTTTGAGTTTGTTTTCAGTGCATCTAAGGTCATATATTGCTGTGTACCATATGCAGCTAATACACTGAATTTTTCTTTAGGTTTGGCATAAAATCAATGTCTGTCTCCAGTCTTGATAAAATAGGTGTTATGTATCGCACTAACTCTCATTCGTGCATGCAACAATACAGATATAGTGAATTATTCAAAACATCAATCATATTTCGTAAAGAGTTCAAGATATCGAAATGAGATTTTAGTAAATAGTAGCACACAAAGAGAAGATTATTTTGGAATGACGTTAATATGTGAAACTTTCATATATATCAGAACAGAAATACCTACAGATTTTTCAGTGTGATATTATTTCGTTCATTTCGAATACGTATATCATTAAACTGATCAAATACATACTCATTAACACGTACCTGATCACTATTTTTTGTGAAAAATGCATCTCTTGTGGTTTTTAACTACAAACCACATACTAGAGTCCACTTTAATGGTCAATATAAATTCTTAATTACCGGTGTTATATACAAGGTTGCTAAAGAATTTAAAAAATTGCAAATTTCTTAATATTCTTTCACAAAATATCGTTAATTAAGCAGTTCTTTTGCAATTAACTCTGAAATTTTATATGAAATGTGTAATTAGAAACAAGAAAACAAGCATTTTCCAAAAAATAATGATTAGATATATGTTAACTAGTATATACAGTGTACATTTGATGAATTTATCTTTAAATGTTGCAGGTGTTCGAACTGAACGAATATATAAGATTGAAAAAAGACCATGGTTATATTCGAACCAGCGACGATTGATTATCTGTTTACTACTCTCCAATACAACCGAGTGAGCCACACTGCCTGTAAATCATACCCCTTTCATTGTTTTCATGTTGTACTTATTTCTCAGTAACTGTAGATAATCCCTCCTTTTAATTTTTTCTTTATAATCGGCAGACTTTCAAAGCCACAATCAAGGAAAAGAACGACAATCCTCCACAAACTCTATTTGTTTCTCATAGTCCAGTCAACTATTGCACTAACGCAAACGTGTGTAAGAAACTTAATCTTTCAACTGTCAGTTACAATCATACAAACCAGTAAACGTAGAGAACGGCTGACATGTGCGTGGCTGTCCAGCGTGCCAGCCTCTCACCGCTAAGCCAGCTCACGGCGGCCTGTGCGCACACATCAGAGGCATGCGTAGCTTGATCTGATGCATGCTGTCGCTCGCCTCTTCATGCAACGGCCGTACGTGCCAAGTGCGCAACGAAAGCCGCGCAAGTGTAATCGCATTTTTAGAAGAGCACACTGTGTTTCCAATCGTGAACGGGCCAGTACGTTTATGTTAATTTCTTCCACATATTCAAATCCTGTTAGAACGAGAAGATGGCCGCTGAACTGTTGTGCGCCACAGTAACGTCATACGAGCAATCAATCTCTATCCTGAAACACAAAACATTGAATACGTGCACCTTTTCGATCACCCGCAGTCGCGAAAACCAGTAAATATCCGATAATCACAAGCTATGGTTATTAGATACTGTGAGTATAATGCAAGTGTAAGAACTGAGAGAGACTTTCCGAGTCAGATATAACGCAACTGTCTCCACACAAACAGTTTAGTCCTGGCCGTCCATTAAGAACAACAGAACAACACCCGTCCCACTCCAGCCATCGTCGTACTCGAAGATGTTGGACAAGGGAACACATGGAATACAATTTTCACCAGTGTTACCAGGTTTTAATCACCGAACGAGCGAAGATTTAGTGGACGCTTGATTATGATACCAGTGGCCTGGTGCCAGAAAACGTTTCAAGCACGAATTACTACGGTTTCAGCAGAGAGATAAGTCACTCACGTTTCGGAGAAGTATTGAACGCTACCCAAAGGAGTTTCTGAGTTCGCTGTGAGCAGGCATATGCACTACGGAACTGGCTACCTGTATTTTGTGTTGTGGTTTTGTTATTAGTCCATAGTACCATAAAGGTTATTATTTACTTCGTCACTATTCAGGGGATATGCAGGTGGTTAGAAACATTCTTGGAGCAATTTAATTTTAGTATTAATATCTTCGCACGTCGACTAACGGAAGGTTACATTACAGTAGTAGAGAAACATTCGACTGATAAACGTGTTAGTGATCTCTCGATATCTACACAAACAGCGTAAGAACGCATGTGTGAGAAACTTATTTGGCACTTTTCAAACTTTTGTATAATTTCTCGTGAGTTTCTGCCCCTCCCCCGCCATTCCCCGCCCTCCAGCATGGTTTCATACCATGTGTATAGAAGCTACGTGAAGTTGTGCCTCTGTGGCTTCAAATTCGGGAAATCCATCATAACAAAACCATCAATTTTGCGAATTAATATTACTACACATAGATTCATTCATTAGCTTATGTAGTCAGATTTTATACTAACTCTACTTAACTGAATTAGTTCTCAGTTCACAGACGGCATTTTTTCTTTCGCCATGTATCAAATTTACGTTTAAAGTTTTATCTTACAGTTCAATTTAACTGTGCATTAAAGTCCTGCATCACCTTTGCGGGAAGTGGTGATTTGTCGATAAACCCGTGAGATGCAACTGCATACTAAAATTAAAAACCTTATGCCAGCTTCGGAGGCACCTGCAAAAACATGCTGGAATGCCGTCGGTCGGTCCTCTGGGCCTTCAAGGTCTGTTCGGACAATGTTTTTTCGTTTTCTCAGGAACTGTCCCTGGATGACGTAATAAATGTAAGCTTCTATGTGAATGCAGTAAAATGATACGTCATTTATTTCACTTATTTTGATACAAATTCCCTCTTCAATATCTCTAAGATACTTCCCGATGGCTCTGAATTATGAAATTTGGAAGACAAAAGATTTCACAGTACAAATAAAGTAAAGAAATCAGAAAATTATTAATTTCACACACAAAAAACACATTTCTTTTGTCATTTGTTCTCTCAATACAAACTTAAAATTACAATATTCTCGAAAGTCTTGGAATGCCTGGAATCGGAATCATCAATGGCGATAACAGGTCATAATCACCGACGTTCTCGATTTCTGTGATGGATGAATCGTCTTTATACATGTTATGTTAACCGGGGACCTAGAAACGACGGAGAGGCTCCGTCCCCGCCGCAGCCGCAGTGGTCCGCAACCCCTCTACGACTAACGTAGTCCACTTCACCCCTCCGCCGCCCCACATCGAACCCAGGGTTGTTGTGCGGTTCGGCCCCCGGTGGACCCCCCAGGGAACGTCTCACACCAGACGAGTGTAACCCCTATGTTTGCGTGGTAGAGTAATGGTGGTGCACGCGTACCTGGAGAACTTGTTTGGGCAGCAATCGCCGACATAGTGTAGCTGAGGCGGAATAAGGGGAATGAGCCCGCATTCATCCGCCGGGCGGATTCGTGCCGGGGACCAGCGCTCCTTCCCGCCAGGATAATTAAATTTGTACGGAACCCTTAGAGGGCGTGACCTAGTTGCACATGGCCAGTTTTTTTCTCACCAATTTTCCGAACTGGTATCGTCACATTGAAGTAGTGTTCAGTCAGAAATACTTGGGCTCTACGACGCTGCAGGAATATCGATTGACGACACTGTCCCCACTATTCCATTTCCACAACTGAAAGAGCGTAATGACACCCAAGCCAGCAGCTGCCTTTGATTAAATCAAGGGAACATTTCAGATCATAATAGTTACAACCAAAGCGCTAGCTGAAAATATGCAAGATAATGTAGTGAGCAAGAGTTCTGTTCACAATACAGGGAGAAATTCCGCAAGAGAAAGTCCATCGAAATGAAGAACCAATTTAAGAATACGAAATTTCCGGTTGCTACCGCCCACTGCGATGGTAAATTAGCACCAGCATTAACAAGTACCGATGCAGTAGAAAGACTTCCTGTGAATATTTCAAATTGTGGTTTTGAGCAACATCATGGACTGCCGGCATTGCCATCTGTAATTGAAAAACAGCAGGCAATAGATATGTATGAAATTTTCCCTACCTCACGTTTTCAGTGCTATGTTACAACTAAGTCTAAGTCTCTTAGTCAGTAGCATGAAGTAGGGTAAGTTTCAGAAGTGTATGTGTTTCCGGTGAAAGTTTCTTAGAAAAGTAACTCTCATACTTTGTAAGCCTCACTTAACAGATAAAATCATTCTAAAAAGTGTGTTTGGAGTAAGCATGGGTTGTAGAAACAGAGGTCTGAAAATAAAATGCATTAAAAAATTTGCACAGGTGATCAGGGATCGCTGCATTTAACTTGAAGCTGGAATTCAGTGCAGAAAAGTGAACGAACATTTGGTTAGAGTAATTTGTCTGTAATACTCTATTTTCTTAAAGAAACTTGGAGGTATCAGTAAGGTAGACGTGATCAAAGGGAATTTTTAGATTTAATTGTTATCTGTCTTGGTGATGCAATATGTCGTCGTTCCGTATTCCAGGTGTAAAGTATTTCGAAGTGCGTTTATTGATTAAAAATGTTTTTATTTCGTAATGAATATGAAGTGTCAGCACAATAAGTGCAGGTTACGATATTTGTACTTTCATTATCAGTGTGTATGTCGAAGCGTTGTTTCCTGTCCCTTATGCGGACAAAGCAATGTATATCAACTTCATTTGTGGTAACTGTAACCAGGCTCTGTCACCTTAAAATAAATTAATCTTAATTTGTCCCCTTGTTGAAAAATTATCCGTGCATTGAATTATAGGGCGGTAATGTCAGACGAAAACATTGAAAACGTTGAACTAGGGTTCGATCACACTGTAGAAATCATCAATAATGGGTTCTAAAAAATTTTTATTTTAAAATAAGTCTATTGTTATTAGATTTTAGTGATCACTTGTTTCAGATATATCGTTCACAGTGTCTTGAAAATGAAGATTTAATCAACGATCTACACCTAATCCACAGACTGAAAGCTATAAATTATCCGGCAACATGGGCGACAACAAAAACTATGTATAAAAAGGTATGAAACACAAGTAGTCTGTGCTCTAGGCTGTATCCGAGTATCGCAGTAAGAAACCAGACCATAAAGAGAGATTTTGTGAGGTGAAGTGGAACTTCTGACTCATCCTAAAGGTGTTCTAATGGGCTACAGTCGAGATTCTGTGCAGGCCATTAGTCGATTTGAGGAATGTTATTGCCCTCAAACAATTGCCTCACAGGTGCTGCTCCGTGACGGAATGTATTGTTATATGGTGAGACAATTAATCATCGTCTTCTCGCCACGCCGGGCCAGCCACAGGGAGTGACAGCTATTGTGCGTTTACGAGCGAGCTCTGCCCTTTCACTGAGCTGAGGCAAGGGAGCGGACTCCGTCAGCGGGCAACTGACGACTTGACGAGTTCTGAAGACTGTCTTCAGGTGATCTTACGCTTTCATAATGAAATACCGCTTGCAGAGGAATAGGACCCTAGCCTCTGGCGCAATTCTTGCTTTCAGAGAACCTTTGATACGAGGCTACTTGCCGGGCACGGAAACGCGCAACCTGTAAAAATGTTTGTGACCCCACGGAGACGGAGCAGAAGCAGCAGATTTTTGGAAGAAGGGCGACTCGAAGAGTCAAAGGTTTTATAGGTGCACATTTTTCTAGGCCGGACTTTGTGCTTGAAGAGACCCCGCCATTGGCCCGCTGAGTGTACATATTCTGCAGTTTGCGAGTATCTCCTGTTTGGCAGGAACTAGTAGCAGGCTGTACGGTTTAACTGAAAATCTGGGAGTTTGCTGGGAGACGGGGTTGTGTGTGCATCATGTGTACGTCAGTAACGTTCATTCGGAGACGGAAAGCAGTGCGCATCTGACACGCATCTTAGCAGACGAGCCGGTTTGACAGTTCGTGTCGATGAGTGCTCGACACTCATCACGTATCACAGAGCCACACCCATGTCGGCGTCATTCTGCACGTCTCATGATAATTAATCACGGTGAGCATATTTAGCAGCACCATCATCATAACTGTTGGTCTGCATTTCTCAACTCACTGCAATCATCAATCTCAAGTCCACATGCTTGAGTTCCTCAATAACTATTAGGTCAAAAGTCACTGTAATCGTTTACATAAAAGCTCGGATACGGGACATGTTTTCTTGTTCGTTCAAATAACTAATTGGAAATTTGTGATAAAGTCTTATGGGGCCAAACTGCTGAGGTCATCGGTCCCTAAGCTTACGTACTACTTAATCCAACTTAGACTAACTTACGCTAAGGACAACACACACTTCCATGCCCGAGGGACGACTCGAACCTCCTACGGGGGGAGCCGCCCGGACCGTGACAAGACTCCACAGACCGCACGGCCGTTCAAGTAACATTGAAAACGAATAAGTTAACTTTGTAGGGTTCATATACGGGACATATGTAAAGCCAATTAATATTCTTTTATTGTCAGATCCGTTTACTGTGTATTTCATTTGAATACATTAATGTGTCAATTCAAAGCTGGTTTCTCCTAATACTTTCCATTCATATCAACTTCATTCCTTTGTAATTCTCCACTTTAGGATTCATACCTACAGCCATAAATTCTTCGCATTAACCATTTAGTTGAGCCCAATAATTACAGCTTGGGTCTTAAAGGTGTGTCCGGCTCTGAATTCACTTTATGCGTCAGGGTGGCTTTCCTAAATTTCAGCTGGCAATTTTTTAGAGTCCGCTGGGTCAGGCTACAGAAAAGAGTGTCCTGAGAGGTCTTCCAAGCGAGTGTATCCATAAATTTTCAACTTAAGTATTTTCTAGAGAGGCTTGCAAGATGATAGCTGGCAAGTTGTCTTTTTGGTGGTGACACGGATAAAAAAAAATAAAACATATATATTTTTCCGAGACAAATCTTGTTTTGGAGGTTCCTCTGTGATAAAAAGCAGATGAGAGCGCTTCCACTCGCTACTGTGCACAGTTGCCCTCCCTCCCCCGCCACCTCTTTGTTCGTCTAGGAAGAGGTTGCAGTTCCAGCTACTAGCTCTTTGATCATTTGACAGGGATCTCGGTTTTATGTGAAACAGCGTAGAACTGAATTGAAACCCATAAACGTCCAGAAATGAAGAACAATAGAACATGAAAACGACAGAATTTACACTCTTAATTCGCCTCTACATATTCACTGAAAATATCTTTCACAACAAATGAAAGCTTAGAAAGCAAGAAGGAAGGAATATTATGGCTTGATTTCCCGTCAACCACGATGTCGATCTGCCGTCTGTAAAGCGAGAGCAGCCTTCATCAGGGGTGTACCTAGTTTGTAGAAAGCGTTTCGCCTAATCTTTTCCTTACATACCTCTGTGAAGAAGTATCTCTGTATTTGTCTCGAGTAAGCCGAAGTCCCTGAGGACTTTGCGAGGTTTGTCTTTCTGTGTGCTGCTAAGTCCTGTTCTCCTGTTCGGTGAGATACATCTCTGGAAGCTCTCACTTTTGATGTATGTAACTTTACTTAGCCTAATATCCTTCAGCGCTCTCCAAAAGTCATCAGAGCTGGTTTTTATTTACATTTTTTATATTATGAGAGTACCGTAATTTTACTGCTGCAGATTTACGCTGCCTACGGTGCCACAGTGACAATCGGTTCTTCGATCTTTCGTTGCGGTCTGCTTGTAATTCCTTGTTATGCTCTGATTGCTATAACAACAACTCTTTTTTGACCATTTTATACAGTTCTACGTCATAGCTGCGCTACGCGAGTATTGGGCCAACATGAATTCGGATACAGCTACAAGCTGCGCATTGCAACTTTTGATAGCAAGCAGGCAGCTAGCTTGAAAGACGAAGCGACGTCTGTGCACCTGTGGTGAGAAATGCGACGCCATTGGTTCAAATGGCTCTGAGCACTATGGACTTAACTTCTGAGGTCATGAATCCCTTAGAACTTACAACTTAAACCTAACTAACCTAAGGACATACACACATCCATGCCCGAGGCACGATACGAACCTGCGACCGTAACGGTCGCGCGGTTCCAGACTGTAGCACCTAGAACCGTTCGGCCACCACGGCCGGCACACCATTGGTGCCACTGCATTCTCCTGGAAACCCCGACATCACTGTATCTTCCGCTGTGGTACATCTCACCCATTTTTCGTTACTCGTGAGTCACTAGCAGACGGTGGTGTGTTGGAGAAACTCAGGGCCCAAGGTGAAAGTGGCAACTTACAGCATTCCTGTATCCTTTCCGCCTAGTTGGTGACCAGCGTTGGTACCTCATCTGAGGCGGTACGTCTCATCTTTTGAGCCAGTAGCGCTTTTCCTGTGGAGTCCGGTCACTCACTGTGGGTGGGCACAATGTTTACTGGGAGGTCCTTAGGCTGCTAGCTAAGCCCTTCCAAGCAAGTCAGCAAAAAGAGCAGTGAAATTTAATTACGTTTGCCGGAAGTTCTCGTTGGAGATGTCGTGTCGGAGAGATCATATGTTTGCATATGATAAAGACAAGATGTTAGTTTGAAATTAGTAAACTACAGGAGCAGTGTTGGTGAAGTCTCACAATTAGTCTCGCTGATGAAATGTAGTAATGCCTATGTGTAATTAGTCTTACACCTCTGACGTATGTCTGTAGTAGAATTTTGGAACACGTTTTATGCTCGTGTATTAAGATATCTTTTCGGACCGAAAATCTTCTCTATAGGAATCAACATGGAACCCGGGAAAGTGATCGTTTGAAACCCATCCAGCTACATTCGTGCACGAGACCCAGAAAGCAGTAGATGTCGGCAACCACGCCGATGTCATGTTTCTTGACTTCCGGAAGGGGCGTTGTATACAGTTGAGCACTGCAAACAGCAGAGCATGTCATTCTCAATAGACAGAAATATTCACACGTAAAAGTAACTCTGGGCGTGCCCCTATGGAGTGTTAGAGGATCTTTGCTTTTCCCAATACGTTTAAATGGTCTAGAGGATTACTTTCGGAGTTCCATAAGGCTTTCGGCGGATGATATTGTTTGCAGGGAAGGTAGAAAATTGCATCGAAATGCAGGAATACCTCTAGAGGGTAGACGCTTGGTGGAAGGTATGGAGAATCGACCCTCGAGAGAAACAGACGGAACGTGCTGCACATAAAGAGGCAGTAAGACACATTAACGTAATAGCCGTGATCACACTACTGCATAAGAATCACAACATCTAGACCATATGTACAGAGTGATTTACATTGTAATAACTGCAGAACAATAATCGCAGGTAAGGCAGGTGCCAGACTGAAAATCATTGGAAAAATTCTCACAATGTGCAGTCCACACACAAATGAGGTAGCTCAGGGGAGCCTCGTTGGACTAATACTTGAATATTGCTCGTCAGTACGCTATTCTTACTGGATAAATATAGCATATAGAAAAGAACCAAAGAAAGCAGCGCATTTCGTTACAGGTTCAATTAATAAGCGTGAAAGAGTCACGGAGATGCTCCGCCAATTCCAGTGGCAGACGCTCTAGGAGAGGCGTTGTTCACCCTGATATAGTTTATTGTCAACGTTCCGAGAGCGTACGTTCCTACAAGTGTCTGCCAATACACTGCTTCTTCCTACGTATACCTTGCAAAAAGACCATGAAGAGTAAAATCAGAGACATCCGAGCCCACACGATGGCTTTCGAAGAAGGAAGTAACAGTGGTACACACATTACCCTCTGCCACAACGCTTAAGGTAGCTTGTGGACTATACACGAAGATCTAGACGAAGCTGACAAACTGGAGGTGAACAATAGCGAAATTCTAAATTTTGATTTAAATATACATATATCGCAATGATATGTTAGATGCGAACAGTTTCGGCATATTTACTGCCTCAGAGAACTCTACGGGCATGTTCTGACTTTATTGCATATTCCTAATGTGAAATAATTTGGATGACAGTCGAATTCAAAAGCGTGTCAAAAGTGGTTGTCGGATGTTTTTATAGACCATCTGCCTCAAAAGTTACAGTTGTTGAGAGAACACTTGGAAAATATCGCAATGCTATTGTAACAGGGGAGACTTCAGCTTGACACCTGCAGAATGGGAGAATCGAGCGATTAAAACTGGTGCCAAAGACATCTATTTTTGTGATATTGTTCTCAACGTTGTTTCGGATAAGTATTTAGTTAGAGAACGGAATCGTGAGGGACTTTGTCGTAGGCAGCAGACACAAGGACAACAGTATACCTAGAAGAGAGAGTTAGTGATAATACGACAGTTTTGACATCAATGACCACAGCTCTTGATAGGATTGCTCAGAAATGTACGAAATTTTTTTTTCTTACCAAGATTCTATGGAAAAAAACTGCATAGTATTTGCGCAGACAGCATCACGTATTTAGACTTTGGTTCGGAGACGTGGAGAACAAATGGATAAAATTCAAAAACATTGTACTACGCGCCTCAGACATGTACGTGCTGAGGGAGGTTGTGAGGGATGGGAAAGCTGCTGTGAAAGCAAAGGCAGTGTAGTCTCAGGTTTAAGAGGCGTAAATACTATGCTGATAAACAACAGCTAAACGAAGACAAAACTGAGGGTAAGGGCAGCAATGTGAAAAGCGTTCGATGACTATGAAAGTAACGGTCTGTGACGGCGTTAGTATTTCTATAAAGTAACTGTGACTGCAACTAGATTACTTTTATCGGTAACGACTAAACGAAAGTGCCGTTACTTCTTTATCGCACGCGGACAGCGTGATGCCGGCCTTTATTCTGAAAAAAAGGAATATCTGTTTAAAATTTCAGTTTAGTGCAGAAACAGCACATCTCCTGGAGAAGTACTGTTTCCGCTCCAAATGTGTGAGTGAGATATCAGTAGAAGAAGCGTTATACTACAAACACCTCACCATTAATATAGTTAATATTGACAACATGAGGCACAATACCGCAAAATTTTATATATATCTTACGGGTAGGCTAAGACTGCTCTTTTATCTTGACGACATTAATAGTGAGATCGAAGTTCTGTTGACTGTCCGGGTCAGATCAGAAATAACACGATCGTTAGATTTTTTTCAGCCTCGCATTACTACTAGATGATTTCAAAATGGACACCATTATTTTTCAGAACGTGGCAGGTCTTTCATGCAAGGTGATTCTGGTATTAAAAAGAGCAGGATTCCCACACCAGCCAGAATATGTTCACAGAGTCAATATATAGAATTAGTAGTGTCTTTGCACAACAACAACCAGTTTACTGTTAAAATTGTACAAACAGTCGACTTCTTCATTTTCTTAATTGGTAGCCAAAATACTTCAAGAAACCAGTACTCTCAGTGTAGTCTGTCGGAAGAAGAGAAAAAAAGATGAATAAGTAACATTCCATGTACGTTAATTTATGGAGTTTTAATATGAGGAGAATCGTGCCACACAAAAGAATTTCATTCTTGAAATGGTTGTTCGTCATTTTAAGCTTTTAAGCTGTTGCTTTCTACAGTTCATTGATATTATACAACCCTGCTTATCCACTGGCACACATAAATCCCAGCCATACATACCAACAGAATACCTTAACTTTTATAATGAATACTTTCCTGTAATATGAAGTGCAGTTTCTAAACTCATTACAGACTGTTAAATCCTATTTCCTACCGTTAGTTTTCTAGGTTATTAAAGGCTATTTCAGAAACAGCAATTATAAATCACTTTTAAAAATTTATGTAGGCTGTTATATTGGTCTCATTTCATCGAAAAAGATGTAAAAATAACTGCTCTCAGTAGCAGATAACGCCAAAAAATCTACCGCTGTCCTCACTACATTATCCCCTACAGAATGCTTTCTTTTATCCATTTACTGGAAAATTCGACTGAGTGGAGAAGTGTTCTTTAAGAAATAAACGATTCAAATATATTAGAGGCAAACCAACTCGTACACCTGTAGAGACATTCTTCAGTGTAGGACGTACAATGTTGAAGGCAATCAGTGGGATATTTTGAGATGAAACATATGAAAAACTTTTCTTGTAAACGAAATGGCAGTTCAACTGAGATGCACTAAGATAGAAAAAGAAATTTACTCTAATGAAAACTGCAACTGATAGAGTTAGTTCTCATTTATAGTAACTATAAGTTACTTTTCTTGGCAGTAGTTTAGTTACTTTCGAAAAGTAATTTTCGCGCCCATTCTTCTTTCAGTCACAGTGCAAATGCCAAAATATGATATACTGAGGTACATGTAAGCCATAGCCATACCGGAAGATTACCTTTCCGTGACTTTGGTGTAGTATATGCTATAGGTATGTACCACAGCCAGTCACAAACTCTAACGCTGACATCAATTTGCCAGTGATGCCTTTAGAGTCACCAGATCGCATTTTCCATGTAACCACTAGTAACAATTACAAAAAAAATTGTGATCTGTTTTTCTCGTATGCTTTCACTCTCATTGCATATTTGCATTGATTTTAAGTCCAGACAAGCAGCTAAATATTCGAATGCAATGAATTTGCTATTATTCAAGGACATAAACTACTTTTCTAATGGAGCAAGGAACTCAAACAAATCTAACATGTGAGTATTATTTGGTATGCCTCATGTCGTACAAACTATTATGATATAGAATACTATTGGGCACTAGTGATAGTTTGTCATTTCAGAAGTCTGAATAGTATGTATTTCCTGTTTTGGAACACTTTTTCGAATCCTGCCTCTGGCATGGATGTGTGTGATGTCCTTAGGTTAGTTAGGTTTAAGTAGTTCTAAGTTCTAGGGGACTGATGACCACAGCTGTTAAGTCCCATAGTGCTCAGAGCCATTTTTTTGAACACTTCGGAATCACTCCAACTCTTACAGGCGTTGTCGGTGGCGGCTTGCCGCACCACTAGACGGACGTTAGCGGAACTACTTGTTGCCGCTGGAGCTGCCATCTCGCGGCTCCCGGTATAAACGAGATGATATCGATTACAAGCGCGACGAAATTTAATGCTGCAACTTTCACATTTCTCATTTTTTTTTCTGTAAAGGTGTTGAAAACAACTGGGCTCCATCTCTTTCTGCAACTACACCTCACTATAAATGTACTGAAAAATTTCCATGCGTCAAAGAAGGTGGAAATGCATTCCACTCGTAACGAAAGGAAACAGTGTTCGGTTCTAGGCGATTCATAAGGGGAAGGCCTCAGACACGGCCAACCCATTCTGTTCAAATTTGGCAGGTCGCTTGTGCACAACCTAAAACGAAGGAATCTAAGATATTTTGGGTCAACACCCCCGCAATTTTGAGAAAATCATGCCTAAAGGTTATGACGAGCAATCGACTCAAAATTGGCGGGATCGATATATAATTCTAAATAGAGCATTTTTCTTCATCAGGTATAGGGTGGGAAAATGCATACTCTTCCAGAAACCGAGGTAAGAAACTCTTACAACTGACGCTTCTGTACCCACATGGGAAACGCTTTTCGCCGACAGCACCGATAGCGCAACGGCCAAGAGAACTGGTTGGGACTTGGAGAACCCGGGTTCGAATCTCGAAGAAACCTAGCGAATGTTGTTCTTTTCGTTTGCATTTTCATATATCTCAATTAATAAGGATAGGAGGGCTAATAAGGTAAGTATTATTATCATTCCTTATTGATTTACTTACCTCATTAACTCTACTATCCCTATCAATTGAGGTATGGAAAGATACAAACGAAAAGGATACATCCGCTAAGTTTCTTCGAGATCAGAACCCGGGTTTTCCGATTCCCAGCCAATTACCTTGGGCATTGCGCTATCGGCGCTGTCGGCGAAAGGTGTTTACAATTTTGGTACAGAAGCGGCAGTAGTAAAAGTTTCTTTCCTCGATTTCTAGAAAATTTTGCGTTTGCGGCCCCCATACCTGATGATGAAAAATTCTCTATTTACAATTTTCGGTTGATCCCTCCAATTTTGAGTCGATTGCTCGTCATAACCTTTAGGGGTGATTTTCTCAAAATTTCGGGGGTGTTGACCCAAAATATCTTAGAGTCCTTCGTTTTAGGTTGTACACAAGCGACCTGTAAAATTTTAGCCGAATCGGTTGGCCGTATCTGACGCCTTCCCCTTGTCAGCCTGGAACCGCGTGACCGCATGTTCGAATCCTGCCTCGGGCATGAATGTGTGTGATGTCCTTAGGTTAGTTAGGTTTCAGTAGTTCTAAGTTCTAGGGGACTGATGACCTCAGACGTTAAGTCCCATAGTGCTCAGAGCCATTTGAACCAATTTTGAAGCAGTGTTACATTTACAGCAGAGGCTTCCGAAATTAAATTTGAATATTGAGAGCAGTTTTTACTTTTCATGTTTACATGTTGATTCGCGAATCGATTTTGCAAGCCCAGTCAACTGTTGGTTTTCAAATTGTTTGATGTTTTGGACCTGTGGTTCCCAACTTCCTCGAGATCATTACCCATGATTACAGTAAGATATTAGCTAGTAACTCCCACCCTCTCCCATTCCCACGCCATCATCACCAATATCAATACTAGTGTACCTAGAACTGCATTGCCGTATCGATGTTGGAGTCTTTCAGATATCGATAAGAAGCAGTACTAGGAAACTATTCTGAAAATGGTATTTGGAAGGTCTATGTGTAATTTTGTGCCAACGTACAGATCTCTAAGAATCACGAGACTTAAGGCTGCGGTCACAGTGACATTGACATTGGGGTATTCCACCGACGACAAACTTCGGCAGAAGGAGGCCGGTCTTTTCAAATCAGTACGCCATTGCGCGCGGGCTCAGTTTAATCGGCTTCAACGCCCGAACGTACTGATTCCGGAATTCAAACCACTTTTTCTTCGGTCGAATCGGACGACGTTCGCATATGCAAAACATGGATTGCTAGACATTCGTACGTGTAGTACAAAAATTATGAGATTTGGCGACCTGTGAATGGGAAATGTAATAACGGGGATTTGTCTTGGAATCTATGGTCTGAAATGCCACTTTATTGGAAACCCCAAGTTTCGCACAACGTAAAATTTTGCAATAATAATTTGTATTACATTATGCATGTCCTGTGGCTGTCTAGCCATTTCAGCCCCATGTCTATACTTAACCTATAGGATGTCTTGCAGACAGAATCTGTATCATCAAATTTAGATCTACGAAGGCTATTCGGAAAGTAAGGTCCGATCGGTCACGAAATGGAAATCACAGTGAAAATCAGAAATGTTTTGTTTGCAACACTTAGCTACGCCTTCCAGCTACTTCACCACATGGTACCCACTCTGACTGAGACATTAGTCATACCATTCTATTAGCTTTCCAGTACCCTTGTCATAGAATATAGTGGCCTTTCCTTTCTACCAATTATCTTCCCTTGTCTAGCAAAATGGTATCTTCATAGCTATCAGTTCATGTGAGCAGAAGTGAAAATAGATGGAAGCCAAACCCGTACTGTATGGTACGTGACCAACAGACTCTCAAAGCAATTTTTAGGGGTCACGCGGGATAGCCGCGCTGTGTTAGGCGAACTGTCACGTGCGCGCGGCTCCCTCGGACGGAGGTTCGAGTCCTCCCTCGGGCATGGGTGTTTGTGTCTTCCTTAGCGTAAGTTACTTTAAGTTAGATTAAGTAGAGTGTAAGCTTAGGGATCGATGACTTCAGCAGTTTCGTCCCATAATACCTTATCACAAACCTATGTTTAAAGCATTTGTAGAATTAGGGAATGCTTTTGACAATATGGCTACATAGCACTCTTTGAAATTTTGATGGTACCAGGAATAAAATAAAGTGAATGGAAAGTTATACGCAACTTGTGCAGAAACCAGACTGTTGTAATGAATCGAAGCACATGATGAGGAAGAAGTAGTTAAGAAAGTGTGTGACAGGGTTTCAGCCTACCCCAATGTTATTCAGTTGAAGGGACGTTCGTGTCGCTCCTGCAGTGTGCAGACGACAGTTTTCATGAAGAAGGATATGCTTGTTAATTACTTTGTGTGGGCCGCATGACATCAGGCGAAATCTCCTACAACGGCGTCATATTTATAAGGAGGTACTATTCTCTAGGGATCTTCACGAGCTCACTTTGCGGTCAGAATTGAAAAGAGCGACGTGACGTAATCGTCGGACGTTCTAGACACACTGCCCAACACGCATGCGCAAAGCTTCATCGGATTTGCGCTGTGGTTTCCAGTTTGCAATTGTTCTGACCTTACATTTCGAATAGTCCTCGTAGACTATAACCACAAAAAAGAAATATGGCGTATATGAACTTAGATGCTTAAGGTTAGTGTAGTGGATCGGTTTTGGGTTATAATTAAAACGAAGCCCCCTTGGGTTGACGAAATTTCCCGAAAAGTCATTGTGAATCTGGGGACGACTATCGATGGCCAAAGCACTCCACCTGCTATGCGAGGTGTATGATACAGGCGACATAGCCTCAGACGTCCACAAGAATTTAATAATCCCAATTGCAAAGAAGGCAGGTGTTGACTGATGTGAGTATTACCAAACTATCAGTTTAATGAGTCATGGTTGCAAGATGAAAGGAAAACTTGATAGAAGCTGGTTCGGGGAAGATCACTATGGATCCCATAGGAATGTGTGAACACGCAAACCAATACTAAGACAAACCTACGTTTAAAGCATTTATACATCGGAGAATGTTTTTGACAATGTTGACTGGATTACACTCTTTGAAATTTTGAAGGTATCAGGGGTAAAATAAAGAGAACGGAAAGTTATAGGCATGCTGTGTGGAAACCAGACTGCTGTTATGAGCCGAACGACAAGAAGTGGAAGCCGTAATTGAGAAAGAACTGAGACAAAGTTGTAATCTACCCCAATGTTACTCAGTATAGTAAGCAGGAAGGAGACTAAGGAGAAATTTGGAATAAAAACTGGAGTTTAGGTGGAAGAAATAAAACCTTTGAGGTTTTGGTGAAGACATTTTAATTCTGTCAGAGATGGCAAAGGACTTGCTGGGGCAACTGAATGGGATAGACAGTGTCTTGAAAAGAGATTATAATATGATATCAACAAAATTGAAGTAATAATAATGGAATGAAGTCGAACTAAATCAAGCGATGCTGAGTGAATTGTATAACGAAATTAGATATTTAAAGCAGTAGGTGAGTCTTGCTGTTTGGTAAGCTGTGTAACTGATGATGATCGTAGTGGAGAGGATAGAAAATGGGTTCTGGCAACATCAACGAAAGCATTCTTGAAAAGGAGTAATTTGATGTAATATGTAATGTAAGATTTAAGAAGTGTCTTCTGAAAGTATTAGTCTGAAGTGCAGATTTTTGTTGAAGTGAAACGTGGATGATCAGGACTTCTGACAGAAGGAGAATAGAAGTTTTACAAGTACGTTGCCACAAAGAAAAGTCAAGAATAGGTGGATAAAGTAGAAAAATTTTCGTACTCAGCTGCTTTTGCTATGTGTTTTGTTGCATGTTTTTTTTCATTTTTTTTTTTCAAATTTGGAGTTCCTGTGGGACCAAACTGCTGATGCCATTGGTCCCTAGGCTTACATACAACTTAAACTGACTTGAACTAACTTACTCTAAGGACAACACACAGCTTCATTATTAGTATTTTGTGATTCATTAGGGATGTGCAAATGCGAGTGAGCCCTTAGTCTAATATTTATGCAGAGTTTTGCTACCATCTTGTATCCTTAATCTATTATCATGTCTGACCTACTTCACTGTGATTATGAAGATCAAGTCGATTCTCAGCACGAGAGAAATTCGATGCTTTCGGAACAGTCATGGGAGAGAGTCGCGTAGCGAGTGCTCGTTTCGAAGGAACACAGCTGGGAACATTGTTTCGCCTTTTCATAGCCAGTAGGTGGGATCACCGAGAACACGGTGGAAGGAGGGACTTGCCAGCTGCGGACACTAGGCCAGCGCGTACTCACCCTAGCGCCTTGGTGGAGATGAGCGGCGTGCGCAGGCTGAGGAAGCCGTTGAGGCGGCCCTCCTTGTGCCCGGCGCCGCCCCCGCCGCCCCCGCCGACCCCGCCGGCACCCGCTTCGCTGGCGTCGTCGGCGTCCCTCTTGCGCTTCCTGCGGTGCCACCAGTAGCACGCTGCCAGGGAACCCCCCAGCACCAGCAGCGCCAGCACAGTAGACGCCACCGCCGTCACGATCACGTCGCGGCGCTCCATCACCAGCTGCAACACGCGCCAGCACCACCAGCATTACTCACACCGCTCATACACACATCGAGCTGTAATAAGGATAACTTAACGAGTCCTACGTTCACCATGTTGGCAACATAAACAAAAGTATAGAACGCACAATACAGGATGAAAAAAGTGAGAAAGCAGTTATTGATATAATACACAATCACAAGGGGTAAAACTAAGCTGAGGACAATACATTTAGGTACCTTGATTTTCATTTAACTGTAGCTAGCCTCTGTATGTTAACAGTCACCGGCCTTGCCACAGTGGTGACACAGGTTCCCATAAGATCACAGAAGCCAAGATGTTGGGCTTGGTTAGCACGTACCTGGCTGACCACCCAGGTCTGCAGAGCGTTGTTGGCATGTGGGTTGCAATCAGCCCTTGTGAGATCAATTCAGGAACCGTTTGACTGAGAAGAAGCGGCTGCAGTCACGAAAGGTGACAATGGCCAGAAGAGTGGTATGTGGACCACGTGCCCCTCCATCTCCACATCCAGTGACGCCTATCGGCTGGGGATGACACGACGGCCGGATGATACCGTTTGGCCCCCCGAGCCTCCTTCGGACGTAGTTTGATCTGGTATGTTAACAATGTAGCAAAAGTTGAAAATAGTCGTTGCTTGTCGCTGACTCTCCTCTTAGCAGTGCGAAAGTGGCGCTTCAGCAGCTAATGGTAGATATGCTATTGGTGCATACTGCTCTGACAACCTTAGGGACGAGCTACATAAAGAGTAACACAACACATTAACTGCTCGGGAGAAATGAATGAAAGGGCGGGGGCATGTTGCCAGTGATCTCTCAGTCGTTCAGAGACAGCTAGACGTCACATGGTGCTCCGTAAGCGTGACTGTAGCGCGAAACAGGTGTCGTGCAGTAACAGGAAGCTGTTGAAGGAACGGGATAAGCAAAACAAGGTGTGGTAACTAGCGAGCAGTTACGGAGACTGTGGTGGTGTCCTTTTTCACAATTTGGCCCTAAGGCAGCATTTGGATGTCTTCACATGGGGATAGGAGAAGACTCATTGGAAGCTGGTAGAATGACGAAGTGTGTCACATGTAGGCCACGAGTTTGGTGTTGTTCAGAGCATTGTGTCACATTCTGAACCACGGGGACTGCTGCCCGACAGGGAGGAGGTGGCATACTACAGTCAGCTACAGCACCAGACGGCGCTACATTGGGCAGCCGGCAAGAAGGGATCCAAGTCAGTAGGAGAGTGCCTTGTAACCATATTTAACAGAACTGCAATGTGCGAGGCATCACGCTCTACGTTGGCACAGCGACCGCAGTCTTTGCCCGACGCCCAGTACATCGTGTGATTGGATTGAAGAGTTCCTAGATAATAGAACGCAGTATGTCATTCTCAATGGAGAGAAGTCTTTCGAAGTAAGAATGATTTCAGGTGTGCCGCAAGGGAGTGTCGTAGGACCTTTGATATTCACAATGTGCATAAATGACCTTGTGGATAACACCGGAAGTTCACTGAGGCTTTTTGCGGATGATGCTGTGGTATATCGAGAGGTTGTAACAATGGAAAATTGTACCTAAATGCAGGAGGATTTGCAGCGAATTGGCGCATGGTGTAGGGAATGGCAATTGAATCTCTATGTAGACAAGTGTAATGTGCTGCGAATACATAGAAAGAAAGATCCACTATCATTTAGCTACAATATAGCAGGTCAAGAACTGGAAGCAGTTAATTCCATAAATTATCTGGGAGTACGCATTAGGAGTGATTTAAAATGGAATGATCATATAAAGTTGATCATCGGTAAAGCAGATGCAGCCGGCCGCGGTGGTCTAGCGGTTGTAGGCGCGCAGTCCGGAACCGCGCAACTGCTACGGTCGCAGGTTCGAATCCTGCCTCGGGCATGGATGTGTGTGATGTCCTTAGGTTAGTTAGGTTCTAAGTTCTAGGGGACTGATGACCACATATGTTAAGTCCCATAGTGCTCAGAGCCATTTGAACCATTTTTGAAAGCAGATGCCAGACTGAGATTCATTGGAAGAATCCTAAGGGAATGCAGTCCGAAAACAAAGGAAGTAGGTTACAGTACACATGTTCGCTCACTGACTGAATACTGCTCACCACTGTGGGATCCGTACCAGATAGGGTTGATAGAAGAGATAGAGTAGATACAACGGAGAGCAGCGCGCTTCGTTACAGAATCATTTAGTAATCGCGAAAGCATTACGGAGATGATAGATAAACTCCAGCGGAAGACTTCGCAGGAGAGACGCTCAGTAGCTCGGTACGGGCTTTTGTTGAAGTTTTGAGAACATACCTTTACCGAGGAGTCTAGCAGTATATTGCTCCCTCCTACGTATATCTCGCGAAGAGATATGCCCACACAGAGGCATACCGACAATCCTTCTTTCCACGAAGTGCTGCCCGACAGGGAGGAGGTGGCATACTACAGTCAGCTACAGCACCAGACGGCGCTACATTGGGCAGCCGGCAAGAAGAGATCCAAGTCAGTAGGAGAGTGCCTTGTAACCATATTTAACAGAACTGCAATGTGCGAGGCATCACGCTCTACGTTGGCACAGCGAGCGCAGTCTTTGCCCGACGCCCAGTACATTGGAGACTGGAATAGAAGGAAGAACCGATAGAGATACTTAAGGTACCCTCCGCCACACACTGTCAGCTGGCTTGCGGAGTATAGATGTAGAAGCAGATGTAGAAGCTGACATCTGCACATCGGCAGCACCGATTATTTCGCCAAGCTCATAGCTACTGGAGCAACGAAGGCTGGCGTCAGGTATGAGGGCAGATTCAGTCTCAGTAGTGATTCTGGTCTCCTCATAGGTGAGAGGTGGGAACCCGTAATACGCCTCAGAATATGATAGTTCTGGTGGTACAGGTGTTATTGTGGGGGAGGTATAATGTTGTAAGTGCGTCCTAACGTCCAAATCGTTGAACACGGTACTTTATTTTTATGGACTGTAATGCTTGGCCGCGCCGAACAGCGCAAGCGGAGGAACACTTGGGACGAGAAGAAATTCGGTTTGTGAGCTAACCTGCACATTCTTCCGCCTTAAATAGTATCGAATACGCCTCAGATGAGATGGGGAGAAGCGCTGCAGCACTTATACATGCACCACCGACCATGCATCAGTTGTCGTTAGGGATGATGCATCAATGGAACGCCCTACCATAAGAACTCCTTACCAACTTTGTGATCAGCACGGGAAGGTGTTGCAGACCATGCTGTGACGTACGTGGTGTTCACACATCCTATTACGAACCATATCGCGGTTTTTGTTATGTTAAGAGGACCATCATAAATCGCAAGACTTCGGTGTAATTATTAACATTGTTAATGCCATTACATATTTCTTTCCGTCACCTTCTGCGCTATACTGCAGCGTTTCCTTCTGTCTACTGACGTAGTTTCATTGCTTTATATTACTTGATAGTGGCACATCATGCGAAATTTAGCTTCGTCCAGTCCTTAGCTTCCTCGCGTATTCATATGGACACAATTGTTGAGTAGTTTTCCTCTTAAAACATTCAGCTTACGTTTATTTTTTGCAGTGGCATCATGTATTCTTATCGGAGGGGGTTTGATTTCTACATTCCTTGTTTTAACACTTCATTGTTACCATTCCCATTGTGTTTCTGACAGTCTGTATTGTAGATACTGCTTTGACAATGGCAATGAAGCACACTGATGTGGAGTAAGTACTGTCTGATGAAGAACCTTGTTTCCTTTCTCGAAGTAAAGTTGTTTGCTATAACGCTAAATATATTTATTAAGAGTGTCATTCTAGAAAAATTGCCATGGATCGAAATTCACTTTCTCTGCACCCAGTGAGTATTTTGGTTGTATCCATGTGAGTGATTTCGTTCCTTTTCTTTTTATTCATAACAGAGGCCACTACGAGTCTTTATAACACGGTTTGACTCTGAAGAATGTTTTAGACATTCTGTTTGAGGAAACAAACGCTCCTCATGCTGATGGAATTTACCTATCGTTCCTTACAGTAGTTCACATGGATGAGGATTCAGATGGTTATGGCGACTGGGGTGGAGAGAAATAATATTAGCTTTCTGCTCCTCAGCAGCATCTATCTTATGATGAAACAGTGATGAAATATTCTTGTAAGCTATTTATCAAAGGAAAACGAATACGACTTGGATATAAGGAATTGTGTACGTCCACCACTTCTGGATGGATTGCCAGTTTTTGCTTTTATCGTGGAAAATCACCATATGCAAATATATCCTATGAATAACAATTTAGTAAGGATACTGTCCCATTCATCAAGGTGATAGATGATTTTACACTGGAAGCAAGGCATTTAACATCCTATTTCCTCTTCCACAACATCTCTTCGGGATTTGAAGTTTTGCCTTTCCTAAGAGAATAAGGTTATAGACGAGCAGGCACTATTAGAGAAAACAGAGTTCCCAAATGTAGCCCCGTTTCTTCAAGGAAAGAGCTATTTAAAAACAAAGGGGGTACTTTGAATCATCACTTCTCCAGGGTAATGGAGTTATTGTCAAAACATGAGTGGACGATTCAGTGGTTGCTGCAGCACCTACCTGAGGATTGAAACCTACACTCTGCAAAGGGGAAGAACACAGCTCAAGTACAACATTCTCAGACTACTGCAGTTCATAATAATCACATGAGGCAGTCGTGAGGAGGAATGAAAGCATTGCCATGTTCAGAATAAATATTCTAAGACAGAAATGGTATGGGGCTTTACTTTCTTGGCTGATTGACATACACGTACTTAAAGCCCCTGAAGCTGAAGAAAGGTCCGGGAGCTACGATCACTCATCTTGAATTCAGGAGCGAAATTGGACAAGTATATCTAAACTAAGAGTGCTGGCCGCTGTGACCGAGCGTTTCTAGGTGCTTCAGTCCGGAACCGCGCTGCAGCTACGGTCACAGGTTCGAATCCTGCCTCGGGCATGGATGTGTATGATGTCCTTAGGTTACTTAGGTTCAAGTAGTTCTAAGCCTAGGGGGCTGATGAGCTCAGATGTTAAGCTCCATATTGATTACAGCCATTTGAACTATCAGTCAGCAGACTAGGCCGGCCTGTACGCTTATGTGCTGTACGTGTCCCTTGCCGCTTCCACTTCACTACCACATCGGAAACAATGGACCTAGGAATGTTTAGGAGTGTGGAAATCACTGTACAGACTTATGACACAAGTGACGCCCAATCACCTGACCACGTTCGAAGTCCGTGAGTTCCGCGGAAAGCCCTATTCTGTTCTCTCACGATGTCTAAAGACTACTAAGGTCACTGATACGGAGTACCTGGCAGTAGCTGGCAGCAAAATGCACCTAATGTGAAACACGTATGTTTTTGGGGGTGTCCGGATACTTTTGATCATATAGTGTAGTTTAATATAAGTCAGTTTTGGAACAGAAATACAATTTTTTTCATGGACTAGAATGTTAACCTTATTATTTTTATTTTAAGAAATTTTGTTTTATATAATGATGATAAATCTGGTTACATAGTATAATGGTTTCAGTTTCTTCCAGTTTTTAGTCTCGTCACAAATCAAATCATATATTACGTGACAGTACCTTACAGAAGTAAATAAGAAACGTGAAGGGCTAAGTTACATGATTTTTAATACGAAAATAACTAATCGCGTAATGCTCCGCGGTAGCTTCCGTGCCACAGTTTCAGCCTAGGGGTCGAATGACGCTAAACACGTCTTTCGGTTGACTGCCGTTACGGAACATATAGACGGGCCACATTTTACAGCAATGTGTGGCCGCAGTAGTGTTGCCGTCAAAACTGATGTCGTCTTACTAAGGGAACAGGCTGTTGCAGTCGAGCCCCTACCACGCCGTAGCTAATAAGTGAGGGAACCGTTCCCGATCTGAAGTTGTGATTTGCTGGGGCGAATATGGGTTTCTCCTTAGGGATTTGAAGCGCATGAGTGACAACGAAAGAAAATTGAAAAATAAAATAAAATTATTTTTACTCCGCAACTGCTACTGAATTATAACTCCTTTTTAAATACATGAGCCGCCCGCTGTTGCCGAGCGGTTCTAGGCGCTTCAGTCCGGAACCACGCGGCTGCTACGGTCGCAGGTTTGAATTCTGCTTCGGGCATGGATGTGTGTGACGTCCTTAGGTTAGTTAGGTTTACGTAGTTCCAAGTCTAGGGGACTGATGACCTCAGCTGTTAAGTCCCATAGTGCTTAGAGCCATTTGAACCATTTTTAAATTCATGCACAAGTAGTTTCCTCGTCTTCCGTATCAAGTCTGGCTCAAACTGTAAGTAGGCTGTTTATGTTTTCTCTATGTAAGTAGGCTGTTTATGTTTTCTTATTGGCAACGTTACGTAGCGCTCAATATGAATATCACTGGCTGTGCTGTGTGCAGTCTGTGGCTGCTTTGCATTGTTGTAATACTCGCCATTGTAATGTTAGGCAGCTGGCTGTGAACAGCGCGTAGCATTGGGCAGTTGGAGGTGAGCCGCCAGCAGTGGTGGATGTGGGGAGAGAGATGGCGGAGATTTGCAATTTGTCATGAACTGCTATATTTATATATGATTATATCAAGGTAAATACATTGTTTGTTCTCTACTAATATCTTTCATTTGCTAACTATCCCTATCAGTAGTTAGTGCCTTCAGTAGTTTGAATCTTTTATTTAGCTGGCAGTAGTGGCGCTCGCTGTAATTGCAGTAGCTTGAGCAGCGAAGATTTTTGTGAGGTAAGTGATTTGTAAAAGGTATAGTTTAATGTTAGTCAGGGCCATTCTTTTGTAGGGATTTTTGAAAGTCAGATTGCGTTGCGCTAAAAAAATATTGTGTATCAGTTTAAGCACAGTCATGTGTAAATGATCAAAAGGGGACGTTTCAAAACGAAAGGATGTTAGGCATGCATATATCTACTAAAGAATGTAGGTTTCGTTACTTGGAAGTAGGAGCGAATACGGAGTCAGATATCGACCCAGGATAGTTGCACGAGACTTACAGAGTAACAAAAGCAAGAAGATAGTGCCACTACGGTAGACTTATTAAGCACTGTTTTACGTAATTCCTTCGCCAAAGAAGACGAAGTGTATATTCCAGAATTGAAATCAAGAACAACTGCCGACATGAGTAACATAGACGCATATACCCGCAGTGTAGCGAAGCAGCTTAAATCACTTAATAAAGACATGCCTCCAGTCCAGGCTACATATCAATTACGTTCCTGCAAGAGTACCCTTATACAGTAGCTCCAAACTTAGCAGTCATATAAAACTGCCCGCTAGTCGAATGATCCGTGCCTAAGAAGTGGAAAATTGCGCAGGTCACACCAACATTGCCGCGCGGGATTAGCCAAGCGGTCTATGGCGCTGCAGTCATGGACTGTGCGGCTGGTCCCGGCGGAGGTTCGAGTCCTCCCTCGGTCATGGGTGTGTGTTTGTCCTTAAGATAATTTAGGTTAAGTAGTGTGTAAGCTTAGGGACTGAAGACCTTAGCAGTTAAGTCCCATAAGGTTTCATACACATTTGAACGTTTTTGAACACAAACATCCAAGAAAGGAAACAGGAGTAATCTGATGCATTACCGACCCATATCCCGGACGTCAACGTGCAGTAAGATTCTGTAACATATACTGTGTTCGAACATTACGAATTACCTCGATGAAAACGACATATTGACAAATAGCCAATACTGATTCAGAAAATATAATTCTTCTGAACCAAAACTATCTCTTTATAGTCACGAAATAATGAGTCTTATCACAGGGGATGTCAAAATGATTCCATGTTTTCAGATTTCTAAATATCTTTAGACGCCGTTTATCACAAGCGACTTCTAATCACATTGCCTGTCTATGGAATATCGTCTCAGTACTGCGACTGAATTCGTGATTTCCTGACAGAAGAACTCCAGTTCGTAGTAAATGACAGAATGTCATAGAGTCCAACAGAAATAGTATTTTGAGTTCCTCACGAATGTGCTGTAGGACCTTTGCTGCTCCTAATCTACATAAATGACTGAGGAGACAATCTGAGCAGTCATCAGAGATTGTCTGCAGATGATGGTGTCATTTACCGTTTTGGAAAGTCATAGGATCATCAAACCCATTGCTAAACTATTTAGACAAGGTATTTGTATTGTGCGAGAAGTGGCTAGTGACCCATGAAGTCATTTACATGAGTACTAAAAGAAATTCGCTAAATTTCGCTTAGGCGATAAATGATACAAAACTAATGGTCGTGAATTCAACTAAATACCTTGGAATTAAATTTACGATTAACTTAAGCTGGAACGATCACTTACATGATGCTGTGGGGGAAGCGAACCAAAGAATAAGTTTTATAGAGAGAACACTTAGAAAACACAACATACCTCCTAAAGAGATTGCGTACACTACGCTAGTCCAAACCGGTTCTGGGGTACTGCTCTGCCGCGTGGTATCTGCACCGGAGAGGATTGACGGAGGACATTGGAAAAAAATCAAAGGAGGGCAGCCAATTTTGCACTATCGTGAAACAGTTGAGGGAGTACCACGGATATGATAATGCCAATTGGGGTGCCAATCATTAGAACAAAGGCGTCTTTCGTTGCGGAGGATCTCCTCGTGACAAGTCTATCAGCAACTCTCTCCTCCGAATGCGAAAATATTTTGTTGGGACCGACTCATATGGGGAGATATGGTCATCATTATAAAATAGGCCACATGAGAGCTTGCGCGGAAAGATTTAAGTGTATGTTCCCCTGCGAGCTTTTCGAGAGTGAAACGCTTACAAAAATAACTTGGAGATGTTCCGATGAATCCTTTGCCACGCAGTTTAATATTAAGTGCAGAATAATCTTGCGGATGTACATTGTATTATCGATTTGTAAGTTGTTTTGCCCTCTCTCCTTTTGTTCTCGGCACATAGTCTGCGTCTACATTTTGGTCTTAATTTTGAGCCTTTAATTTACTTTTTTGTTGCTATCTATCTTCCTCTCCTCAGTTGTATCGTCTTTGTCTAGATATGTGGTTCAAATGGCTCTGAGCACTATGGGACTCAACTTATGAGGTCATCAGTCCCCTAGAACTTTGAACTACGTAAACCTAACTAACCTAAGGACATCACACACATCCATGCCCGAAGCAGGATTCGAACCTGCGATGGTAGCGGTCACGCGGTTCCAGACTGTAACGCCTAGAGCCGCTCGGCCTCACCGGCCGGCTGTCAAGATACAGCTTGGACATGAATAATTGTAATCTTCAATATAATTTGAACTAGCTACTTCATTTTCAGAGTCACACTAGCGCTAGTGAGCGGTCTAGTTACTTTTAGTAAGTCCATGGTTTCAGGCAGTTGCTGACCTGTTGCAGGTGCTGTCCGTGAAGTGTGCCGAATATTTCGAATGGCCGGGCCATATCTGTCTCTGTCCGTATCTGTAAACGCTACCCCCATTACTCTCGCTCTCAGCCTTGGTTCCTGTTTCTTAGCGCCGACACTGCAGCCATGGCAAGAACGCATATCTCAATATCATTTCGCTTCAATTGGATAGTTGGCACACGAACTTACGGGCAGTCGACTTCTTCGTTGTCTACAGGAATGTAAAAGTTGGTAAACGAGACAATTATAAATTCCATTAAAATGATACGATTCTCTACGACCAGAGGTACAGAACACAGAAAACAAGTTATAAGAAAACCGAAAGGACATTATTTTTGTTATTGTCGAAATTGCAGATTTGTAGTAGTAAGCCATAACTCTTACATTCTACAGGGGCGTGCTGAAGATCAGTGCCTCCACATATTTTTGGTGAAAACTCTTAAAGCTTCTAAAATAAACCAAACGTTGTTTATAACCTATATCTTTATTCTTCATGTCTACATACGAGTATTTGCTGCCCTCTCCCACTACAGGGTTGGGGATTGTGGCGTTTAGCATGGCAGTGTGTAACTTTGGCTTTGTCGCTGCGTGAAAATAAAGCGTGCTTTAATCGGGTTTCGAATTCGAAGAGTTCGACTACACATGGAACACTCTCTCCATGAGCATGACAATGCCACACCTCACAAGAGCGCTGCGCCGTCCGCAACAATCTGACACGTTGGGGTCACTGTCACCCATCATCCAGTCCCGGATTTCACCTATCCGATTTTCATCTGTTCCAGAACACCGAGAAATTCCCTTTGATAGTGACGAAGTGGTGCAAACAGAGGTGAGGATACGGATCCATCAAAAGTCAAAGATTCTGCAGTGACGGTATCAACAAACTGGTCTGCCGTTGGGAGAAATGTATTCGTCGCCAGCGTAACTATGTCGAGAAATAAACATGTAGACATGAAGAATAAATAAGTCGAATTTTAGAACGTTTGTTTTATTTAGAGAGTTTTAAGGGTATCAACATAAGAAATTCGGAGTCATTGCTTGTCAAGACGTCCATGTACGTAGATTCTTAATATATCTAAACAGTGTTTTCATGGACAGCAACTAGCCAACTTCCCTTATTTTTACTTTGTTACATTTATGTTTTAGTACCCTGTTTGTATACATTACTTGTCACATCCCTCTGGTCGTAGCTGTGTAGTTGTATCTCAGTTCTGGAATTAATGGTTGCTTCACTGCACTTGAGGACTCAATAAGATATTAAGAAACATGTAAGTATGAATTCCTTGTGTCATTTCACCAAATCATTACAGACGATTTTTACCAAGATCCATATCAATGAAACGTGCGCTTCTTCTTCATCACATTTCTGTGTGAATCACCACTAATAAACAACTTAGAGGTGACCGCCTATCCGATTGCACGTGGTATACACTCTTTCCTGTTGGTATTGATGTAACCAGATCTCGATCAAACTGCTTTTAAATAATTAGAAATACGGTTTTAGCATTCCGTAATAGACATGTATCCAGCATCAGTCCGCGAGTTGAAAGTTTCGGCAGTCTGCATACTTAACAAAGAGTTCAACTACAAAGCGCAATTTCCCTTTTTCTTTTTTCCCGTGGAACGCAAATATTTGAAAGCAGCACTGCCCTTCAGCAGCTCGCTTTCGTCTATTTCGTGGCCATATTGTGAATCGTATAATGACTTTTAGCTTTGGAGTGTGTTGCAGAACCACTGCAAGGTAATAGTGACCGGTAATGACATGGCTGTAATTCGTGTGACCGCAGTGTTGCCGCACAACGTTTCTGTCCTATATCGTTAGCAGCATGCAATATATACGATCGGGTTGACAGTTGCTTTACACATACAGTGAGATATAACACGACGTCAAGCACAGCGAATTTAGTAAGGAACCAGGACACATTTAGCAACATAGTGTACGTGTCGACACTGAATATTAGCGAACAATGCTTGAAATCATCGAGGAATTGTCGATTGATTATAGCGACCAACTGCACGTTTAGTTCAATTTTAATTTAACTGTAATTATTTTCTTCCGTTCTTTAAGCAAAAAAAGTCAGTTCATGTGAGTAGAAGAGAAAGTTCAGTGTGATAATGAGACCATAATACAGCCTTTGTGACGATGTTTCCATGTTTAATTAATCCGTTCGGGTGTTCGTATGAAATGATGCAAGGAAACCACGAACCCGTTTTCTGTAGCAATTGCACGAACTCGAACGACGATTTAACTATTGATCCTAAGCTCATATGGCCAGATATCATCGGACCGTAATTTATCCATATATATATAAAGAACCCTATATATCAAACAAACTATTTGGAGATTAAATTTTTTACAGTGATAAAACAAAGGAAAGAAATATAGATGAGGAGTCGTCGGACAGAATTGACTCCACTGGATTGTTTTCTTTTACATTCAAAAATTATTCAGATCTACATCATATTATGAGAACTACACTGAAGAGCCAAGGAACTGGTACATCTGCCTCCGCGAGCACGCAGATATGCGGCAACACGACGTAACATGGACTCGACTAATGTCTGAAGTGGTACTGGAGGTAATTGTCACTATGAATCCTGCAGGGCTGTCGATAATTCCGTAAGTGTACGAGGGGGTGATCTCTTCTGAACAGCACGGTGCAAGGCATCCGAGATATGCTCAATAACGTTCATGTCTGGGCAGTTTGGTGGGCAGCCGAAGTTTTTAAACTCAAGAGTGTTCCTGGAGCCACTACGTAGCAATTATGGACGTGTAGGGTGTCGCATTGTCCTGCTGGAATTGTCCACGTCCTTCGGAATGCACAATGGACATGATTGGATGCAGGTGATCAGACAGGATGCTTACGTACGTGTCACTTGTCAGAGTCGTATCTAGACGTATCACGGATGCCGTATCACTCCAACTGCACACGTCCCTCGCCATTACAGAGCCTCTCCAAGCTTGAACAGTGCGCTGCTGAAATGTGGGGACCATGATTCATGAGGTTGTCTCCATACCCGCACGCCTCCATCCACTCGATCCGACCAGGCAACATCTTTCCAGCTATCAACAGAACAATGTCGGTGTTGACGGGCCCAGGCGAGGCAAAAAGCTTTGTGTCGTGCAGTCATCAAGGGAACACGAGTGGGCCTTCGCCTCCGAAAACCCGTACCGATGATGTTTCGTTGAATGGTTCGCACGCTGGCACTTTTCGATGCCTCAGCACTGAAATCTGCAGCAATTTACGGAAGGGTTGCCCTTCTGTCACGTTGAATGATTCTCTTTAGGCGTGGTTGGTCCCGTTCTTGCAGGGTCTTTTCCGGCCGCAGCGATGTCAGAGATTTGATGTTTTGCCGGATTCCTGATTTTCGCGGTACACTTGTGAAGTGGTCGCACGGTGAAAATCCCCACTTGATCACTACCTCGGAGATTCTGTGTCCCATTGCTCAAGCACCAACTATAGCACCACGTCCAAATTCACTTAAATCTTAATAACTTACCATTGTAGCAGCAATAACTGATCTATCAACTGCGCCAGACATTTGTCGTCTTAGATAGGCGATGGCGACCGCGGCGACGTATTCTGCCTGGTTACGTATAACTGTACTTGAATACGCTTGCGTATATCAGTTTCTTTCGTGCTTCAGTGTAATATACAGTACAACCCACATCTTTAATATACTTTCGTACTGTTAGTAAGAGTAACGCGCGCAGTAAGTGAAAGACTGCAGTAAACTTCTTCTCACGTTGTTCGCCTTATACAAAGAAAAAGACTAAGAAACCACATAATACATCCATTTTAAAAAGTAGATCCTATTACCGTGACTGGATCCATAGACCTGGAAGGTAGGGAACGTTATTCCTAGACATGAATTTCATTTACGGGTTTGACCTAGTGCCTTGACGGGAGAAGAAGTTGTACGGTCAGTTAGCTCGTACAACAGGTATCTCATAATTTTACTGAACGTCTGTTCGGTAACAATAGCTCCTTTATTAAGTTACTTCTGTATCTACATTTTTACACAAATACTCCGCAAGTCATCAAGTGGTGCATGGAAGAGGGTACCTTGTACACCCCTTGTTGCGCATGCACACGTAACGGTGCAGTATTGGGGGGTCTTCTGGAAAGTAATCATGAAACGTTCGTTTACTTTAACGTTATTCAGACGCACTAGAAAAAAGTGGGTATTCCAGTACCAGAGTGTATTTATTCCGACTCATATTCCCTTATACCGGGATACCCATTAGCTATATTCTCCTTTCAAACAGAATTTGTAATGCACTAGGATGGATTCTGAACCATTAGCGGAAATCGAGTGAACTGGTTTATCACGCATATGATGAATAACAGAACGGAAAGAAATTTAATTTTACTAATAAAAGTACTGCTGCGTATGTGGTGTAACGTGATGACAATCACTGCAGCTGTTCTTTATCGTGGCAAGAATACAAGACCGCTAGGTGCCCTAGCGGCCGTTGAGCGAACAACTTGCAAGAAGTACATGGAAGCACCACTGGAGTCGCTGCTGTGGAGTACATCTGGCGCATCACAGATGGCGGGAGGTGCTATGGTAGCGCTGTCAATACGAAAATAAGTAGCGTGAGAGCGCACAGAGGGCAATCGCACACAGAAAATACTATTTTGTATGCAAAAAATGAGACATGTAGCAGCAGAGGTAATTCTGCAACGACGGCAGAACTGACAAATCTGTACCCAACATCCCCTGTAAAACTATATTTCCACAATTTTTTATATTCAGATTAAGCAAATTTTTGTAACTAGGATTAATGAAAATGATAATTGAAACAACACTGAAAAATTTGACTTACAGCATCGTGACTGATATAAAGTAATAAACACAAAATTTTCAATGTGTAATTGTAATAAATAAATTAAGAGTTGTATAAATTAAAAAAAAGAAATTATGGTAAATAGTTTGTAACAGCTACTCTACATTGTGTTTAGTATGATGTATAATGAACAACAGATTTATTTGTTCGTCATTAACTCTTATCAATAGAAGATAAATTACTAATTAGGAAGGAAGTATAAAAGGCTATAGTTAAGAGTTGAAAAACATCCATTCATTTCCTTGGTTTCAGCGACTGAATTTGTCACTGAAATCAAGTTTTGGTAGCTGTGTAGTATTCCACAGTAAAGAAACCTAAATTTGACATATTGCTTTCGCCCATACTAATTTTATTTTTAATATGTATTTTCTTTGAAGAAGCCATCAAAATGTCCAAATGGGAACGTGAAACTTTAAATCAGTTATTCGTTAACTGACTCCGATGTATCAATTACATCAGAGTAAAAAGCAAACGTACGTATTTGAAAATGAGAAGCAGAACTTTCATTTGAGTTTTTTCCTGACGGGTAATACGACATATTTGAGATTTGTTTCCTATTTCACTTGTTACTGTCCAACGTACTTTGAAGCTCTGTAGGTCAAACAGTTTCACTCCAGTTCTGTCACCAGAAAATGGCGTAACTTCGAAACCTTAGGTCAAATAGCATATATGCTGCAGTACGATCTCGGCGACCTTTCAGAGCCTGCAGTACCTTAGCGAAGTAGCGGTAAGTACTCCGTTGTTGAACATTCGTTGTTGAGATTCGTAGGCGGTAACTGTGTGAATTAAGAGCACTTTTTCTACATAAATTATGTTAGTGACAGACGTCTCTTCGGTTACAGTCGTGTCTTTATTATGCTACTTCCATATCTATATATACATATATATTCCAAAAGCCACCTTACCATGTATCACTACTATTCACTTCCTTTCTGTTCCCCTCGCAAATGGAGCGATGCAAAAACGACGGTCTGGATGTCTCCATACGAGACGTAATTTCTCTTGTATTGCTTTCGCAGTCTCTAGGTGAAATGTATTTGTGTGACAGTAGAATCGTTTTGGTGTCAGCTGTAAATGTAGTTTCTGCAAATGTTTTCAAGGGTATTTTACGAAAAGAGCATAGTTTTCCCTCCAAGGATTCCCATTTGAGTTCACAAAGAATCTCCATATGTTAATGAAAGTTACTGGTAACAAATTGATACTACGGCTGTACATGGGGTTTCCCTTATGTATCAACTACAATTTCCAAAATTTATCCCAATAAACTGAAGTCCTTACGTGCTCGTTCAATTTCGTATCGGTTTCCAACGTTACGGCCAGATATTTTATAGCCGTGTCAGCGTTAAGCAGCACACCGCTAATAATATAAGTGACAGTCAAATGAAAATGAGACAGATGGAAAAAATAAGTAAATTGCTTGTTATTTGAACAGTAGTCACCGTACCTGTTAATAAATTATTCCCAATGTGAGACAAGATGCACAGTGCCTTCATGAAAAAATGTATTCCTTAGCCTTCTTTGCACTTCTTCTTCCACAGCAAATCGACTGCCACGAATGTCTCTCTTCAGCGCTCTAAAAATGTGGACTTCATATGCGGAGAGACCGTGACCGTATGGAGGATGTGTAAGGGCCCCCCAGTGGAACTTCGACAGTTTACACAATGCCACATTGGCATCATGTATGTGGGCATTTTGTTGGCTTGTTGTTTCTACTAAACTGGAAGAATTTTGCTGTGAATCCTTTACACATCCTCCATGAATTCCCGATCCCTTCCCCATGCGATTTACACACTTTTGAAGCCCTGAAGAAAGACGTTCGTGTCCGTCGATTTGCTTCGGACGTAGTGGCGCACGCCTGTGTACAACCATAGTTCCGCAGCCAACCACAAAAATGTTTCCATGATAGCACTGATTATCTTATCTCACAGAGATACAAATGTATTAATAGCTACGGCGATTACTTTTGAAATAATGAATCGTTTACTTGCTTTTTTCCATCTGTCTCGTTTTCATTTGGCCGCCCACTACACAGGGTGTTCAGAAGGAGCCTGAAAAGTTTGTGATGTGTCGGCAGCTGGGCCAACACCTTGTAGATCGAGATGGCTGAAAATGCACGCTAGACTAACGCAGACGGGCGTGAAGTACTGGAACAGGCTACGTGATTAATGCTATGAAGAAAAGTACGTAGCTGGATTAATACTTATCTTTAATCAATCATTGTGGTACATCGCTCTTGACTATACACAGGACACTTTAATTACAATCACTGTAAGGCTAATGGCGCCTTGCTAGTTTGTAGCCATTAACTTAGCTGAAGGCTATTCTGTCTCTCGGCTAATGAGAGAGAAAGGCTTCGTACATCTAGTCGCTAGCTAGGTCGTCCGTACAACTGGGCGAGTGCTTGTTCGTATCACGAGACCTGCCTTGTGGTGGCGCTAGGTCTGCGATCACACAGTGGCGACACGCGGGTCCGACATGTACTAAACGGACCGCGGCCGATTTAATCTACCACCTAGCAAGTGTGGTGTCTGGCGGTGACACCACAGTTTGCCAGAGTGCTGAAAGGCGGGTTACGCAATACAAAAACTATTAGGAAAAAACTTCGATACCTTACGCCGTTTCTGAGTTAATTAGCAGTAAAGTTAGGCAATCTGGCCGTTGCGCGCACAAATTCATACCGGCCACAAGAGACGGTGTCGCCAAACGCGCGCTTCGTTTGGTTTCCTAAAATGGAGTAAGAGAGGGATACTAAAACTGGACATGGAACCGTAGTAAACACCTAACCTGAGCCAAGGGCTGATCAATCTCGTGCGCTATCATCTATGCTGTGAGCACAGCTGGCACTAACTGTATCTAGCGGACTGCTCGAATTTTCGCGCGCAAGGTTCTGATTGGTCAACTTAATGCTAATAAGCCCGGAAACAGGCCCATGAATAGAAATGTTTCTCTTAACAATTATTTTTCAGCACAAAAAATACTGCAACAGTTTACAAGTTTTTCATTCTTTTTCTTGACCGCCTTGAATATTCAAAGATTATAACGATGTTTTCCTTTTCCATCTGTAGTAACACACTTCTTTCTACATTCAAAATTCGTACATTGATGGACTGCCGGTGGAGAAATGCCACAGTGACAACACCGTGAGTTTACTGTCGCCGGCCGAGTTAAAAGCTCCCTCTAGTACAGAAGGAGTAGGTAGTCTCACGTACTTCCCTCAGTTCATTCTTAAACCATCTTTCTTTCCCGATTTTTCCCTGGTTAATTTTTGCGCCTGTTCTGTGCCTGCGCCAATGCCTAGGGGCCTAACTCATCATCCCGTCGGTGCGGTCTTGAATATCAACAAAATAGGCACAAAGTCCTGTCTTTCTTTCATTTAGAGTTCAATGTCGTCCTAGTTAATGAACAGTGTCTCAGAGTTAGGGAGACCCCCGGTCTACTGATTTAAAGGTCGGTATTACGTAGGCTTTTAACAGGTTCATAACTTCAACTTTCTTATGAGTACTTGAAAAACATTAAAAATACTCCAAAGTCTAGGCAGTCTCCCTGCAAACTATCCAAACTATCGTATGCGCGCCCTCAAGTGGTACTTAACAGAATTGTGGAAAAAAAAAATTGTGACAAAACTTGACTAAGAGGCTGGATAGGACACATCATGAGGCATACTGGAATCCTCAGTTTGGCAATGGAAGGTAGTGTGACGAGTAAAATTTGTAGAGGGAGTCCAGTACATAAAGCAGGTTCAAATAGATGCAGGTTCCAATAGTTATGCAGAGATGAAGCATCCCTCAGGATGAAGATCAGAGAAATAGAAAGTAATAAATATATAATTTTTCCATTTGCTTTCATGAATTAAAGTGATTCGCTGTTCCCTTCTTATTATTATGTCGAAGGGGGTGAGGGTACATTACTTTCTGGCGTGAGCAGGCACATATGAGCGATATCATTAATGACGTTGCGAATTCCAATGTTTAACAGTAGAAATCCTTATCTCAATATAATGTTAAAGACAGAGTAACTCAGTTGCTCCAAACAGAGGTTCACACTTACAAAAAGTTAGTAAATGACGTTAGTATTAATTTATTGGCTGTGCTAACGGTCGTGAACACACCATACACGATAAGATGGTATTGCCAATAATAACAATATTCAGGTAACCAGTACAAGCATACACATCAGAATTACGCACATAGTGTCAAAAATTCATGAGCATTGTACTCAATTAAATGAGCTGTCCGTATACTCTAAGGTAAATTCATCGGTAAGCAATGCACGTCCGTACACATTCAGCTACAGAGAGTTTGGCCAGCCGCGTTTGAAACGAATGGAGATTTCGTCTCAACGGAATGATTCCAAACTTTCCCGCATTCAATTTATAAACACAACAGATAACAAGTATGGCCGAATGTGAATTCGAACTTGACTCCACCAGAATGCAATTCGCGCACCGAAACCGCTGAAGCACCGTACCTCACTGGAACAAAAGCGAATTATATTTATAGCCCTAGCAGCGTGTAGCAGGCGTTATATCTTTATAGTTTGATTGAAGCCGAAATTTATTTATAAATTGGTATGGGAATTTTTCTCTTAACAGAAAAGGAGCATTGAACTATAAATGCATTAACACTACTTCGTTTCGAATTTCTACTGGGGGTGCATTGAAACATTATCGACAGCTTTTAAAAGTTTCATTTTTGATGTGCCGGACTGTAACATTTATCCCCTACTTTTTTTTACTACATCGAACTGAAGTATATGCAAATAACAAGTGTCAAATGATTTACATTTACATCTACACAGATACTCCACAACCCACCATATGGTGCGCGGGGAGGGGGGGGGGGGGACACCCTGAATAAGTACTAGTTTTTAGTGTTTTCCTTTCATGCTCCACTCTTAAACAGAACGAGGGAAAAAAATACTATTCATATGCGTTCGTATGAGCGTTAATTTCTCCTTTATCATCTTCGTGGTCCTGATGTGCAATGTATGTTGCTGGCAGTAGAATCGATCGACACTTAGCTCCAAATGCCGGTTTCCTGAATGTTCTCTATAGTGTTTTTCAAAAAGAACTTCACCTTCCCTTCAGAGATTCCCATTTGAGTTCCCTAAGTATCTGCGTAACACTTACGTGTTGTACGAACTTACCAGTATAAATCTCAAACCCGCCTCTGAAGTGCTTCGAAATCTCCCTTTAATCCGATCTGGTACGTATCCCAAACACAGTACAAAACAATAGGTCGCACTAGCGTCGTATATGCGGTCTCCTTTAGAGATGAACTCCACTTACCCAACAGTCTCCAAGCTAACCGAAATCGACAATTCACCTTCCCTAGTACAGCCTTCACATGCTCGTGCCACTTCATATCGCGTTGCAACGTTACACCCAGATATTTAAACGACCTAACTGTGCCCACCTGGACATTACTAACGCTTTGTCCGAATCTTACGAGTTTCTTTTTCCTACTCATTCACATTAGCTTACATTTTTCCACTCTTAGAACTATCTGGTAGTCATCACACCAACCAGAAATTTTGTTAAATCATCTAGTAAACACCTACTGCCACCAAACTTGTGAAGATAGTGTTTATTCGCGGTATCATTTTCTTTTCTCTTTGATTTTGTTTATGTCACTACAGTATGGAAAGTTATATGAATCTTTGCCAATTCACGTGTTTGCTTTATCGTAAATTGTATTACTATGTATCACTTTTATTATGCAATGCTACGTATTTATAATTTACCTGTTTGTTTTTGGGTGGGGAATATTTAATTTTATGTAAAACTTTGTGATAATAGTACTAAATGGAACCACTATACGAGAGGGAGAGAGCGATCATAAATCGATAGTCGGGAAGTCGAACAAAAGTACGTCAGTGTGAGAGTTCACGTGATCGCAGAGATGTTAATGGGTCTGTGACTCTGTGTGGTGTCACAATCGAAAGCTTGCTAACTACTGACCAATACTTAATTGTATTAAGAACGTATCATTCCTATTCTGATAGTGTGAATTTCACGAAATGATACAGGCTAAACTGACAATGAACGTGAGTAAACGCCATGCTTGCTGTCTGGCTAGACTCAATTCGCTGGTATGGCATTAGTTACAGACACAGAGAAGCTATATATGTATAAAAGGAAATGTCTTGACAGACTCATCATCGCCACTAAGAATAGAAACTTGACATTTAGGGAGGGTGTTGATCTTAGGCCTTAAGGCACCGTTCAGTAAGGTATTGCTCGAAATTCCACCCCTAAGGAGATGGAGCTGAGGATGAGAGATTATTTGAAAATACTTCATTGTTAAGGAAATTTTGAAAATAGAACTATAAAAAATACAATTTTTTTTCAGCCAGATATAAAAAAAATAATCACTGAAACTTTAACCAATAAGGGATAAAATAGTGTATGAATATTTTTGAAACTAAGTTATTATTAAAGTACTCAAAATTTGTTTTTACTTCTCGTACAGAAATTTTAAAGAAAGAACGTGTTTCAAAATTTTAGGAAATTCGACCCCTAAGGAGGAGATGATTATGAAAACTGTCACGAAAATGTTTCACTACGAAAGCATTTTTACAGCTAAATCTAAAAATAATTATATTTGGCTTCTCGTTTCCGAATAAAACAGTACATGTTTCATAGTTTTGGAAAGTTAATCCCTAACGGTATAAAATAGGGGATGAATACTTTTATAGTAATATTTCGTTTCAAAAGCATTTTTGAAACTAACTATACTAAAATTTGAATTTGGCTTGACGGTTATAAATAAAAAATACGTGTTTCACCAAAGGGGATGAATATTTTTATGAAAGGATTTCGTTGTAACGAATCATTTTCAAAGCTACATCTATGAAAACTGGTATTTGATTTCTAAAGAAATGTGTGTTTCTGCGGGAATATCTCTACAAGAAATTAAGAGGGATGATTAACGAAGACTTCCAACTCAAGAATTGCTATTTGCTCAGAAGTACATTCGGACAAGAAAATGCTTCTACGACCTTCACCAACGTGACAGAACTAGATGGTGCAATTTTTTAACAACATAAAAATTCGATTAAAGCAAAACAAGTGAGTGAAACAGTGGGCGGTAACGAGCTTTTCCGTATTAACATAGACGAGAATATTCACCGCCAGAGCGTGAGTTCGCGGAAGGGACACGTGTGGCAAAAATGGGTGAACTAAATTTTCATATCACGCAAATTAACGTCATTACGCACAGTTTAAAAAATGTGAATCTCATTGTAGTAATTGTATCCTGTGATAGAAATGATAATGAATGACTACATTAGTTGGTTTCGACCGATCCGTATGCAGCTGGAGTCTACGGTGGCATGTTAAATGTTATTGTCTTCAAATGGATTACACACACGTCAAGAGGATGTAACAGCTGCACTTTAGCAATAACGGACCTGCATCTTTTCCGTCACCACGACCTAGCTACTGACGGCAGCGCATGGTACTGTCCATCACACAGAGGTAGGTAAACATAAAGGCGAGAGAGATAAACATCTGGCCTGATTTCTCTTATTTTATCGTGATGATCAGTTCCCCCTATGCAGGTGAGAGCCAACAGAATGTTTTCGCAGTCGGAGGAGAAAACTAGTGATTGAAATATCATGAGAAGATCCCGTCGCAACGAAAAATGCCTCTGTTTTAATGATTGCCACTCCAATTCACGTATCATATCTGTGGCACTATCTCCTCTATTTCGCGGTAATACTAAACGAGCTGCCCTTCTTTGTACTTTTTCGATGTCATCCGTCAGTCTCACCTCATGCGGGTCCCACACCGCACAGCAATACTCGAAGATATGGGGGACAAACGTGGTGTAAGCAGTCTCTTTAGTAGACCTGTAGCACCCTCTATGCTTTCTGTCAATGAATCGCTGTCTTTGGTTTGCTCTACCCACAACATTATGTATGTGGTCTTTCCAAATTAGGTCATTTGTAACTGTAATTCCTAAGTATTTAGTAGAATTTATTGCCTTCAGATTTGAGTGAGCTATAGCGTAATCGAAATTCAGCGGATTTCTCTTAGTACTCACGTGAATAACTTCACACTTTTCTTTATTCATGGTCAATTGGCATTTTCCGCACAACACCGATATCTTATCTAAATCATTTTCCAATTCGTTCTGGTCATCTGAGGACTTTACAGGACCGTAAATAATAGCATCATCTGCAAACAATCGAAGAGGCCTACTCAGATTGTCTCCTATGTCGTTGATGTAGATCAGGAAGAATAGAGAGCATGTAACACTTCTTTGGGGAACGCCGGATATTACTTATGTTCTGCTCGATAACTTTTCGTCTATTATTACGAACTGGGAAATACTGACAGGAAATCGCGAATCCAGTCGCACAACTGAGGCGATATTCCATAGGCAGGCAGTTTGATTAGAAGACGCTTGTGAATAACGGTGTAGTGAGCCTTCAGGAAATCTAAGAATATGGAATCAATTTGACATCCCCTGTCGATAGCACTCATTACTTCATGAGTATAAAGAGCTAATTGTGTTTCACGATATTTTCTGAATTCATGCTGACTACGTGTCAATAAATCGTTTTCTTAGAGTTAATTCATATAATTTTCGAACACAGTATGTGCTCCAAAATGCTACTGCAAATCGACGTTAGTGATACGGCCGTGTAATTGAGCGGATTACTCGTGCTTCCCTTTTAGGGTATTGGTGTGACTTGAGCAATTTTCCAGTCTTTAGGTACGGATCTTTCTGTGAACGAGCGGTTGAGTTAATTGGTAAACATGGAGCTCCTGTATCAGCATAATCTGTAAGTAACGTGACTGGTATACAATCTGGACCGGAGGGCTTGCCATTATTGAGTGATTTACGCTGCTTTGCTACACCGAGGATATATACTTCTATGTTCTATGCAGTTGAACCATAAAATATTACATACACGGGGGAAACGAGTGATGTTGCGGGAGCATGTTGCCAGAGGTCTCCGAGTCGTGCAGACAGCTACGCGTCACATGGCGTGAGGTCAGCATGACTGTTGCGCTAAATGGGGCTGGACCCGAAACTCATGACAGTTGAAGGAACGGGTAAAGACAGTGTGTGTCGATGAGCGATGTGGTGGAGTTCTTCGTTACAAGATGACCCGAAAACAACATCTGGATGGCTTCACACTGGGAAGAAACATAGGGGAACTGGAAGAAGAACCAAGTGTGAAGAGTGTAGCCGCTGAGTTTCGTATTGCTCACAGCATTCCTTCTCGGGTAGTCTTCCGACCCACAGGTCCTATTGCTAGGGTGACCAGACGTCCGGATTAATCCGGAAATGTCCTCCTTTTTAGCTCTTTGTCCGGAGTCCGGGCGGATTTTTACAGTGTCCGGCTTTTTCGCAAAGTTGAGCGTAACACAGTAAAATTTACAATTCGTCCCATTTTACTGCCCTTTTCTTAAATACGTTAACTATTGGCACAATCTTCGTGATAAAGACGCACGAAGGTGGTGCTAGTAGGTAGCACCATGATCGTCGATGTTCTCGTTGATCTACCTATAAGCGAATGCAAATATCGATTATTTAAAATTTTCGTTTCGTATCTTCGTTTTGTATTGGCTTGGCTTGGTGTAGTGCACGTGTGATTTGTGAGTGTAATTTTTGACCGAGTGAGTTACGTAAAATATTTGGCTATGCCTAAACGAAAGGGTACATTTTCTGATGTCCTTTCCTGCAAATATCCGGCTTTAAGAAAGGGAGAAATGAATTTGAAGCGGAATGTAAGACATTTGGAACTGGAACGTACGTCTCCGTGGCCAATAAAGGTAAGAAATAACTCGACAGATTAACTGTTATGGTTTTATTTCATTGTTTCATAGTCATTCAATTTATTAGTATTCGAAAGGTTTAAGTGCTGTTTACATGTCGTCAGACGCTGCTTGAATTGTAGATGTTGTTAGTGATGCGTCGAATGAAGGAAGGTGAATGGTCTTACGTTTTTCGCTTTGTAAGCAATTCCATGTTGTTGACATAACAAAACAATTGACGCCACACTGTCACCACAATCAACGTTTTCAATTTTTTTGATATTGCTCAGTTAACCACCACCTGACCATCAGTAACAATCAACTACTAGTTTTACCGGTAATTCCCGGCAGTCACGTGATTTGTCCAAAGCTGTCGGGTGGTATCCACATCTGCAGTTGACCCGTTTGATGTGTCCTCTTTTTTCTTACTTTTCCCTCCTTTTTGAAGCTGTTTGTCCTCCTTTTTAAACAATTGCATCTGGTCACCCTACCTATTGCACGAAAGAGAGGAAATGGTCGATTGCGGTCAACTACAGCAGCAGGTGACTGGTCCAAGTACAAAGGAATGGCAGACAGTGGGCGCAACTGCATTTAACAGGACTACAGGCCAAGCAATCTCACGCTTCACAGTGGCACGCCAACTGCATGAGAGCTGTCTCTCTGCCCAACGATCAGTACATCATGTTCCGTTGACAGCCACACATCGGCGGCACCGGTCACGACGGTGCCAAGAGAATGGGGACTTGATCAACAAGGAGTGGGTTTGGATGGTCTTGTCGGATGAGAGCAGATTCAGTCTGAGTAGTGATTCCGTTGGTGGAAACACGTAATACACCCAGAAACAATGTCGAACATGATCGGTTTTATAGTTCAGGTGTTATGATGTGGGAAGACTTAATATTGCATGGTCGTACTGGCTTACAATTCTTTGAGCACAGTACACTCACGGTAAACGTTACTGTGATACTGTGCACCTTCTGAAAGTGCGTCTTTTCAAGAGTGCATAGATACACATTTTGTTTTTGTACGCATGCGCAGGAGATCTTGGAACGAGAGTATATTCGACGAACGGGCTGGTCTGCTCGTTCCCAAGATTTAAATCGCATCTGGCACGTGTAAGCTACGTTGTGGAGACGGATGTAGTGCAGCACGTCCAAATGCACCAACGACCATACATCAGTTTGCAAACGCGCCAGTGTAGGAATAGAGCGCCCTACCACAAAAACTTCTAAGCAACCCTGTTGCATGGGAGAATGTTTCAGAGCATGCATTTCCGCCAATAATGAACACCTGCTCAACTCAGAAACACGTCCCGCCTCTTATAATGTTGATGGGAGTATAATAAATGGCAGTGACTTCAGTACAATTATTGCCTTTGAATAAAAGTGACGTTTATCTCACTACAGGTTTCAAGAATTACTGCAACCAATCGCCGTTTCTTCTTCAGTTTTTTTTTATTCATGACTGGTTTAGAATCACCTGGCGATTCATCATCAGATGATACAATTTAGTTTGGAATATTGTGGGGGTCATGCAACTGTGGCAAATATAGAGGCGAAAAAGTGAGAACTGTATGTAGGAAGAATATTAATATTGTAAGATTAATTTGATGGTGTTACACACTGTTTTTATTCTTGTTGCAGGCACTGCTCTGGAAATCATAATGTATGCTGTCCAGTATCGTAAATGTCAAGTGAAACAGTCACTTTTCCACCGATAGCGACTCCCACATACTTTACAAAACATGAACAAACCAAAGAGTGTGGATCTCTTGTTTACACGCAGAGGCTCTATCCATCTGAGCCACTGAGGACCCAGATGAACAGCGCGATTCCAGGGACTTATCCTTTCCACGCTTCCTGTGAGACCCACATTACCAACTGTCCACAATCTACATACGTAATGTAGATGTCTGCCCATCCATATATTTTATTACGAGTGCCGCACAAAACGAAAAATTAACAAAGAAAATCTTTGCGTCCACAAAACTCATTGGAGACAACAACAGCCAAACTCATTGGTTTGTTTATGGTTTTTAAAGTATGTAGGAGTCGGCATCGGTAGAAAAGTGCCTGTTTCACTTTACATTTAATGATACTGGAAAGCGTACATGATGTTTCCCAGAGCAGTGCCAGCCACAATAGTAAAAACAGTGAGTAATACCATCAGATTAATCTTACAATCTTAATATTCTTCCCACATACAGTGCTCACTTTGTCGTCTCTATATTTGCCACAGTTGCATGACCCCCACAATATTCCAAACTAAATTTTTTCATCTCATGATGAATCGCCAGGCGGTTCTAAACCGGTCATGAATAAATAAAAATTGAAGATAAAACGGCGATTGGTGGTAGTATTTCCTGAAACCTTTAATAAGGCAGTCGCAGAGTTCCAAATCCAGAATGGATAAAAGTTTCATCACACTACGCATTTCTGTCAGATAAATATTGCGCTATACTGTAGCAATTTTCAGTCAATGGGCCAAGTTTAATCGAGCTATATTAGTTGTCGGTAGCACATGATGTGGAAGTTACTTTCGTCCTTAAGTTTTGCCAATCAGCGTAGTTTCGCATCGCCATCACTCTCTTCTTAGGTAATAATTTATCGGTTTTGTTTGTTATTATACATTGAGTTGATAGAAATCATCGATTACTTCCTAATATCTTGTCGGACCTCCTCTTGACCGGTACAATGCAGCAACTTGACGAGGCATGGGCTCCACAGATCGTTGGTAGCCCTCCTCAGAAACATTCACCCATGCTGCCTCAATTACCACCCACAATTGCGAAAGTGTTGGTGCAGGGTTTTGGACACGAGCTGACCTCTAGATTATGTCCGATGTTGGGTGACCTTGGTGGCTAAATCATACGCGCGAACTGAACAGAATGTTCTCCAAATCAATAGCGGACAGTTGTGGACCGGTGACGAAGCGCATTGTTATCCATAAACATCTATCGTTGTTTGGGAATATGAAGTCCATGAACGGCTGAAATTAATCTCCGAATATAACCATCTCCAGTCAGTGATAGGGTCAGTTCAACCAGAGGACCCAGTCTATGTGAACGCAGCTTACACCGTTATGGAGCCACCATCAGCTTGCACTGTGCCTTGTTCACAACTTGAATCGATTGCTTCGTGGGGTCTGTGCCACATTCGAAAGGTACCATCAGCTCTTACCAAGTGAAATCTGAAATCGTCTGACAAGGCCACTGTTTTCCAGTCTTCTAGGCCTCAACCGATATGGTTACCAGCCCACGAGTAACACTGCAGGCGATTGCGTGCTGCTAGCAAACCACTCGCGTCTTTTGTCTGCTGCCACAGCCCATAAACGCCAAAATTCGCGTCACTGTCCTAACAGATACGTTAGTCGTACATCATTCTTTGATTTCTGCAGGTATTTCATGTAGCATTGCTGGTCTGTTGGCAGTGACAACTCTACGCAAACGCAACTGCTCTCGGTCGTTAAGTGAAGGACGTCGGGCACTGCACAATCTGTGGTGATAGGTAATGCCCGAAATCTGGTAGTCTCGGTACACTCTTGCCACTGTGGATTTCCGAATACTGAACTCGCTACCAATTTCCGAACTGAAATGTCCCATGTCTCTAGCTCCAACTACCATTCCGCATTCAGAGTCTCTTAACCCCCTTTGTGTGGGCATAATCAAGTCGAACAGGTTTCCACATTAATTACCTGAGCACAAATGACAGTTCCACGATTGCGTTGCTCTTTTATATCTTGTGTACTCAATGCTAAGCCCATCTGAATACGTGCGTTTCGTTACCCCTGACTTTTGTTACCTCAGTGTATGTTTCTTTTCGGTTGTGCTCCAGCAGACATGCCTTTAGTGATTTGTTCCGATATTTTACGTGTTCATATCTTGTAATATGTGTAATGTGCGCGAGCTGCGGTGTCTGCCGTTATGGGTATGGGTCCAACCAGTCGGAATGAGGTGCGTCATTTGTTAGTAATGCAAGGTCCAAATAAATTGGGAATTTTAAATCTGATAGCCTTACGATGGTAAGCATGATCGAGGCGACCTACCGCGATTTATGACGATCGGCTTGTATTTTTTGGCCCCCTGTACGTTGACGGGAGAAGTATCTTAAATACGAGGATTGTTAGGAAGTGACGTCAAAATGAGATATCAAGATCCTTAGCCCGCTGAATGTTCGGAGCGGCAGGAAGAATCCCCGTTACCCCCATATTATGACTGCAGTGTGGAGCGGATGGTTGAGACGAAGACAGCATCGAATCTATCCCGCACTGCTGGCACCAATATCTGTGTTTTATGTTGATATTAAATCAAAGGTGACGCAAGCGGAAATACTGACAGCAATCGAATACAAATGATTATGTACCACCCGTTTCCACTAGTTTCATTTTCCCCACTATTCACAAAACAGGAAAAAGGATCAGCTAAGCATAGCGAAACTGTAGACGTCTAGCTGACGTGAAAATGAAACAGACGAGCTGTCTGTTGACCTGGCAGATATAATTTTCACTTTGTAATGAAAGTTTCAAATGCGTAGTCATCATTTCTATTGGGTGTATTGTAATTCATAAACGTTAACATGTAGTTAACACGTGGAAGAATAAGAAATTCTTCTGCCATTGTATTCCAATTAATTACACCGTATCTGTTGATTTCTTTGGACTACAGTATCCATCATATATAAGATGTCATCGAGTTGCATTTACAAAATTTTTCACGCTACCCATACGTCAATAGTGAGAAGCAGTATTATTCCGGAAGCAGTGCATACATGTCACTCGAACGTGTGTCATTCCTTTTGCAGAAAAACGATCACTACAATCTTATGCAAAGCATGCACTTCAGTCTGATTAAAAGTTGTCACACTTGCTATTGAATATTTAAATTTATATGCACACATCAAAAAATTGTTTAACATCGCCTGCGTTCCGAGAGTTCCGGAACCTGCAAAGAAAATTGGAATAGAGATCAACATAAACATCATTTCCGCCCTTTTCATTGCTCATGAAAACAACACAGTGCATGTTGTACCACCGTACAGCGAGACCTTCAGAGGTGCAGGTCCAGATTGCTGTACAGACCGATACCTGTAATACCCAGTTGCACGACCTCTTGCATTGATGCATGCCTGTATTCGTCGTGGCACACTATCCACAAGTTCATCAAGGCACTGTTGGTCCAGATAGTTCCACTCCTCAACGGCGATTCGGCGTAGATCCCTCAGAGTGGTTGGTGGGTCACGTCGTCCATAAACAGCCCTCTTCAATCTATCCCAAACATATTTGATAGGGTTCATGTCTGGAGAACATGCTGGCCACTGTAGTCGAGCGATGTCGTTATCCTGAAGGAAGTCATTGACAACATGTGCACGGTGGGCGAATTGTCGTCCATGAAGACGAATGCCTCGCCAATATGCTGCCGATATGGTTGCACTGTCGGTCGGAGGATGGAATTCACGTATCGTACAGACGTTACGGCGCCTTCCACTATCGCCAGCGGAGTACGTCGGCCCACACACTGCCACCCCAAAACAGCAGGGCACCTCCACCTTGCTGCACTCACTGTACAGTGTGTCTAAGGCATTCAGCCTGACGGAGTGGCCATGAAACACGACTCCGACGATTGTCTGGTTGAAGGCATATGCGACACTCATCGGTGAAGAGAACGTGATGCCAGTCCTTAGCGGTCCATTCGACATGTTGTCGGGCCCATCTGTACTGCGCCGCATGGTGTCGTTGCTGCAAAGAGTGACCTCGCCATGGACGTCGGGAGTACCGTTGTGCGTCATGCAGCCTACTGCGCACAGTTTGAGTCGTAACACGATGTCCCGTGGCTGCACGAAAAGCATTATTTGGCGCCTGTGAGAGGCATGTCATCGACATTTCCTGTCTCTGTGTATCTCTTCCATGTCCGAACAACATCGCTGTGGTTCATACTGAGACGCCTGGACACTTCCCTTATTGATAACACTTCCTGGCACAAAGTAACAATAAGGGGGCAATCGACCCGCGATACTGACCGTGTAGGCGCGGTTGAACAACAGACAACACTAGACGTGTACCTCCTTCCTGGTGGAATGACTGGAACTAATCGGTTATCGGACCACCTCCGTGTAATTGGCGCTGCTCATGCATCGTTGTTTAAATCTATGGGTGGGTTTTAGTTACGTCTCTGAACAGTCAAAGGGCTGTGTCTGTGATACAATATCCACAGTCAACGTATATTTTGAGGAAGTGTGGGAACCGAGGTGATGCAAAAGTTTTCTGAAGTGTGTATATCAGCACATCATTTATCATATTCATTATCATGGTAAGTAAGCACTTTTCACAATTAATGTAGGTGTGGTTGAGAGAACGAGTAATGCAGTTCGTTGGTCCATATTCCCTGGCAGGTTCACAAAATCGAAGAAGCTGATTCTTATGTGTATAGATGGTGTCACAGGACGACTGGTCACTATCCAGCAATATGGCAGAAACAACCACTCGAAGCAAAAACAGCTTAGTAAATATGGAGTCCTTCCCCTCTCCCCCCCCCCCTCCACCGTGTCCATGGACCTTGCCACCTGCGGGGTGTGGTAAGGAATGAAAGAGGAAGACGCCTGGTAGAATTTTGCACAGAGCATAAATTAATCATAGCTTACACTTGGTTTAAGAATTATGAAAGAAGGTTATGTTTGTGGAAGAGGCCTGGAGACACCGGAAAATTTCAGATAGATTATATAATGGAAAGACATTTAGGAACCAGGTTTTAAATTGTACGACATTTCCAGGGCAGATATGTCTCGGACCACAATTTATTGTTTATGAACTGTAGATGAAAACTGAAAAAAGTGCAGTAAGCCTGGAAAATTAGAGGATTAGATCACGTAAATAATGATCAGGTACTGCATAGAAGTGTGTGGCACAGCCTGACTAAGAGAAGCGAGTGGTTGGTAGGACACGTTCTGCGACATCAAGGTAATTTAATATTGGAGGGAATCGTGGAGGGGGAATATCGTAGAGAGAGACCAAGAAATAAATATTCTAAGCAGATTCAGAAGGATATAGGTTGCAATAGTTACTCGGAGATGAAGAAGCTTGTACAGGATATAGAAACTTCGAGAGCTGCATCAAACCAGTCTCTGGACTGAAGACCACAACAACAAACATGGGGCCTAAAATGGATATCTAAAGAGCTATGAGCAGTATTTCAACTTCGAAACTGTGAAACACGTCTCCTCTGCTGAACGAGTGTTCTTAGCTTTTAAACGAGCATTTTAGAGCTACAATTTACTGAATTCCTTTTTTCTTGTTTCGATACTTACAGCCTCCTTAAAAATATGGAAACCAAATATCTTGCAGTAAAACAGATTTGTTTCACAGCGTCGAATATGAATAAGTACCCGTAACTCTTAAGATACGCATTTTGGTGCCAATATTTAATTGCCTCGTTACTTTCGAATGATCGGTGATGCCATATCCCTGAACACTGACCATTCCTCCTGGGACGCCCTATAAAACTTCGAGTATTGCAGAATGAACTTGTATTAAACTGATTAACTTCTCATGGTTGGGATTCACAGTCATATAATATATCTTAAAAGACATCATAATCGCCGTTGACCATTTAAAATATTTATTGTTACTATTGCAATTTCGCCCTTACGGCCATTTTCAAGTAACACTGCAAAGTCACATTCTGTCAAAATATAAAGCTATCTGACATGAGTACATGTTGTCGTCAAAATGCAGTCTTTTGACTGTGAGAGGCCGACAAGATCCGGCTGCATTTTGACGACGACATGTACTCATGTCAGATAGTTTTATATTCTGACAGAATGTGACTTTGCAGTGTTACTTGAAAATGGCCATAAGGGCGAAATTGCAATAGTAACAATAAATATTTTAAGCAGTCAACGGCGACTATGATGTCTTTTAAGTTCTATTAAATTAATAATGAAATCCCAGAATCTATCAGAAGCGTGAACGTTACTAAAAAATATTTGGCAATAGGAAGAAGCTAAAAATCTCATTTAGGATTCGTAAGTTCACATCTCCATCCACTACAATGTACAGGCCTTGGAACACCGGTAATTATGTCTCTCATCTTAGGATTTCCTGAAAATTGTAATCTGCAATATGTCATTAACGGACACTGAATTAGTCGTACACATTTTGACGTGTTTTTTGTAAAGTTTCATTGCGTTGTAGGTTTGAAATGGTCATAGTTTTTGGACACACTAGTTATAATGTGAAAACAATCAAATATGAAAAATCTTTAACTATCAGTAAGATATTTTCGTCATTTTATTAGAACGAATTGTAGCAATACCGTTTCTGAGAGATCCGGAAGTGCTTGTGTTTTGAAAAGCATGGGGGTAGCGTCTTTGATTCATAATGAAAAACGTCTTCGGTCCCGGGTTCGATCCCCGCCACTGCCTAAATTTTGATAAATAATCAGCATTGGCGGCCGAAGACTTCCGGCATAAGAAGTAAGCCTCATTCTGCCAACGGCCTTGTCAAAGAGGGCGGAGGAGCGGATAGAGGTTCAGGGCACTCTCTTGTCCTAGGGGTGGGAAATTGCCCCTAAAGGCGGAAGAATCAGCAATGAGCAACGACATGTGGATGCAGAAGGCAACGGAAACCACTGCTTTAAAGACACATAACGTGTATCCACAGGACACGTGGCCTGTAATTGAAGAAGTGTCATGATGATCTCTCCATTGGCAAAAGATTCCGGAACAGTCCCCCATTCGGATCTCCGGGAGGGGACTGCCAAGGGGGAGGTTACCATGAGAAAAAGATTGAATAATCAACGAAAGAATAACGTTCTACGAGTCGGGGCGTGGAATGTCAGAAGCTTGAACGTGGTAGGGAAACTAGAAAATCTGAAAAGGGAAATGCAAAGGCTCAATCTAGATATAGTAGGGATCAGTGAAGTGAAGAGGAAGGAAGACAAGGATTTCTGGTCAGATGAGTATCGGGTAATATCAACAGCAGCAGAAAATATTATAACAGGTGTAGGATACGTTATGAATAGAAAGGAAGGGCAGAGCGTGTGTTACTGTGAACAGTTCAGTGAACGGGTTGTTCTAATCAGAATCGACAGCAGACCAACACCGACAACGATAGTTCAGGTATACATGCCGACGTCGCAAGCTGAAGATGAACAGATAGAGAAAGTGTATGAGGATATTGAAAGGGTAATGCAGTATGTAAAGGGGGACGAAAATCTAATAGTCATGGGCGACTGGAATGCAGTTGTAGGGGAAGGAGTAGAAGAAAAGGTTACATGAGAATATAGGCTTGCGACAAGGAATAAAAGAGGAGAAAGACTAATTGAGTTCTGTAACAAGTTTCAGCTAGTAATAGCGAATACCCTGTTCAAGAATCACAAGAGGAGGGGGAATACTTGGAAAAGGCCGGGAGATACGGGAAGATTTAAATTAGATTACATCATGGTCAGACAGAGATTCCGAAATAAGATACTGGATTGTAAGGCGTACCCAGGAGCAGATATAGACTCAGATCACAATATAGTACTGATGAAGGAGTAGGCTGAAGTTCAAGACATTAGTCAGGAAGAATCAATATGCAAGGAAGTGGGATACGGAAGTACTAAGGAATGACGAGATACGTTGAAGTTCTCTAACGCTATGGTTACAGCAATAAGGAATAGCGCAGTAGGCAGTACAGTTGAAGAGGAATAGGCATCTCTAAAAAGGGCCATCACAGAAGTTGAGAAGGAAAACATAGGTACAAAGAAAGTAGCTGGAAGAAACCATTAGTAACATAAGAAATACTTCAGTTGATTGATGAAAGGAGGAAGTACAAACATGTTCCGGGAAAATCAGGAATACAGAAATACAAGTCGCTGAGGAATGAAATAAACAGGAAGTGCAGGGAAGCTGAGACGAAATGGCTGCAGGAAAAATGTGATGACATCGAAAAAGGTATGATTGTCGGAAGGAAAGACTCAGCATACAGGAAAGTCAAAACAACCTTTGGCGACATTAAAAGCAACGGTGGTAACATTAAGAGTGCAACGGGAATTACGCTGTTAAATGCAGAGGAGAGAGCAGATAGGTGGAAAGAATACATTGAAAACCTCTGTGAGGGTGAAGATTTGTCTAATGTGATAGAAGTCGAAACAGGAGTCGATTTAGAAGAGATAGGGCATCCAGTATTAGAATCGGAATTTAAAAGAGCTTTGGAGGACTTACGGTCAAATAAGGCAGAAGGGATAGATAACATTCCATCAGAATTTCTAAAATCGTTGGGGGAAGTGGCAACAAAACGACTATTCACGATGGTGTGTAGAATATATGAGTCTGGTGATATACCATCTGACTTTCGGAAAAGCATCATCCACACAATTTCGAAGACGGCAAGAGCCGACAAGTGCGAGATTTATCGCTCAATCAGCTTAACAGCTCATGCATCGAAGCTGCTTACAAGAATAAGATACAGAAGAATGGAAAAGAAAATTGAGAATGCGCTAGGTGACGATCAGTTTGGCTTTAGGAAAAGTAAAGGGACGAGAGAGGCAATTCTGACGTTACGGCTAATAATGGAAGCAAGGCTAAAGAAAAATCAAGACACTTTCATAGGATTTGTCGACCCGGAAAAAGCGTTCGACAATATAAAATGGTGCAAGCTGTTCCAGATTCTGAAAAAAGTAGGGGTAAGCTATAGGGAGAGACGGGTCATATACAATATGTACAACAACCAAGAGGGAATAATAAGAGTGGACGATCAAGAACGAAGTGCTCGTATTAAGAAGGGTGTAAGACAAGGCCGTAGACTTTCGCCCCTACTCTTCAATCTGTACGTCGAGGAAGCAATGATGGAAATAAAAGAAAGGTTCAGGAGTGGAATAAAAATACAAGGTGAAAGGATATCAATGATACGATTCGCTGATGACATTGCTATCGTGAGTGAAAGTGAAGAAGAATTAAATGATCTGCTGAACGGAATGAACAGTCTAATGAGTACACAGTATGGTTTGAGAGTAAATCGAAGAAAGACGAAGGTAATGAGAAGTAGTAGAAATGAGAACAGCGAGAAACTTAACTTCAGGATTGATGGTCACGACGTCAATGAAGTTAATGGATTCTGATACCTAGGCGGTAAAATAACCAATGACGGACGGAGCAAGGAGGACATCAAAAGCAGACTCGCTATGGCAAAAAAGGCATTTCTGGCCAAGAGAAGTCTACTAATATCAAATACCGGCCTTAATTTGAGGAAGAAATTTCTGAGGATGTACGTCTGGAGTACAGCATTGTATGGTAGTGAAACATGGACTGTGGGAAAACCGGAACAGAAGAGAATCGAATGTTGAAAATTAGGTGGACTGATAAGGTAAGGAATGAGGAGGTTCTACGCAGAATCGGAGAGGAAAGGAATATGTGGAAAACACTGATAAGGAGAAGGGACAGGATGATAGGACATCTGCTAAGACATGTCGGAATGACTTCCATGGTGCTAGAGGGAGCTGTAGAGGGCAAAAACTGTAGAGGAAGACAGAGATTGGAATACGTCAAGCAATTAATTGAGGACGTAGGTTGCAAGTGCTGCTCTGAGATGAAGAGGTTAACACAGGAAACGAATTTGTGGCGGGCCGCATCAAATCAGTCAGTAGACTGACGACCAAAAAAAAGGCATTCATAGTAGTGGAGACCAGAGCTAGTTGACACAGATTTTGGTTTTCGATTTTTCTGGTTTTTGTGCAATAGTTGGTGAGATCTGATGAATGCGGCAGATAGCCCAATGTTTTGACCACAGAATCATGTAGGATCCATGAACTAAATACGTATTTCGATAACCTCAATAACCATTTCCCTAAACGCTTGGAAAAATAACAACTAACCTTGAGCCTGAGGTTAGTTACCCAGCCCATAATTGCAATAGAACCTGATATAAATTTTTATTGTTTATTAATAGACACAATCACATGTTTGTGACACAGTCATAACCGGTTTCGGCTATACAATGACCATCTTCAGATGCCAAAGGCGACATACATTGAACATAGGTTCATGTGCTGTCAAACTCATCTACTCGCATTTGACAACTCATTTGACAACGCATGAACCTGTGTTAAGCGTATGCCGCCTTTAGCATGTGGAGGTGTTCATTGTATGGCCGAAACCGGTTCTGACTGTGTCATAAACATGTGATTGTGTCTATAAATAAACCAAAAACACTTAATACAAGAATCACTCACGCACTCCATGGACAAAATGTCGATTTTTTCAGAACCTGATATGTATAGGGCTACTGAGGCATAACATCACTTTTTCTGGGAAAAAGATCGTATTTCATAGAAACTGGGGTAATTTCAATTTCAAGGAATAAATTCATGAAAATGTAAATTCTCCGTGAACAGATAATGCGTGAACAAAAATAAATTCTGCTAGACTGTATAAACAACAGTGCTTATTTAAATGTACGAACAAACAAAATAAATTCTTTAAGAAAAAGAGGTTCTGCTTGTTATCATAGTCAACTACAGAAAGTTACATAGAATTAGCTCAATGTTCTAAATCAACCACGAATGTAGAAGTTTGGCGCTCGTTTATTTAAGCGGGTGGGTTCAATTTTCGCACAGGCCTACATTTGTCGTACCAAACTGAAATATCGTCGGCTCCAGTTTATTTCCTTTCTGAACATATGTTTCGACAATCTCCCCCAGGTACTGGCAGGCACGGACTTTTATAAAAAAAACCATTTACATATTCAGGGTGATGACGAGGCCTTTGTGATTGTGGGACTCTCCTTGTTGGTCTTGTTTCCGTATGACTTGCTGGTACAGCTGGCGTCAACTAAGCCCATGCCTAAGGACGCCTGCTAGCCCCAAAGGGACGCCAAAAAACAAAATGGATACGGCAAAATCCCATACATCGGCAAAAAAGATTATAATATGTGAATGCATCCACAGGTAACCAATCTTTCAAAAATCGCAATCAGGAGCGTTACAGTACGATGTACAGCTTCATCAGAACGAAAAGCAGCAACGATCAGAAAATTTACGATCAACAGAGAAACGATGAAACAGGTTCCCTCCTTTCGTGACGTTTCCTAGCAGATTGAGCTTATGGTGGATGGTGCACCTTTATACGCACTCCACATTAGCAAAATGGCTGCGCTCTAGCAACATGGTAGAGCAAATACAATTTGTTTGCCAAACAGCATCTATTGTAATTCAACACCGATCTCCCTTATGCCCATTGCAATGTAAAAACCCACGAAATTTGAGCTTCAACCCAATATCCAATGTAGTACCTCCCATATTGCTGAAACCAATAGCTACAATCGAAATAAGTCTGTAACGATCGGAGCGAGTGCTAGGTCACGGCATTTTTTCGTTACTTTCTTTCTCCTTTAAATTGAAGCAGAGGTCTATTATGCAATGACAACATCTTGTGTTTACTTTCTGGGCTGATCATACTCAGGAAGTCGTAAATGAACTTGTTTATTTCTGTCCCTTATCTTTGTGCAGTATTGATGTGTTTTGGCTTATGCAGTGTATATGTGTCATAGTCACAATGTCACGCTATTCGTTGCGAAAAACAAAAGAGAAAACCACCTTAAATTAAGAGCTATATATGTGTTATGAGATTTCCTTTGTTGTAGAAAGAGCTGCATCCTTTATCAGTGGACAAAATGAGAGACTTGCTGAATGTGTATAAATACTTTCATGTACAAATTTTATGTGAACTTAACTTGTGAGTGAACAGTTTAATTTATTTTTCTACGGTTTAGTGTTTTTTTTAATATTATTTCTTGCCATTTTTAAAACTAGATTGGTTTTAGATTGGAGGTTAATTAAATACATACACACTATTATTTCTGTATGTCAGATAGCAATTTCGATTATTTTTGCCAGTTCAAAATTTGTTGATATGCATTATTTCAGGAGGTACTTTTATAGCATATGAAGAGCACAATGCAAAAACGATGATACTCAGTATTTTTCCCATTTTCAGGTTAGGACAGGAATTTGTAGCTCAAATACCGCCGAATTTGTAGGGGGATTTACACGGCAAGAATGTTGCAGTTACTAAGTTATTTGCCATTTTATTTGTAGGACCTCAGAAGAAGTTCAGCAAAGTGTCATTGATCACATTGCATCGTTTAAGGCCCGTACAAGCCATTATCGTTTTGATAAAACCTAAAAAAAGTACATGCCAGGCACTTTAAATTTGAAAAAAAAAATTACACATTGTACAAGACAGGCAGTCTTAGTGGTAAGATTGTGCCCTATGAATATTATAGACAGATATTCGTATCTAAGTTAAACATAGTTTTCGGATATCCCAGAATCGACACCGGCGGTGCATGTGACAGGTACCAAGCAGAAATGAAAGCTCTAAACCTACAGCTGGAACAGACTAATGGTGACAAGGAAAAAGCAAATATTTTAAGCAGCATTAAGACAAAACAATGCGAGAATGAACTACACTTGAGGAAAGCTAATATGTTTTATGACACAAAGAGAAAATTTCAAGGAAAAGGAAGGATACTGAGGCACTTACCATTTACTTTCAAAAAAATTTAAGCTTACCTAATTTGACCGAAAATGACATTTACTACCGCCGTCAGTTGTCATTGTATTTTTTCAATGTCCACAGCCCATTTACAGGAAATGCAACTTTTTTTGCTTATTCAGAAACAGAAGGAGGTAAGGTGCAGACGAAGTAGTATCGATGTTGCACTATTATATCTTCACCATATTACAGTCCAATGTCAAAAAACTTGTACATACTTTGCGATTCTTGTAGCGGACGGAACAGGAACTACACCATATTTCACTTCTGTCATTATGTGGTACAAATCCTAAAAAAACTAGACTGCATAACAATCATATTCCCTATTTGCGGCCACTCTTGCCTAGAATGCGATAGAGATATGGCCCTGATAAACGGAAAATTTCCCGCAGAGATACCAGAACATTGGATAAATGATATAAAGAATGCTAGAGTAAAGCCTTCACCTTTCACTGTGATTGAAGCTGACCTAAACTTATTTCGAAAATGGACTGCTTTTTTGGAAAATCACTATCACAAGAAATGCCCATTTGCTACACGACCAATTCGTGAAATAAAATTTTCAAAAGACCATTGCAGGTTAGTTGAACACAGATCATCTTACACTGGGTACTTTCTTATGTCACCGATACTAACACAACACCAAGTTACCACGCTCTCAAGACAGACAGAAGACCCTGGTGATAATACGCCCTTCTCTTTACCACCAATTCTGCGAGAAGGTAAAAGAAAACTACTCAACACTTTACCTTTGCTTTCTCATATCAATAATCTATAGACCTACAATGAGTTATAGAACAGTACCTTATAACAATAGTGTAACCTTGAAAGTAATGAAAACTTCTCAGTACAGGAAATATTTTTGCCGTTATTGCAACAGATATTTAGTTAGGTTATTAGTTAAATTCATAATACGCTATGTAAGTAGGTAGGTTACTATTTTGTGACAAAAACCACCAGCAGGTTCCCTTGTTTTAGCCCAAAAGTTTGCTTATTTCCAGATCTGATTAAACTAAAACCTGGAAAGGACCAAGACCTGCAGCACCTGGAACAGTTTCGCAGTCCATCTGCTCAAAAGTGCTTTGAAGAACTTCCTCATTGACAAAACATAAGTTGTAAGTAACAATATTAAAATAAAATCTATATGGGCCTAATGTGTTAAAATCTAGAATATTATAAATCTTATCAAATAAACAGTAAACAGAATCTATTTACAGGTTACAAGATCCACTGACGAAGCACAGAAAGATAGTGGAGTTTCATCGTTTCTACCAAGTATTTTATGACTGCCATCACTTTTACCATGTTTTTTGTGTACCTATTTAAGTTCTTAATTAATAAAGTACCTTAAAATTGAAAATGTGTTTATTGTATTACGTTTATTATCTAAACAAACAGATACATAACAATAAAAATATTGTTGTGATAATTATACATCGAACGTTTATGATATACGAGAGACTAGAGCAGAAAATTCGTCGTCCTGAAAAGTTACAAAAAAGTGAGTATCATCATTTTTGCCCTGTGCTCTTCATATTCAAGGGTCTTACATGGAAAGCTACATAAAAATGATGATAACTTGCTTTCTGAACATTGTAAATATGCTAAATACATTTTTCTGTTTTGTAATATACACTGTCATTTGAGCATACATAATATCAAAGGAAACAACAATTATTTGTACTTCCTGGGCAATTATAAATTTATGACATACAATCTTCTTAGACTGAGGTCTTCATTTGTTTCTCCAGCTGCCTTGCGGTGCGAGTAGTTTCATGCCATGATTACAAAGATAACGCTTTCAGTTTCTCACTGTTGACAATGGCTGTATAATAAAGTCAAGATGGCACTACAAACTTAAACCATACGTTGCTTTGAAACCTCGCCACCTTGTTAGATGCCCCACAACATTAGCAGACAACTGCTAACGATTGCTTCTTGACAAGGGAGGGTAAGGTGAGGGGGAGGCTCCACACACCATGCCCCACACCTCCTGCACCCCCAAATGATCCTACATGGAGGCCAAATAAATCGGAACCTTACAATTTACTGAGAACATTCTCAATTGTGTTTGCATTGCAGAACAGTCTCATTGTCAACTTAAGTTTGAAGATCATTAAATAGAAATAACGAAATAGGATCTTATGCTCGTTGAAAATGAGTTTTGCCATAAATACTATCCCCCATGCGCTAAAAATGGGACCCAAACAGTTCTAATACATACCTGTGTTGGAAAAAATTGGTCGTATCCAAGGCCGCGTTGATACTATGGGACTAAACTACAATTTTAAGATAGGTCATACATGCTGAATATGCTAAAGCAGTATTTTTTCTTATTCCATAATTGAATTCCTAATTCTGAATGACACATAACTGCAGAAGATCGTATTTACCCCTGTCGCTCGTAAACTTCATGGATGTGTTACAGTTGGCAGCAGTCAAGACAATGCGGTCGTCGAAGGTATCAAGTTCTCGTCCGTCAGTCCTCATTTGGACTAAGATTTTCCTAAAGCTATCACGACATGTACGGGAAGATTTTTTGGGAAAGGCTCATTATAATTCCTTTCCACATCCACATCTACTTTGAGCACGACGATAATCCTTTCATACACGCTCATGCAATGGATACCATTCCTTGTGGCATTCCTGATCACACTAGCAGAGTAGCGAATACCAATGTCCCACTTACAAAGATGTGACAAAAGCAACGACATTAGCGAGTGAAATTTCTCGAAGGTGAAGGATATTTCGTTGACAGGTATTTGGTATCTGATAATTAATGCCATTCTTGTCGATAACTGATGAGGTAAATCTTTACATTCTGGGAGCCGCAACCGTAATTTACTTCTTCGTGCCACGAAACACATTCCATATTACTCTTGCTATTCGATTACTACATTCTAGCTAAATACTCCCGAATTGTAACTGCTGTATTCGGAATAATTTTATTGGAATAACCTCCTACAGAACGAGTATCTTCCTGAAAAGTTTCCTTTGATTACCAAGTAGTACATGTTGTTTGAGCGTGTCTGACCATGTTTTTTGTACTCATAACATACGGTCCAGTACCTCACAGCGAAGACAGAATTGTTTTTAAGAGAATATATTAAAACGTATTGCGAATATTTGTTCGTAGTGGCGAGAAATAAACAGAAATTTGCGCTGAGTCCATTTGCATAGCTTGTGGGAACTGTACTTAAATTATTTTAAATTATTCGTGTGATAGTGCACCTATTGCTTGTTCAGTACTTTATCTATTTCAAAATGGCTCTGAGCATTACGGGACTTAACATCCGAGGTCATCAGTCCCCTAGAAGTTAAACTACTTAAACCTAACTAACCTAAAGACAACACACACATCCATGCCCGAGGCAGGATTCGAACCTGCGACCGTAGCGGTCGCGCGGTTCCAGACTGAAGTGCCTAGAACCGCTCGGCCACTCCAGCCGGCCTTTATCTGTTGAAACTGAACATTTTCATTGGTTTCTTTTAATTTTTCACATGTATACAAATGTAATTTAACTTCGAATACATCTGTAAGAAAATAAACAGATGCTGATAATCGTTATAGTTCGGACATTCTCACACGAACACCTCCTGATTTCAATATAAGTCCAAAGAAAGAAAGATCATAAGTTCATTTAAATAAATTTTATAAGACAGCAATGAAAAGAAATTAAACTCAGGCACCAATATTGCGCTCCTGAAACACATATAAAACACGGTTAAAACCAGTGTGTGGTGTTTCTGGTCAGGCGCAAAAATGACAGTACCACGTTATATGCACAGAAACAAATTTTCTTCGTTCTTGGGTTCTAAATGATTAAAAAACACGAAATGAATGTTTTTATTGCCTTTGAAAGCAATAACATAAAACTCATGAACGGATATTAGCACTTATCAACTTCCCTCAGATATTGAGAGCAAATATGAAAAAAATAGCGTTGTCTATAGAGCCTAAAAACACAGCAGTGTCCTAAATTATTATCTTGGTACGAATTTTGAAGACACATAAATTCTCCTTCTTTGAATATTTCATCAACCTGTTCCTGAGACGTCACTAGGGAAGCTAGGCTTCGTCCACTGGATGTCTCACAGTGTACGACATTGAGAACATGTTTTAAGATTAGGCAAAAAGCGGAGAATATGGCTGTGTATTTAACTAAGTACAGGTTGACCAACCAGAATTTTTATATATATATATATATATATATATATATATATATATATATATATATATATATATATGTAAGCATGATTCAATGGGTCAGACGTTCAATATTCTTTCCTAATAGGCACTGGAACTGCTCTCTTTTCCCATTGTAGGGCATATATGTATGTGAAAATAGTCAGTACATATCTCTGACTAACGTCGTTCACCACTAAAGCATTTGTGCATTGTAATGTATAGAACAGAGGCTACAGAAATTGAGCATTCGACGACCTGGGCTGAGATACTGACACACACCGTTCTTCTCTTGCCCTCTCCAAATACAGTTCCCTACATTGTTATGCTTAGATCGAAACATTTAAAGATAATGAGAAACATAAAGCTCTGCAATTATGGTTAAATTGCGAACATCGGTCCAATTGTAATCACGTGCATACGAAGTATGCAAATGATTATCAGGGACGCTCTACGTTAACGAATTAACCCAAGCTGACAACAACGTACAATATCCGTCTAGATAAAACGTGTTTTCTTCCTCTCTGAAATATCTGCTGTATTAAATAACGATTATATGCGGAACAGGGATTTGGATATGCAGAGACTGGCAGATGAAAGCGTTCCGGATCAGTGGTCACGTTATTGAAATTCTGCAGCGCGAATCATTTCTTTCTCGGTAGCATGTGCCTGCACGCTTTTGCGTAACACAGTCGTAATATTTCTGAGCTGAGGAAGATAGCGGAGGGTAAACGGTGACTATGTTCTCTTAAAGCAAGTACTTAGATGATATTGCTAAAGGCAAGGTGAATGGCGTTTTTCGCATAATTGTGACAATAAAAAACCAATGGTTCTTATCGAGAGAGTGAACACACTCAATTTTGTAGGCGTGTAGTGAAAATGTTGTTGCTAAATATCACCTAGTAGTACTCATTACTATTGTATGATTTCTAAATAGAACGATACGTTCGTTAACGGTATCCGAAAGCGATTGAAATGACGTGCATTGTGAATTAATTTTGAAGATGAAACAGTTCGTAAAGGAATCCAAGAAATATTCTAAAGCTGAAAGACAAGTCGACCGGACTCGACTATTGCCTGGTAAACACGCTCATGGCACGCTACATCGTTGTATCAAAACTTTCGACTGTTTACTTGTCTGCACTACAGAACTAGCAGCAACTGCGTTGTCTGTCGGCAGGTTATTTCTGCTTCAACATTCAGTCCATGTAGGCACATATACTAATGGGGAGAAGGTGGACATACAACTTTTAACTGGTTAAGGTCAAAGGAATTCTTTCGAAGCAGTACGGCAGTATAGAGACGCCTGTCTTGATCGTCTCTATCAGTCGCACCAGGTACTATTAGGTCACTAGTACGAGCAGGCAACTTCAACGCCAGACATTGACCTTAGGACGAAGATCCTTACTGACGGAAGACAAGAAGAAACTGTTCTGGCTACGACGCTTATCATTCTGCATGGTGGGGGCAGACGCATCGCTACGAAATGTGGGAGCAGACAGACGAGCACAATTCACTTCTTACATCGATGTAAATTCCATCATTTTGTAAGGTGTCAGGCAAATCCAACATCTTCCATGAAAACCCTGACATGATAAGCAAATCCAGTAGTATGTCACATAGCTCCGAATAAATCGTGACATTAAATTAACCAAAGTAATACGAGTAACGAGTGAGCAAATTGAATACCACAGACTAACACAAGAATGCCTAAATGCATGTCATACCTTCCCACCGTGAGACAGACGCAGTTCCGAGGGGAGAAACGAGAACAGAAGCCGAGAGCAGAACCGTGTTAAGCTGGAAGGCCCTACGATAAGGGAAGGACGGACACCCACGTCGCCAGCTAACCGCTAGGACCACACCAAACGCAAGTTTTAACGTGACACTTTCTCGCGTCTCTGTTACGTCAGGACCACCTGCCAGCCCATGTTAAAAGATAGAGCCCTCCAGAAGAACAGTATAGATCTTACGATAACACCAAAGGGCCACACAAGCTGAAAGTTTTAGCGTGAGACTTTTTCGCGTCTCTGTTACGTTGCAAACTTTAAAAACATTGCCCCACCACGAAAAGTATAACGTTTCTCATTGGACGGACAGAACTTTTGTAGGCGGAGCTTAAGGTTAACATTGAGACCCTGATTCGTCAGATGAAAACACGGCCAGATAGCTTTTTTTAAACCAACTTCGGTAAATTGTAGTAAGGAGAAGTTAGGAGAGAGTTGCTTCCGAGACGGCGAGGTGAGCGGAGCTGTGCTGTCCGCTGCCCCCTGTCGAACACCGACAACGTAATGAACGCACACGATGCCGCATAACAGCGCATAAAGCTTCACTCAGAATTGCAGAAGTCTCATCTGTTACATCCCCTTTTTACGTAATACTAGTGTCGATCGTCAATTAAAGCTCATGGTGTTCACAATTGCCATTTGAAGTAAAAATCTGAAACTCGATGATTTTTCTGCTATATAGTTATTGAGAAGCCACATCAGCCACTTAATTTACGACAAGTTTGATAAGTAATTAAAGATAATTGAGGGTCACTGTAGACCATTTTGATAGTTTTCTCTCTTGTGAAACTTAATTTAAGCCTAGATTATAGATGTGATATGGCGTAGGTCATCCTTCGATCCATTGTAGAACTTGGAAACCCACTCAGGAAATATTCGTTCACATTTTTGCTGAACGCAGTTGGTTTTTACCATCCTGTATTAAAACATTTCCTTTTACCAATAGTGCTATTTGTAAACAATGTTTTGGGAGTAGAATAAAATTTCCAATGGTAAACTTAACTGCTTTTTCGACGTTATTTAATCAGCTAACTAAAAATAGGAAAGCCTTGAACCCCTTCCACTAAATTTAGTTAGTATTAAGATTCTTTTACAGGGAGTGCAGCGGAGCTGACGCTGATATCATTAAGTATTTGGTTATTTCATCGCTAGTATCACTGAACTCTTCTGAATTCTACATGTCATGTGTGGTCTGGCGTCTCCTTACCAGCAACAGGTCCCAGGTTCAAACTAGTCAATTCCCTAAAAAACACGCTCAGAGCGTCGTTGCGCGAAAGTGGTAGGGAGACACGATATAGAACAAACAGACACCGCGCAGAATGTTAAACTTTTCATTTGTCACTGTGTCAGGAACTCAGAAGACGTGATTTCATACGGCCTAAAACATTTCTATGTTTCCTCTGCTGCACTGGGGAGACTACGTTACATTGTTCCAATATATCCTCTATATCGACGAAGCATCTATTAAGAACAACGCTAATGCAAATGTACACAACACGTAATGCTGGGCAGATGAAAAACGACGCTGACTTCATCAGGTACAACACCAACGACCGTGGAGCATAAACGTATGGTGCGACATCGAAGGAAATTCTATTTTATTGGGCATTACGTCAATCCAGTGGTGTTAAATGTAAATATGTATGCACATTTTCTTATGAATATTCTACCTGTTCATCTAGAAGTGGTTCCATTGGCTAGGGCACAGTGCATGCGGTTCCAGAACGGCGGTTCCAACACGTAGATTGTCCAGCTCACTCTTGTCGTGCTGCAACGCAAATTCCGAATGAAAAGTTTCCTACCCGTTGGATAGCGCGAAATCTTGCATTGCAGTGTCCAGTCAGGGCATCTGACTTAAATCCTCTTGACTTATTGCTATGGAGAGTTCTGATCAGTTCCACCTGTCATGGAGCTCACATCAGCACCAAACGCTTTGCGACATCGAATAGTCACTGGATGCAAAGGCATAACATCCAATGAACTTTCATCTGTTCATCGACCTCTCGAACGATACTGAAAAAATATTCGTTGCAGTCGATGGTAAAAAATTTGAGCACATGCTTAAGTAAAGTTTGAAACAACGTTTCGTTAAGAAAAATGGTTCAAATGACTCTGAGCACTATGGGACTTAACAGGTATGGTCATCAGTCCCCTAGAACTTAGAACTACTTACATCTAACTAACCTAAGGACATCACACAACACCCAGTCATCACAAGGCAGAGAGTTAAGAAAATATTTTTCTTGTGGGTGACTTGTCATCAGTCATTCTGAATAATATGCTTGTTAACTACAGATTGGAATATTACCTACGGAGAAAATTGTCCAACAGGAGTGCTTTACCTTTAACAAACATTAAGGTGTCTCTAGACAAACACAGGTTAGTTTATTTTTCCTTTTTTTTCCTAGTCCAACTAAATTCGTTCAGTAGTTTCTATTTCCCGTGTTTATCATTGTGAACTATGAACGACTTTTCTGTTTCAGTTTGGACAAGTAAGCAGCAACGGAGAAGATTTAAATGAAAAACTGCGTCATGAAACTCTAATTATTGCCACAAATAACAGCTCACCTGATGCTAGCATATGCCGCACGGCCAGACACAAAAATTATAGCTGATCGTGTACGTGCGTCGTGAAGGAAATGAGGTTTTAACTTGGAAGGAGCCTAACAAGAGAGCCCTGCTCGGCCAAAACACAGCAATAGCTGACTATGGCCGCATTGCTTTCCAAGTTTAATACATTTCCCGGATTCTATTGTAAAAGCTTTCAACGTCCATGCTAAAAAACCCTATGTCGTGACTCACCCTGATTTTCAGTTAACCTGTGATTATCTATTTGATAACATACATAAGCCCCACATAACCTCAGTTAACGGTTATGTGCCTGTGCATGACTGCCTTTTACACTAAGAGATAAGAAATCGAAAATTCGTTTCGATTGTTGGCGTGAAGAAAAAATATTACCGCTGCTCTCCAGTAGTTCTATACCCATTCAAAAGTTTATGAGCAGATATCATATCTTGCGTTTCTGGAATATGTGTCAGAACGTCTTACACTCGACTTCCCCGCACTTTACGAATATTAAATTTCATAGTAAAGAATCAGGTCAACATATTTGGAGACAACGTGGGTAAATCCGCAGCAAGGTTATTAACTGTGAAATAATTTCAAGCATTTCTTAGACGGATGTTGTACGCATGCCATCGCATACCATTCACATCTATGCGCCCTCATCTAAAAGACGTTACCACCGTTTCACTTGGCTTTCCTTGCTGCTAAGAGTCGATAAATGTCACAGAGTTCACGCGAGGGTTTCAGATGCACTATGAAATCGTATCGCCGGCTTTAAGTCACACGCTGTAGTATTACTTATATTCGCAGCCGTTCCTTTGATTTACTATTTTCTTTTCTTTTTTTTTTTTTTTTTTTTTTTTTTTTTGCTGTGAAACAAAGAATAATCGGGACTAGTAAACGATGCAGTGTCTTGAATATGACCATTGTCATTATTTACAAGACAGCGAGTCAAGCCCCAAGAATAGACGAATAGATGAACTAACATGAAAATATTAGTGAAACAAAACTCGAGAAAGTAATGGAAGGATAAAAAGGTTACTGTTCAATGTACTAGAGACGGAGCGCAGTCTCAGTAGGGAAGGATCGGGGAAGGAAATTGGTCGTGCCCTTTCAAAGGAACCATCCAGGCATTTTCATGCAGTGATTTAGGACAATCATGGACAACTAAAGTCTGAATGGACGGACCGGGGTTTGAATTTTCGTCCTCCCATTTTGCGAGTCCAGTGTGCTTGCAACGACAACTAACGTCACCTGCATTAAAATGGAGGTTTCGGCACGATAATATTGCCTTCAAACTTGCGAGAGACTGGTATATTCGCTACTACAAGTGTTGACTGTGTTTCTCCACGGACGAAAATGGCTCTGAGCACTATGGGACTTAACATCTGTGGTCAACAGTCCCCTAGAACTTAGAACTACTTAAACCTACCTAACCTAAGGACATCACACACATCCATGCCCGAGGCAGGATTCGAACCTGCGACCGTAGCGGTCACACGGTTCCAGACTGAAGCGCCTAGAACCGCATGGCCACACCGGTTGGCTCTCCACGGACGCGCCGCGCTCTTGATGTTGAAAAGGGCGTCCTTCGTCGATAACGAACATGCTAAACATATTCCATTCCATGGTTTCCTTGATAGCTCATACTTGAGGACTCCTTTCCGCCACTGTATGCGTGTCGTGAAGAGGGAGATTTCAGAGTGACCCGATTATTGTACTTATTTTACTTCCAAACGACTCAAATCCAAAGATATTCCATTGACAGTAAAGGCACTAGAGATGGAGCACAGTCTCAGATTAGGGAAGGACCAGGGAAGGAAATCGGACGTGCCCTTTCAAGGCAACCATCCAGACATTTTCCTGCAGTGATTTAGGGAAATTACGGAAAAATTAGATCTGCATGACTCCCAATCGCGAGTCCATCAAATTTTTATCGACGAAGATCCCTCCATAACCCACAGTAGTTTTTAACAGGCGGTGTGAAATCCTGCATATGGAGAGAATTACAAAACAACTCTGACAAACGTCGAGTGGTTACAAAGGATGCCTTGTGGCATAAACTGAAGAATGGAACCCACATACGAAAACATCATTCAACGAAGCTACAGTGTGTCGAGGCTGTAGGTGCCAGCGCCTGTCGCTAATCCACCCCTTCGGCAGTAAATGTGACTTTGTACGCCTCCCGACCGTAA